>NC_057725.1:57038826-57119827 GCF_004010195.1 Chiloscyllium plagiosum | reverse complement strand
ACATCCACCAATATCATTTATTGTATCCGTTGCTCCCGATGCGGTCTCCTCTACATTGGGGAGACTAGACACCTCCTAGCAGAGCGCTTTAGGGAACATCTCCGGGACACCCGCACCAATCAACCACACCGCCCTGTGGCCCAACATTTCAACTCTCCCTCCCACTCTGCCGAGGACATGGAGGTCCTGGGCCTCCTTCACCGCTGCTCCCTCACCACCAGACACCTGGAGGAAGAATGCCGCATCACAATTCAACCCCAGGGCATCAATGTGGACTTCAACAGTTTCCTCATTTCCCCTTCCCCCACCTCATCACAGTTCCCAAGTTCCAGCTCAGCACTGTCCCCATGACTTGTCCTACCTGCCTATCTTCTTTTCCACCTATCCACTCCACCCTCCTCCCCCAACCTATCACCTTCATCCCCTCCCCCACTCACCTATTGTCCTCTATGCTACTTTCTCCCCAACCCCACCCTCCTCTCACTTATCTCTCCACTCTTCAGGCTCTCTGCCTTTATTCCTGATGAAGGGCTTTTGCCTGAAACGTCGATTTTACTGCTCCTCGGATGCTGTGCTCTTCCAGCACCACTAATCCAGAATATAATAAAGCAAGGTTACAAGAGCAGGTCAGAGGTTGAGAATTGGATAACTCACCTTATGATTGCTCATGTCCTGTTCTCAATGCACAAGACATGAGCGTGATGGAATACTCCCCATTTGCTTGATGGGTGCAGCTGCAACAACACACTGAATCTGGCACCAAAGAAGTCCAAAGCAACCCACTTGACTGGCAACTCATCCACCATCTTCAACGTTCATTCCTTGTCAATAATACAATGGTAGCAGTGCATATCAAAATTCACTGCAGAAATTCACCAAGAGAACTCCAACAGCACCTTCCAATCACCCAACCAAAACCATCTTGAAGAATAACAGCTACAGAAACACAGGAACACCACCAGCTGCAAGTTCTCCTTCAAGCCCACACCATCTTGATATGGAAGTGCATCAGCGTTCCTTCAGTGTCACTGGGTCAAATCCCTGGAACTCCCTCTTTAACAGCATTGAAGATGTCTCTACACCCCAAGGACTACAGGAATTCAGGAAGGCCACTCATCATCATCTTCTCAAGGACAATGAAGGATTGTCAATAAAAGCTGGCCTAGAAACTAATGTTCATTCATTTCATTCACAATGAATGAGAAACAAATCCTGTTGTTGGCGAAACTGCTATAGAAGAACAAATCATTCTTCTTTCAATAGCCCCTGCATGATTTGAGTTTATAACAGTTTAACATTTCAGCATTGTACTAAGGGTGTGCTGCATTTTCAGGATGACTGTCTTTTAGATATGTTATTAAACCAAGGTTCTTTCTGTCCCCTCAGTTGGGTGTAAAAAAGCCATATTATTGTTCAAAGAACAGTACATGAGCTCTCCCAGTGTCATGGACAAAATGCAACTCTCAACAAATGTACATTGCCTTGAATACTATAAAACCACCCAAACAGCTTCATGAGCATTGTAGGATACAAACCTGACAGCGATCTGCAAGAGATTTTCAAAGGGTGAATAAATGTTTGGCCTAAGAGAATGCTTTGAGGAAGTCTTAAAGGAGAAAAGGTAGAGAGGCAGAGAGGCATAGAAATTCTTCTTTATAAAGGGACATGTGTACCCATTCATTTGTACAGTTGACATGTGAAGTTGCACATTGTGATATGCAACTGCCAAATGTGGAAGGATCCTTTGGGACCTTGGATGGAGGTGAGGGGGGTGATGTGGGAACAGGTTTTACACCTCTTGTGGTGGCAAGGGAAGGTGCCGGGTGTGGAGGATGGGTTGGTGGGTGGTGTGGACCTAACGAGGGAGTCGTGGAGGGAATGCTCTCTGCGCAAAGGTGATAGAGGTGGGGAGGGAAATATATCTCTGATGGTGGGGTCTGACTGTAGGTGGTGGAAATGGCAGAGGATAATGCACTGTATTCGGAGATTAATGGGGTAAAAGGCGAGGACCAGCAGGGTTCTATCCTTGTTGCAGTTTCTGGGGTGGGGTTCAAGAGAGGAGGTGTGGGAAGTGGAGGAGATACGCTGGAGGCATTGTTGATCATATGAGAGAGGAAATTGTGGTACTTGAAATAGGAGGCCATCTGGGATGTCCTGGAGTGGAATTGGTCCTCCTGGGAGCTGATGTGACAGAGGCTGAGGAATTGGGAGTAAGGGATAGTGTTGTTACAGGAGGGGGGATAGAAGTAGGTGTAGTCCAGGTTGCTGTGGGAGTCGATGGGTTTGAAGTAGATGTAGACTTGTTGGGCCAAATGGCCTGTTTCCACACTGTAGGGATTCTATGATCTATGAGTCTTAAGTTGACCAAAAGTGGGAAATTCCAAAGTAACCTTTATTGGCAAAAAAAAGAGTGTTTTTCCACCAAAATGAATCACTGGAGAGAGAATATTTTTTTCTTTCACTTGAATATTATTAATAGGGATAAACATTTATATTTTCAAGTTAAAAACCACGTGCTGCTGAGTTTTGCATCTTGTTTTATAATAAATCAAAAATTTTATATTTATTAAATGAAACCTAGTTGTTGTTTTTATTCTGAGTCAAATAGAAAGGAAGAGTTTGATGCCTCGTGCGGGTTACTGGAGAAACCAATTCAACAGATATTGCGATCTGTGAAGTCGAGAGGCCACAGAATAAAATTGCACTCCTCCTATCCTGGTCATAATGCCTTCCAATTGAATCAACGGCTGTGTCAACTTTCTTTTTCCTTTTGAAATCCTAATATAACAACATATTTTGTCTCCTGTGTGCATTTTTTCTGTGCTTAAAAAAAAAAGCCTCATTGCATGCCGCCTACCATAACTAATTGATGCCTCGGATCTCCATAGTTTGGAATTTCCCACTTTTGATTGACTTTAAGATGAAAAGCATAGAAACAAACCCTTCAGCCCAAATCATTTGTGCTGACCAGATACCCAAAATTAATCCAATCCGATTTCCCAGCATTTGGCCCATATCTCTCTAAGCCCATCCTATTCCTATGCCCATCCCGGTGTCTTTTAAATGTTGTAATTGTACCAGCCTCCATCACTTCCTCTGGCAGCTCATTCCAGACACGCACCCCCGCCTCTGTGTGAAAATGTCGCCACTTAGGTCTCTTTTAAATCTTCCCCCTCTCACCTTAAACCTCTGTCCTCTAGTTTAGGACTCCCCTACCCTGGGAAAAAAAAAAGACCTTGGCTATTCACCCTATCCAAACCCTCATGATTTCATAAACCTCCATAAGGTCACCCCTCATTCTGCGAACTTTCTTTATCTGCATGTGATGGTCCCTCTGATTTTCTGAACTTGTACAAGTACTGTTGGCACAAGAGCATGCACAAAAGCAATCAACCAGTACAACAACATGAATATTATGCAGCATGTCTCATGGGAGGTCTTACGATTTAGTATCACGTGACCCAAGTCGTGTGGAGATAACTGTATGTGATTGAACCACCAGCAAAATATTAAATTTGAGTTAGAAACCCTGATCATGACATTTGCAAGCAAATTAATAACATTAGAGGCTATTTCTTTGTGTTGTATCGAATTTTGCCATGCATGAATTGGCCACCATGCTTGCCTCCAACATGATTGCATTATAAAATTAATTGATCAAATGCAGTGTGTTTTGGGACTTCCAGAGGTCACAAATGATACTTAATGAACACAAGTTCTTCCTTTGAGAAAGTCACAATCTGCTTCATTGTCCAGATTCAAACTGAAGGTCAAAGGAATGTTTCAAATCAAACAACTATCTCCAACAGGAATAATCATTACAGCATTTTCATACAGCTGTTTTATGTGATTCAGGGTCATTTCAAGTTTGCCCTTTGATATGCCTGCAGTTGTGGGATTACCCAACTAATATCAGTCACCACAGAAATGACCATTTACTGAAAAAGCAATGCACCATCCATCCCTGGAATGAAAATAAGAAAATCAGTCAGGGAGAGAAACAGCAAGAACAAAATTGAGAAGAGAGTGAAACAAAAAGAGAGGGATATTTCATAGGACTAAGCATAACAGGCACATCAAAAGAGATTATGAAGCATTACATGGCAAATAGACCAGGGGCAAGCTTTGCATCCTGGGAGTTCAGAAATGGGAGTTAGGTTGTCGGATGTTGCAATCCTGTGCCTTGCCTTCCTACTCTACCTTCATGGTGGGCTACAGGAAATGGGCTGGGGTCAGGGCTGTCACTACTGGAAGCAGACCTGAGCTGAAGGTAGGGCGTGGAGGTTAAACATGAACAATACCATCCTCGCCCCTTTCTTTATGGAAAGCAAATTAATCGATTTTTGTTTTGTCTGATCTGCACGACTTCGTCCTAAAAGCATCTTTACAGAGGGGTGCTCTCATGGTACTCAGGGTGCCCAGGAAATGGACACGCCCACTCATGAAATTACATGAATTACAGTCTAAGATGAAGATTACTGTCATCAACCTCTAAGTGCAGGAAATTACAGGGCCTGCTTGATCTAATGTGGCAGAGGAAAACTACTCCTTGGTTTAACTATAATATTCTCAACAGTTAACGGGATATAGTTATGAACTAGTTACAGATTACATTGATATTATAGAGATTGTTATAGAAACTTTCATGAGGTCTAGATGCAAGATCTGACTCATTCAAAATTCTAAGCTGTTCTGTCAATAGTGTACATGACATCTCCACAGTCGACACTGTTTATGGCACTGCGTTTTGATCCTATCAGACATACATACAGTCTGGTCTGATCAATAGTTCCATTCCCAAGTGATCCTGCATCATAAGAAAATCACGTCATAGCAACACCATTTAAACCAATGGGACCGGAATTGCATTATAGCCAATACAGGGAAGGAAAGTTCACGTTCTACAAATAGTGGTCTAAATTCTTCAGTCGCGTTAGAGCCAATTCACGTTGAAGAAATGCATGTTACAGCAGAACTGACTGCACAGATCAATCTGCTATAACGTGAGTTTCATCAGCGTGAATTGACCAAAATATGATTGACGAATTGTAGACGTTGTTTCAATAACGTAAACTTTCTACTGAACGGGTTTAGTGATTTACTACAGCGTGATTTCCGATAGAGGTTTTTCATAGCTTAATTTTCTGTAGCATGAGGTTGCAGAGGAACATAACTGCCACGTTATAGCAAAACGATCTGTACAATAAAGTGCACTCACCAAATCTGAATTTGGCACTGCAGAATTGCTGACCTGCAGGGTTTACGAGGGGTCTAGAGCAATGGGGCATTATCTTAAAATTAGAGATGGCTATTCAAGGATGGCAGCAGAAAGCACATCTACATAAAAAAGGTAGTGCAAATCTGAAACTCCCTCCCTCAAAATCTATTGCAGTTATGTCAGTTGACTGAGGTTGGGAAGTATTTTTCAGTCACATTGTATTACAGGAAGCAATAGATGGAGTTAAGATGCAGACCACTCGCCTAATTGAATGGCAGGAGCTGACTGATAGAGAGAAATGGCCTTCTTCTGTTTCGATGCTCCAGGCATCAAGGATGTGGGCCAGATTAGGGTGACCAGCTTTCCTTTCTCTGCCCAGCATTTTTCAATGCTGTTACTTTCCTTCTCCCCACTCAGCTACAAGTGTTGACTGCCACACCAAAGCTAAATGCAACTCAAATCCACAAGAATTGAACACTCCGAGCTGCCTTCATAAACGTCCCAGTGATGGGCAATTGAAAAAATGGGAAAGATTAGGGAAACTGGCCCACTTTTGCCTTCAACAGAGGTAATGAGAAAGGACTTCTCAAAAGTAGAAGTTGCAGGGTCAAGCTAACTTCTTGTGTACAGTACAACTGCAGTTATCCGCACATCGATTATTCGAAGTTCAGGTGATCCAAACAAGATCTCAAGGTCCCAACGTTTGGGTAAACTGGGTTATCCGACCATTCAATTGTCCGCACATTCGATTTCCGAACAAAATACTCCCCACCTGTGTTGTTCGGATAATCAAGGTTGCTCTGTTTCCTAGTACTTTATCGCATCACTACTGGCAACTGTTCCTTCAGTCACCTGGGTATGAATCCCCTCTCTAAATCTCTCCCCACTTCTACCTCTTCCTTCAAGATTCTCTTTAAAATCCTTTTCAGACCAAGCTTTTGTCCTAATATCTCTTTTTCAGTGTCAAATTTTGTTTTATAACACCACTGTGAAATCTTTTGGAAACTTTACTGTGTTAAAGGCTGTGAACAAATGCTAATTGGGGCCATTGCTCATTTTAGAATCCAGTAGTACCATCTTGCCCCAGCAGTACCCTGTTAAGTATCATGGATAATCCTTCGCACTCAAAAGATTTACAGAAAAGATTTACAAGGATGTTGCCAGGGCTGGAGGATTTGAGCTATAGGGAGAGGCTGAACAGGCTGGGGCTGTTTTCCCTGGAGCGTCGGAGGCTGAGAGGTGACCTTATAGAGGTTTACAAAATTATGAGGGGCATGGATAGGATAAATAGACAAAGGCTTTTCCATGGGATCGGGGAGTCCAGAACTAGAGGGCATAGGTTTAGGGTGAGAGGGGAAAGATATAAGAGACCTAAGGGGCAACTTTTTCTCGCAGAGGATGGTACGTGTATGGAATGAGCTGCCAGAGGATGTGGTGGTGGCTGGTACATTTGCAACATTTAAGAGGCATTTGGATGGGTATATGAATAGGAAGAGTTTGAAGGGATATGGGCTGGGTGCTGGCAGGTGGGACTAGATTGGGTTGGGATATCTGGGCGGTGTGGACGGGTTGGACTGAAGGGTCTGTTTCCATGCTGTACATCTCTATGACTCTATGACTCTAAGTGCAGGATGACCCTCCGTCATTTTCCTTTCATCAGTCTGTGGACACGTTTTACAAGCCATCTTTATGAAGGGGCAGATTCTTGGCACCAAATCAGGGTCCAGCACCTTACACAGGAGTGTACTGATACAAGTAATGCAACTAGCTAGTTTAATGGATTTGTCACCGAAAATGCCAAAGGCCTTTGTTTAAAAAAAGATCAAAGTTTAAGGATGGAATCCAAAATTTTCACATCAAAGACAGTCTCTAACGAGCTGTAAATGTTTTATTCTGTAGCTAATTTAAAGGCGTATCAGTTTCTTCAAAGTAGTGGGTAGATGTTTAAATGCTTCAAATCAGGGTGTGATGTTAATTTGTATTAGAATCGCTGCATTCTAGTGATTAACTAGGCTGGCCTCACCAAATTACTTGCCTACAATACCATGACATGAAACTGTTCTCTTCATTCTCTTTGTAATGGGACAGGTCTTTCATACACCAAGGAAGTGGGCGGCACGGTGGCACAGTGGTTAGCACTGCTGCCTCACAGCGCCAGAGACCCGGGTTCAATTCCCGCCTCAGGTGACTGTGTGGAGTTTGCACATTCTACCCGTCTGCGTGGGTTTCCTCCGGGTGCTCCGGTTTCCTCCCACAGTCCAAAAATGTGCAAGTTAGGTGAATTGTTAAATTGTTAGGTGCAGTGTTAAATGTAGGGGAATGGGTATGGGTGGGTGCGCTTCGGCGGGCCTGTTTCCACACTGTAAGTAATCTATCTAAGAAGTCATTTATTAAAACGTTACAAATCACACAACACTAGGTTATAGTCCAACAGGTTTAATTGGAAGCACTAGCTTTTGGAGCGACACTCCTTCAGGTGATTGTCATCAGGTGATCCGAAAGCTAGTGCTTCCAATTAAACCTGTTGGACTGGTGTTGTGTGATTTTTAACTTTGTACACCCCAGTCCAACACCGGCATCTCCAAATCATTTATTAAGACAGTTGTGATGTAGTATTTCCTACACCCCCACACAAGGAACAAATCTAATGCTGGAAACAATCAGGCTAGTAGGTGGCATTCAAACATTTTATGCAGGGCTAAATGTGATGTTTCAAAGCCGAGTTAATCAATCCTATTCACTGCAATTTAGGTCTCGGGTCTATTTACTCTATCCATGTCTCTTATTATTTTATAAACCTTGTCATAGGATCTCTGTCTCTGAGCCAGAAGACCCATGTTCTGCTTGCTCGCAAGGTGTGTCATACATTTCTGAACTGGTTGATCAAAAATATCTAGAGTCAGACACCTGACGTCCAAAGAGGGGTGCGTTCCTGGACAGCAATCATTGATTTCCTCTCTAACCTGCACTTTGAGGCCAATTAAGAACTTCCACCAAACCTGCAAAGGAGCGCTCGCTACCTCCCATCATGCTGTGCACAAGGGGGAGAAAAATGGCTACAGCCCCACTCAGAGTGGGAGGGCTAAGTGTCCTGACTAGTGGGGAGGGTCTGAAGTGACCACTGATGGCAGGGATTTTAAATGGAGAAAATGTTCCTCACAGCTGCATGTGCTGTACAGTCTACCCCTGGCCATCTTGCAGCATTGACCCTCTCTGACACAGCCACTGACATACAACTCGCTGACAGCTATACCTTTGTGCACAGAGGGAGGTGAACAGCGACAACCAAGATTGTCAGCGTGACCCAATGCTATGATTACATGTTGCTTCCCTCTGCTTCTCAGTGGTGCAATAGGCTCCTAGCACAGACCCCAATCCATTGAACCTTGTCTGTAGCCATGAAGTGATGCTGGATTGGACAATAATGTGTTTCCGGCCTGCACGCTGTTAGAACATGAACCTTTGTACATGGGGAAAGTCACATACAAATTATTGCCCCCTCTGCCACCAAAATGCCCACAATAGGTTCTTCTACTTCCTCCCGGTACTTAGCCTTAGCTTATTCCCTTGATCTGCAGCTGAGATTGAGGGAGCCTGCTCAGCAGTGGTCTCCATTGCCCGTGGATGTTTGGTGGGTGACCTTGGGGCAGTTGTGTCCACACATCAGACATGTTGAGGATCTTCGCACCAGAAGTAAGTTGACACTGCTGACTCTGAATTTCCAAGGGCTAGGAAGGGCTGGGGGGTTGGGAGGGGGGGATGTGTGTTAGTGTATGTCTGTGTGTGTCTGCGTGTGTGCATGCGTGTGACTGTGTGTTTGTGTGTGTGGTTCTTCCTCCAGCCAGGTGCCTCCTGTCACTGTCCTGCCTCCTTGTGGTCAGGGGTAAGGGTTCTCCGGGGCTATGGCTTCAGTCCTGAGGAACAATGGCTGGGGCAATGGAGTGCAGGTTTGTGTGTGCACATCTTCAGCCACTGAGGGCTCTGGGCATGGCTGTCCAATGGCAGCCTCCCAATCTACCCAAGGTGATAGCAAGACCATTCATAGCGCTGCTAGAGTTCCTTGGCCATGGGGGCAATTGTGTCCCATCCGCCACTGCTGCTCTGCCCTCTCCCACCCCGGGCTTAGCAGGGGCATGGCCTCCAGCAGTCTTCCGAGTGCCAGTGGCCTGGCTGTTTCCTCCTTGACAAGCCTGGGCAATGAGGTGCTTGCCCTCAGTGGTTAGGGAGGTGGCTTCTGCAGAATCCGGGTATTTCTCCAGAGACATCGTGGCAAGCTGGCAGTACCTGCAAGACCCAAGAGAGCGACAGCACCGCGGGTCACTGGTTCAAAGTAGTGTGCAATGAATGAGGCTGATGGCCGGGGTTAATGGCATCAGCCACATGACCTTGCTCTGTCCTGTTAAGGGCTGCCTTATCGTGTATTCAGGGGGTGGGGGTTGGGCGTTGTTGTGTGAGATGTTAGTGAGTGCCACGACTTCTAGCACATGTGCACATGGGGCAAAGGTGTACAGAGGGACAGAGGAGGCAGCACTGAGGGCAGGCAGGTGTGTAGTGGTGTGAGAGGTCGGTGGGGCAAGGGACGGGTGGGGAGAATAGAACGGCTGAGGGAAGGTTTTGCAATCATCATCCTTGGTGGAAGGGAAATTGGTGCATTTGCAAAGATACAGTGAATGACAGTGAGCAAAGATCAGAGCAGAGTGGATCACTTAGCCTGGCAGAGTGAAGAATGCCATTGACCTCTTGTGGCACTGCGGGTTCTTCCACTGCAACCTGGAGATGGCACTGACCTGGGGGGCACCTTGGATCATATTGGTAGGGGCTAACAGTGTGGTCACCTCCCCTGATGCTCTGGGATGAGTACCTCTCCCCTTGGCATCAACCTGTCCCACTAGGCCCCCTGTTGGTGGCAATCGTTGTGCCCTCTTTCCTTTCTTCATCATGATCTGACTCTGTCCTTTGATAAGAAGGGCTAGCTTTGGAATGCTCATCCAGGAGCCTACAGCCTTTCAGAGAAGACGGAGACAAAAGGGGTGCCAGTCTGGATAGCCACCGAGTGGCAAGCTGTCCTGGCATAGGCATATGGGACGAGGGCAGGAAATTAGACACCACTCATGCCGTAGGGGTGAGGTAGTGCATTAACGGAGCAAGTATCGTCAGATTTGGTGACGAGTAACCTTCCAAATAATTCAATCAAAATTCAGTCTTGGCTGCAAAAGTCCTAATATGCAACCCTCTTTCTCCTTTCTCCCTCATGTATTTATCTAACTTTCCCAAGCTTTTCATTTTAACTACTCCAGCTAATACTTTTGAATAGGAGAGATGGAGATTAAGAACAAGAATCCATAACCTGAGTTACATAGTAATGATGAGGGGTTGCCGGTGTTAAACTGGTGCGAACAAAGACTGAAGTCATATAACACCAGGTTACAGTCCAACAGGTTTATTTGAAACCATAAGCTTTCAGACCGCTGCTCCTTCATCAGATGAAGTCTTCACCTGATGAGGGAGCAATGCACCGAAAGCTTGTGATTTCAAATAAACCTGTTGGACTGTAACCTGGTGTTGTGTGACTTCTGCCTATATTATTCGTACTTACTTAAAGAAAACCATTGGTCCCAAAGACCATAGTAAAGCAAAACCACTGTCTTTGCTGATTAGGGAGATTACAATATCTAAAAGATTTGTTATACAGCCATGTAGGATTCCTTAAAATTAAAGAAAAAATTACTCGATTCTTAGCCACCTAAATATACTCACCAACCCCCGACGCAAACAAATACTTAATCTTTCACCTGCTTTCCATCTTTTATTTATTAATGTTGCTTCTATCCAACCCTTTAAAAAAATCTTCCCTGTAGGTATCCTTCATCTCTTTTTAGTTGTGTTTACATACGTGGGTAACAAGCGCAGGGTATTCAACATAGCTTTTATTTTTTTATTTACATACATGGGTGCATTAACAAAACTCTAATTTCAACACAGCCTTAATATTCAGGCAGTTCACTAGACCATGGAATGTCTGCTATCTTTAGAAATCCCATTTGCTGTTGTTACCCAGTCTATAATTTAAATCAATCTTGAGGCTTAAAAGGTGAAATATGAGACGCACATTTTCAGCTTGGTGAACAAAGGGCAAAGAGTTTAGCATAAAGAGTTGGGTGGTCCCAACTCAGATCAGCCACTGCACACTTCTGCTTTATTCTGGCTGTAGCCCTGGGTGTCCATTCCAGCTGACTTCAATAACTCATCTTTTTTTTTGTTTTCTTCAAGAAGCAGAAGAAATAGTAATTAAAGATCACGCAAGGTTTAAACACACACAACCTTATAATCGCAGAATGAGTAGAATCTCGTTCAAGACAATAAAAGCAGGATTTCATACCCACTCCCAATCCACTGCATTCCCAGTACGGATCTGTTCTTTACCCATTGCTGATCTGTCACACCCTCAACAAAAGTATTGCGCACATAGTTCTATTCCATTAAGCATCCATATACAAACAGCGATGATCAAACTCAATAACAATTTCCAATTTTACATGCAGGATCTCACAGAAAAGATAGATCATGCACTTTCTCCTAATCTATCCAGTTAGCAATTACAGATGATACCAATTCAGCTTGCTCGACTGAATCAACCTAACAGTTCAAAACTGGGCTTCTCGTTACAAATGGCAATGTTGAATCAAGGAGGTATTCCTATGCAATCCATAAACAATTTTACTGAATACAAAAGTACAACTTCTTCCGAAATCTAAGCTCACATAATATGTAAGTAGCAACTGCATTATCTTTAGAATGGCTGCTTTATGAAACAGTTTTGAGTACTGTTTCCCTGGGGCCAAACTTGATTTAACTTTAGAAAGGTGAGTAAATTCAACCTAGATTATGAGGTAGGATTTTTGCAAGGGTGCTTAGTCCTTTGAGGACAAGAGTTGGGACATCATGTTTGGCTGTACAGAACATTGGTGAAGCTTCTTCTGGAGTATGGTGTGCAGTTCTGGTCGTCCTGTTATAGAAAGGGTATTATTAAGCTGGAGAGAGTCCAGAAATGATTTACCAGGATGTTGCTGGGTGTGGAAGGTTTGAATTATAAAGAAATGCTGGATAGGCTGGGACATTTTTTGCACTGGAACATAGGAAGTTGAGAGGTGACCTTATAGAAGTTTATAAAATCATGAGGGGTATAGATAAGTAGATGTCTTTTCCTTAGGATGGAAGATTTCAAGACAAGTTGGCAAATTTTTAAGGTCAGGGGAGACAGATTTTAAAAAGACATGAGGGGAAATTTTTTTACACAGAGAGTGGTTCACATGTGGAATGAACTTCCTGAGGAAGTGATGGATGTGGGCACAGTTACAATTTTTAAAAGACATTTGGATAAGTACATGAATAGGAAAGATTTGGAGGGATATGGGCCAGGAGCAGGCAGGTGGGACTAGTTTAGTTTGGCATTATGTTCAGCATGGAGTGGTTGGACCGAAGGGTCTGTTTCCATGCTGCATTACTCTCTTGACTCTATGCTGGATCTTTCATTGCAAAGATGAACATAAATAGTAATTTACTCTGTCTCTGCCAATCTGACAGATTGGGGCAACCTGAATGGAAAATATTAACACGGCTTAGAATGGAATCATTCATTCAGCATAGAGGGAGGTTTAACATCCATTGAGCATGCAACACATGCATATCCCTTTGTTAAAAATGTTTGAGCTTCCATATTAAGTACAAAATGTGAACCAGATGGATTGAAAAGGACCCTGGTTGGAGCCCCAACCTGTGTTCAATCAGTTACCTTCATGGAGGCATGAAAAATGGCTTCCATTGGCATGTATGGGTCAATACCTGAACAAAAAGTATGAAATTCAGGAGTACCGGGGAGAAATAAAGGAAAAAAGTCAATATCTTCCTTTCCCATTTAACTGAGTGTAAGTTTTAAGTTGTATGTTTTACATTTAGAAGCCTGTATCTGACTAAATTTATGGGTACAGATAATTAATACAGGTCTTTTCCCTGGTAAGAGTTCCACTTGAAATTGGTGGCAATGGTGAGACAGGGGCAGAAAGGTGCAGCAATGCAGGATTGGAAGACCTGTGCCTGAGGGAATTCCCACCATCACTGGATCTTTCATCTGTTCAGCCACAATACTCCTGCATTAGCTTGAAGAAAATTAAGGGGCAGGCCTTCTTGCAGTCTCTCACATATGAAAGAGCTGATGGCAACAACTCCTATTGATTTTATGGCAGCGTCCCTCTTCTGTGTGAGATATTAAGCAGAACCCCAGGATAACAATACCCAATTGGCTTGTATTAATACATTGTGTGTTTCCTTCCACTTTCCTCACCTTCCTGAGAATGAAGATCCATACCTAGGATCTGTCTCTCTTCTCTCCACATGTCACTCTTTGGAACCTGGCTGCCTCCTTTGACCTATTTCCCTTATCAACTAGCAGCCTCTTTTCCCCTCTCCCACCACATGCATCTCCTGCAGTCTTGTGGCTTTCTCTTCTCTCTTTCTTTTTTACATACATCCTGAGGGTGCATGTTGCTGAGGTTCATCAATTCAATCTCAGCCTTGTACACTTATCCATGTCTGAGTTCCCTGTCTCGTTGTCAGCCCTCTTTACTTTCTCTTTCCCAGACTGCACGTAATGAAGTGTTCAAAATGACTGGACCTTTTGCTTCCTCACACACAATGCAGCGAAATGGGACTATTTCGATTGCTCTTTCTTGAAAATGAAAGACACCCTAATCCCAGAGGAGCAGATGCTGCTCTCTCGTTAGAAAGTGGGATAGCTTATGTTGAGTTTACGTGAGGGTCACCTTGCCTCAGGCGAACAGTGAGGTTTAGAAGGTGGTGACTTCAGCTGGTACAGGACTTGATTCTGAACTGTTGGCATCACACAGTGTCATAATCCAGCCGGTTGAACTAACCAAACCCTGGAGCCTTTTACAGGGGCATCGTCATCGGTGTTATGAACCGAATGATCTCCTTTGCTGAGTGACACAAAAATTCTGTTAGCAATCACCTGATGAAGGAGCGTCGCTCCGAAAGCTAGTGTGCTTCCAATTAAACCTGTTGGACTATAACCTGGTGTTGTGTGATTTTTAACTTTGTACACCCCAGTCCAACACCGGCATCTCCGAATCACGTTAGCAATCTCAGGTTTAGTACTCTCCCTATCTCTCTCCTGTCCTACAGTGCACAAGAGCATTTTTGTTTTGCAGTTTCACACTCCTGCTATCCCCACCTCTAACCCCTCCACAACAAACCTATCCTGTAACCCTGAGCCTGCTCTGCGGAGTGTGCTGAGAATCCTAGAGGCTGAAAAAGGATGCAACTGCAATCAGTTTTTTAAAATAATGAAATGAGGCGTGAAATGGCTCTATTGTGTGGCCCAGTGTCGCTGCCATTTTCATCTGAAAGCAAGCCTTTCAAACCTGGGTGGTAATGGGCAGTCTGGGAGGGAGACGCAAGACAAAGGTTGGCGATTCTGTTTGCATAAAATTCCACTACTTTTGCCCTTTCCATAAAGGGGGATCGAACAATGTTAATTTTAAGAGCTTGTACCTCTTCTTGAGAAAATAAAGGGAATCCAAACATATTTCACAGACTGCCTTCCCCATTCTCTACTTTAGTCAAATCAAACACTCTGAGGGCTTCACATGTTAAAAAGGCAAACTCAGCACCACCCGCTGTTGTCTGAGATACACATGTTGTGAGGCTAAGCCTGATTTGCCAGCACTGCACAGGAGTCCCAGATTACACTAAATTAGAAAGGTGCTAAGCAAACAGCCTTCCACATAACCTGGTCATTTAGGCACATAGTTGCTGTGCCGTGTACGTGCCTGTTACATTTTTTATATCGCAGTACCCCCCTTCTCAATGTGAGGGGTTCATTGTATCAGGTGGCCTCACACCAATCCAAAGAGGTTGCCCTGCTTTTAAGGATTCTCCCATGGCATCAGGGCAAATGCCAAACAGTGACCATCCATTATTTAAACATTCACTTCCTCCACTACCAACACACTAGAGTGTACAATTTCCACCATGGCACCATCCAAACCTTTGCTCTCACTCACCTCAGAGGAACAGGGCAGCAGACGGATGGGAATGCCATCAACAGCAGTTTTCCATTCAAGTCCAGCTTGACTCTATCCATTCACGGGAAATGGGCACCGCTGGTTATATTTATTGACCATCCCTAATCACCCAGAGGCCAGTTAAGAGTTAACCACATTGCTGCAGCTCTGTAGTCATGTGTAGGCCAGGCCAGGTAAGGACGGCAGATTTCCTTTGCTGAAGATTTCGTGAACCAGATGGGTTTTCACAACGATCGACAGTGGTTACATGGTCACCATTAGGCTAGTTTGTTTTCCAATTCTCGATTTTTCCTTCCAATTAAATTCAAGTTTCACCAACTGCTTTGGGGGATTCAAACGTATGAGCTTCAGAACACTATCGCGGGGTTCTGAATAACCACTTCTTCACCACCTCCTCTGACTAGGAATTATATCTCCACTCCTTCACTGTCACTCAGTTAGATTCCAAGATTTCCTTGAGTAACAGCACTGTGAGGGTACTTACAAACAGGGACCTTCTCAAGGCAATTAGAGATGGGCACTGAATGTGGGCCTTTCAGGTAGTTTTTACATTCCAAGAATAAATAAAGAAAGTATCAATATATGTGTGAACAAATGTGCTAACATAGACTTGTTTCTGCATACATCATGTCACATATGTCAAAGTTCAGAGTTGAAGGATGCTAGTGGGGTAAGAGATGAAGTTACATAGAAGAGTATATGGGGAGGCAAGTTCATTCGAGGTATTCACGAGAGCATTGGATGGTTACTTGGATAAGAAAAACAATGTGAAAGGGTATGTGGAAAAAGCAGAAGAATGGTACTAGGCAATGACACTCATTTAATGAGCCAGTGCAGACATGGTGGGCCAAATGGCCTTCTTCTATACCATGGTTCTGTGATGTTCTTGGTGTCCAAGATCCCCCAAAATGTATAAAACAGCTTTGGTCAATGGAAAACTACTTAGAAGGAATGATCAACTGATAGAAAGTTATTAGGATTGAGAGGGACGGTTAGTTATACAACTCTACAGAATCTGACTAGCATAACAGCTTCCACAGTAGACTATAAACCTAAGTAATTGTTTTTTCTTTGGAAACATGCTGCCTCAACTCTTTAAAAATGTAGAGCAGAAGCATGGTACAAACCACCCAGGTTTATACTGGCATAAATAGCAAACATGTGGAGCTGCTGCAAATCATCTTTCAATAACAGTTTGTTTTAGCGTCAATATGGTATAACAAAACAAATCACCACAGGAAGACCAGGGCTTGTTTTCCACACTTAATGGTAAGGAATATTTGAGCAAATGAGTCCCAGGTTTTTGGCACGCTGGCATCTAATTGGTGCACAAACATAATCTGCGATTCGGCATCCTTGCCAATTTCAGCTTTGCTCAATTTCATCACTTGCACTATGTCTTTGAAAGGAAGTCATCACATCAGACCATTGGGTATGAGGGGCATTGGCATCTCCGTTGCCACGGTAGTCTGCAGTCTGGCATCAAAGAAAATTCATTAGGCGAAACGCACTAATAAACACTCAAAATGTTCAGCCTGGAAAATATGGCATCAATTAGAAGGTCTAAGTAGTCACATTTCGACAGGCTTCCAATTAGAACAACTTGTTTGAACACCCAGAAGAACTATTAATATCTTTCCCACTTTCAAAACAGTAGCTTGAGTATTGGTGAAAAAGAACAAACAACATCTAAGTGTAATTTATGCACAGCTATCAAACGCAGTGTCCAGAATCGTGCCCACCACACATGTTCTCATGATAACAAACATCTGATCTTTTTTTTGTTCTTTTCAAAAGCACCCTCAGTTTTTCCATGCAGACTTCCAGCAGGTCATGCCTGACTGAAAATCATTAAAGTAGCAGTGCACGATTACCAGGACAAACCATTTCTACTTAGCCAGCTGTATAAATACGCAGACCTCTCTACACACGTCAAATAGAAAACATACAAGTTTGCAGGGTAACCACCTAAAACCACCTTCATCTCGACTTCCCCTGAGATAGGGTATCAGGCAGCAAGTGGAGTTTGATCTGTCATACAGCAATGCTTTTGTTTCAACCCGTGTGTGATTTTCCATTAGATGATTGAAGACTCCATGGATTTTGTCCTCTTGTGAAACAAAATTCTGCTGCCATCAACTTTTATATATTTCTTGGTGCAATTTTCTGTGGTGCTCTAGCCCTTTCAGGCTTGGCTTGATGGGTTTCCTATTTGGAATTTTCCGTTATCTTTGTCGCTTAGGGGAGAAGGACCAGGTTGGTGAAGGTGTTCTGCAGATTGTCAGCAACCTTATGCCAATAATGTGCTGATTGGAGTAAACAGACAGAAATGCTCATACCTGTATACAATGGAGAAACAGTGCTAATGGAGGCTTTGCTTTACAGAAAGTGTGCCACAGAGTTGTGCTGAAAACAGATTCATAGCCTCTGCCACTATGTGTGTTGTCCTGCCAGTGGCTGTTAATGTCATCAGTGCATTTAACATTTAATCCATGGGGTTATTCCGTCAAGAGCTGCCACTGAGGACAGCTTGAAACACAAGCTGAGCAAATATGCACAGGTGCATCAAGCCAGCTAAGAATTTCATCTCTTGACAAATGACAGAAAACTGCAAACTCACCCCAAGATGCAGGGATTCTTGCATTGCAACCACAACATCAGTAGGCAAGGACTCAACTTCCTCAACATGCAGCTTACTCGTGATCATCAGTGCACCATCAGACAAGTTAAATCTAATTTCTTTGGAGGCTTCATTTATTTTTAAAATACCCTTCCTTCCCACTGTGTTTGATCTCAGAATTGCAGGTTGCTGAGTGGCACTTTGGAGATGAAGTCCACCCTCTTCAGCATTAATGTGTTTCCTCAAGACTCCAACAGAGTACCTGCGCTTGTGAGAGTGACAATGGGGACCAAATGGAGCCAGTGAATGGAGCATTATTGATTCTTACACTTGTCACCTTCACCAATAACATCAGATAGTTGCAGTGCCATCATCCTCCTTTTAGATTGGGATTTAAAGGACTTGACTAGTGTAAAATGGTGGAGAAAAATCACTTGGTAATCCAACCTGAAGGGGATCTTATCAGTTAAATTATTTCCATGACCTTTAATTTTGCTGCTCCTTGTGGTGTCTCCTGTAATGGAGACAATGTTCACTCCAAACAGTAAAACTCTGCCTACTTCTAACTTTCTCGGCTTATTTTCCCTTTGCCCATCATGAACTTTTTTTACTTTACTCACAGGATCTCTGATGCTTTCCAGCTGAATATAGATTCAGGATCACTCCTATAGATCATTCATTGTGACCTGAAACCAACATCGAGTGACAAGTGTTCCAGTTCTTAGCTCCTTGTCTGACATGCCAGGGTTGGAGGGTTTGACCAATAGAGAGAAGCTGAATAAATCGGAGCTGTTTTCCCTGGAGCGTCGGAGACTGAGGGGTGACTATATAGCACTTCATATAATCATGAGGAGCATGGGTAGGGTAAATAGACAAGGTCCTTTTCCTAAGGTGAGGGAGTCCAGAACTGGAGGGCTTAGGTTTAGGGTGAGAGGGGAAAAATTTAAAAGGGACCTAAGGGGCAACTTTTTCACGTAGAGGATGTTGCATGTATGGAATGAGTTGCCAGAGGAAGTGGTGGAGGCTAGTATAATTACAACATTTAAGAGACATCTGGATGGATATATGGATAGGAAAGGTTTCGAGGGATATGGACCAAGAGAGATTATCAACAACTTGCATTTATGCAGCATCTTTATTGTAGTAAAAATACCCAAGCTGCTTTGTGGGAACATTATCCAACAAAATTTGACATCAAACCATCGCTAAAGGAATATTAGATCAGATGAACACAGAAGCTTGGGCAATGAGGTAAGCTTTAAGCATACTTTAAGAAGGAGAGGTTGAGAAGTAGAGAAGTTTACAGCGGGACTTTCACAGCTTTTGGCCCAGACAAGGGAAACCATGGCCACTAATGGTGGAGTCGAGAGTACA
Source organism: Chiloscyllium plagiosum (assembly GCF_004010195.1). Taxonomy (NCBI): domain Eukaryota; kingdom Metazoa; phylum Chordata; class Chondrichthyes; order Orectolobiformes; family Hemiscylliidae; genus Chiloscyllium; species Chiloscyllium plagiosum. Next base: position 57,100,515 of record NC_057725.1, on the reverse strand, counting down.
ATGCTGGAAATGCACAGCAGGTCAAACAGCAACCAAAGAGCAGGAGTATCAGCGTTTCGGGGATAAGCCTTCATCAGGAATCTAGGTGGAGTACTAATGGTGGAGCAACGAAAACCAAGCCTGCCCAAACCACAGAGGTTTCTATGTCCAATTTTGTGTTCAAGGTGTCAATATCAGTAACCTGCATATCCATTAAAAAGGAAAGGCTACCCTTAAAGTTTATCGATCCTGCAGATTTATACTGCAACAAGTGTAACAGGTTAGCACTATCTCCGGTTACCATGTGGAGCAGTAAAAGACTGGGAACAAAAAGACTTCAGCAGGGTGACTGGTGCAGCTTGAGATTAAGGCTATAGATCAACAATGACATTCCAGCTTTTACAGCCTCAGGATTTGAAAACCTTCATAAATGAGGGCAAAGGCATAATTGGCACTGCATAATGTCCAGTATTAGTTGTTTAAAATCATGCATAAATATAACGGATAATCATAATTAGTAACACGGCATTTAGAAAGCATTATTAACTCCTCTCACTATTCATGACTTGATAAGATCATTAAACACCTATTTTCCTTCTTTAAGATAGTGGAATCAAGGGTTATGGGGATAAGGCAGGAACAGGGTACTGATTGTGGATAATTGGCCATGATCATAATGAATGGTGGTGCAGGCTTGAAGGGCTGAATGGCCTACTCCGGCACCTATTGTCTATTGTATATTGTGGACCGGTCTTATCCTTCTATTCCTTCTATTGTTGGAACTTCCATAAGCCACAGACCCTTCTGTCCTTATCCATTTTCCCATTGGCACAGTATCACATTTTCAGCAGGTAATTTGGGGAAATGCAGAGGGGTGACTCTGACACTCTGTGGTATGACTTTGTCTATTCTGCGGGCTACCTTTGTGATCAATAACTAGACATCCTGTGAGGATGGCTGCTCCTTGAGTCTGTTCAGCGTTCACACTGGTGGATTTTCTCCCAACTCTGAACGGACAAGCTTTCCAGGTATCTAACAATACCACAAAAAAGGAGAGGGATGGCCTAGTGTTATTATCACGAGATTATTAATCTAGAGACCCAGGTAAAGTCCTGGGGGCCCAATTCAAATCTCGCTGTGGCAGATTAGTGGAATTTGAATTCAATACAAATCTGGGATTAAGAGTCAAATGATGACCATAAGTCCTTTGTTGCTTGTCAGAAAACCTTATCATGATTTACTGATGTTCTTTGGGAAATGAAATCTGCCATCCTGACTCCAGACCCACAGCCATGTGGTTGACTCTCAACCACCCTCTGGGTAGTTAGGATAGGTGATAAATACTTGCCGGACCAACGACACCCACATGTTGTGAATGAATTTTTTAAAAAGAGTTTTTTTTGGACCATCATGCCATTCAATGAGTCCAAACCGCAATTCTTCCCTTTTCCATTGCATATTCAATATCCTGGATCTGGATATAAAATGACATTTTTATTGCTTTTAAAATGAGCAAGAGCAATCTTCTACAAACTGGCGGATGTATAATTTGAAATCGTAATTAAATTAAGTTAAAATCATAATCAAAATCAGTCATCCTGATCAGCGTGCACACATATCTAAGCCTGTTTACCATAATCATGATGCAAATCTACATTATTTACAATTCCTGGGCCAATCTCAACATTATCTCCCTTCAGGGTTTCATTTGTAAATGCTGGAAGTTTGAAAATTCCCGTTGATTCAGTTCATTAAAGGATAATAACAGTGGATGGACATCGCATTTGGAACTTTTCTGCTGATATACAAATTCCAACACATTGGCCCCTATCCCAAAACAATCTTTGCCAGCTGTATGCCTCAAAATGCATCCTTCACTGCACACAATCTTTCTAACTGTGCGTCTGTGCTCCCTTCACAGTTAGTAATATGGTTAATTCTCAGCCATTACATCTTGCCCCTGAGAACTAACTTTCTCGTCCCCCCTGCTTCCCAATGTTTCTTGCCACTTGTAAAATCCTCTTATAAGTAAATCCCTTCCAGCATGTTTCCAGTCTCTCCCATCATCCTTAGTTTATGGAATCTCTAGATGTCCTCTTGCTTCTACCTCACCTGAGGTCTGGTGACCCTCAGATTAAACCAGCACCAGTCAACTGAGAGAGTCACCCCATGGTGACTTTATTTTGATGTACACATGTCTGCTGTATATTCCAATCACTTGGCTGACTCAAAGTCACTCTTGGTGTTTTGTTTACGGAAAGGTTGCCAATTATACATCAAGTTATCAACGCTCTACTCCTACAAGTTTTGATTAAAAAAACACCAACAGTTTAGATCCATTTTCAAACTATAATAGGAAAAGAGAGTAACAAATAGTTTGCAGAGAGGAAAAAGGAACAGTCATAACCTCATCTTGAAACAGAGCAGTGTGCATGGCAAACGACAAACGAGTGGCTATGAAATCAGTTGAGAGATAGAGCTGTTAGCCACTTGACGACTTGTGTATTTTAAAAGTCGAATTCACGCAAACAGGTTCAGAAACCTCTGCCGGCTGCAAGGCATTGTGTGCACAATAAAACTCTGGCACCCACGACCTGCAGCTGCTGCTACTCCTTTGGAGACTTTTCAGAAACAGCCACCTGTGGAGGTGACACCCTCAAGTAAGGACAGGGCCACCATCATGGCCAGGAACCACAAAACACACAACATATTGCCTTGTCACTCAAAAGCAATAGTGGTGGGATTTTGTTTTGGGGGTGGGGTGCAGAATTGTGGAGGCAGTTGTTTTTGTTAAAGTTGCTCAGTGCACTTTTGCTCCCACCTTCTAGGATTTCTAATCAGACATTCTCTTTCGCCATGTCGGGCAACTTGTTACATTCTGTTTTTCTTCATCATAAACCCCATCTCTCTAGCACCATGACTTGTTCTCTGCTTCTTTTTGGGTTTACAGAGTTCTGCTATGCCCCCTTCAGCTGCATAGTCCTATATTCAAATCAGTTTTTCGCACTTTTAATTATTCACAATGTACACAATTATTCTTCCAAAGGAGCAATGCTATTAAGGTTTCTTAAAATCTTCCCATTTCGAACAACATTGATCAGCTTTTACTTTATCTACCTCTGTCTCTCCCCCATTCTAACTGAAAGTTTAGATTGCAAGTCACTCTGTTTCCCCAGGCTGTGGTATTCCAATCTTTTGAAAATCGTAGAGGCAAAATTGAGCCCAATACCCCAAAGCTGACAGTGGTTCAATTTAATGGACATCCCCATGCAGAAATAAATGTTTGCTGAATGAATACACATCTCTCTGTTTTAGCACTGTGGAGCTTTCACCTCTCCCAGGATGAAGATCAAACTAGGTAAGTGAATGGCAGTGTGTATGGCAGCAGACAAACGAGTGGCTATGAAATCAGTTGAGTGATACAGCTGTTAGCCACTTGACGACTTATGTATTTTAAAATGTCGAACGCACACAAACAGGTTCAGAAACCTCTGCCGGCTGCAAGGCATTGTGTGCACAATAAAACTCTGGCAGCCACGACCTGCAGCTTCATCCCTACTTTAAAATATTTCCACAGAGAATTATATTGAAGGTGTGGCTCAGAAATAGACCACTTGGTCTAACTGGTCTATAGTTGGCATTTACAATCCTCTGGCCCTACTTTGCAGAACCTTATCAATATATACCCTTGATCCTTTCTCTGTCATACATTAACCTGGCTTCCATAGGTGTATCTATACAACTCTTCAAAACTATTAAGAGTTTTAAATTGTTTTTCAAACAGGACAACAGTGTTTGCCTTCAGCTTTGTTGCTCCCTCAGTCACATCTACGTGCATCCACATCATCAAGCGAAAGCCATACAAGGTGCTTTGAGATTTGGATTCTGCCTTAGAAAAGTTGTGCTGAATCAGATTATCCGTGCCTGACAGTTCAACACAACACTCTCACTACTCTCTGAATAAAGGCGCTTCCCATGATTTCCTAATTTTAAGATTTGTTGTGATATTTTATGTGCATTAAAATACAGGATTTCAACACCTGCAAAATCTCTCTCTCAACTTTTGTGACATCCTGAGTCAAGCAGCAGTTTTTCTTATGAGATAAAAGTTGCTCATCTCTCCCGTGGAATGTGCTTTAGTCACAAATTCAGAGCAACAAGCTTCTCCACGCCATTTCCTTTATCGACATCAGCCATTTTACGACTTCTTGAGTAAAACTGTAGCATGAGGAGAAATCTTAATAATTTCCAAGGAAGCATTTCTCAACTGCCTTTTGTAACTTTATGTTGTTTTTCTGGGGCTTATGCCAATATTCCACTGAAGTGAGGATTGGGGAACTCCAGGAGAAATTCTAACCCACATTGCTTTTGTTTCAGGCAAACAAAGCAGTAATAGAGAATTTACAGCCTGATTCTTGAATAAAAGCCCATCTGACAATGAGGTGAAAGGAATTGAAGGTCCCTAAGTCAACAATTTAGAATGGCACTACAATGTGGTCCTTTGCAGTTTAGCTTAGTCAGTCAGTCAGCCATTATACATTATACCCAATTTGCCTATCCACTGAAGTCAATAAAGGGAAAACCAAAGGGAGTGCATAACATGCAATCAATTTTATCTTACCCATTTTACAGCATTGGCAAGTTTAAATTGTTCCTAAGGTGCTTAACTTCATTGCGAAGTCAAAACCATTCAATAATGCGTGACCAACAATACAATTTTATCAAATTATTTTTGTGATGAGAATGACAATGCCAATATGCTTGCATTTACAGAGAAGATGCTGCTTCTTGAACTACTGCAGTCTTTGTTGTGGAGGTGCTATTAGAATTCTGTGTGGCTACTTTAGAGAACAGTCAGCATCTCAAGTGTTGTTGAGAGTTAAGGCATGAATAGACCAACTGGATAAGGACAGAATCTTCCTTCCCTAACATACATCAGTGAACCATTTGGTTTTCACACTCATTCAAAAGCTTCATTAAAACTTAAGTAAGTGCTTCCATAATAACAATCTACACTGAACCAGATGCAAATACATGTGGAACGCATTCGTTCATAAGGAGCTGGAGTAAGAGGTGACTTTCCACGGTTATTTTGGAAGCTAAAGAGTCTCTGAGGTGACCAGATGGATCTTAAGCTTCAGCAATACTTTAGCACATGAAAGCTAAAATCATGGTGGAGGAGTTTGAAGCTTACACCGGGAGCTTGAAGAGGATCATAAGATGAGCAGTTGAGGACTTTGCCTCTGTACTCAATGGACATTATAAGGATGAGGGATGATCTTATAGAAACTTACACAATACTGAGAGGCCGAGATAGGCTTGACATGGAGAAGATGTTTCCACTGGTAGGAGAGTCTAAGACACAGCCTTGGTGTGAATGGATAACTGTTTAGAACTGAGATGAGCATGAATCATTTCAGCAAGAGGGCGGCTGTGGAGACCAAGTGCTTGAGTTTATTAAAATAGAGATAGATAAGTTTTTGATTGGTCATGGGATCAAAGGTTGCGGGGAGATGAAAGGAGAACAGAGTTGAGAAATGTATCAGCTGCCGAAAGGCAGAACAAACTCAACTGGCAAAATGGTCTAACTCTGCTCCAACATCATACGGTCTTAAGAAGCTAATTGCCATTTAAGTGGCCAGATAGTACACAATATCAGTGAGGGGAGGTGTTAGTGTAGTGGTATTGTTGCTGGACTAGCAATTCAGAGTCTGAAATATTGGTTTTGTTTTTCAGGTTTGAATCCCACCACAGTATTTGAATTCAACAAAATCTGGAATTATAAATCTAATGATGATCATGAAACAGTTGTTGTAAAAACCTATCTGTTTCACTAAAGCACTTTAAAGAAGGAAAACTATTGTCCTTACTTCATCTGGCCTACATGCCACAGTAAAATGGTTGACTCCTAAACATGAGTCCAACATGTATGTCCTTCAATTATACCTAAAAGCCTCAAGAAAAGGAATGAAACCAGATGGACCACCTGGCATCAACTATGGCAATGGAATGACACTAGAAAAGTTAGGCCTGTTGACTCTACAAAGTCCTGCTTGCCAATTGGGACCAACTACTGAAATTGGAAGAGCTGTCTCAGACCTGTCAAGCAAAAATCTAACATAATAACATTCACAGATAATGTACCACAATCACCACGCCTTGGTACATTCTGTGTTGATAAGTCCAGTAGATGTGGCATCACAATGATACGGAGATGGGAGGGAGTTGCCTTGGGAGTCCTCAACATGGACCCTCATGTTGACTGAGCTGGTCACATTTGAAAGACACAGTTATGAGACTTGGTCTATGACAGATGCTGAGGGAACCAACAAGAGGGGAATACATACTTGGCCTCATCATCACTAATCTGCCTACAACAGATATCCCCAACCATGACAGCATCAGTAAGAGTGACCACTTCAAAGTCCTGGTGGAGACAAAATCTCATTTTCAAATTGAGGGTACCCTACGTTGTGTTGTGTGGTACTATCACTATGCTAAATGGGACAGATGTGCGATCTAGTAGCTCAAGACTGGACATCCATGAGGTGTTGTGGGCCATGAACAACAGCAGGATTGTAATTCAATTTAATGTGCAACTTTGTGGCCTTCTATATCCCTGTCTCTACCATTCATGCCAGGGGATCAACCCTGGTTCAGTGAAGAGGGCAGGAGGGCATACCAGGAGTAGCACCTGGGCCTATTTAAAAATAAGCTGAAGCTACAAAACAGGACTATTTGATTGTCAAACAGCAGAGGCAACAAGTGAGAGACAGGGTTAAGACATTTTACAATCAATGATTACGACCTCCAATCGTGAATGATGGTGGACAATCAAACAATTCACTGGAGGATGAAACTCCACAAATATCCTCACCCTCAATGCTGGAGGGTCCCAAACTCTGTTGCAAGAAATAAGTTGGATAGTTTCTCAATAATCTTCAGGCAGAAATGTTAGCTGGATTATATGAACATGGAACAGGAGTAGGCCATTCAGCCCATTAATCCTGCTCCACCGTTTCATATGTTTATAGCTGCTTGAACACTTCAGTGCATTTTACCTATATTATTTCCACAACCCTTTATATCATGGCAAAAGTTTATTAGCCTCTATCTTAAATACACTCAAAGACTGAGTTTCCATAACCCTCTGGGGTAGAGAATTTTACAAATTCATCACCCGTCCATACATGTCCCCTCATCTCAGTCCTCAATAGCATTTAAATGGTGGCCCTCCTTGTTCTAAACTCTCCAGCCAGAGGAAACATTTCATCCCCATTTACCCTGTATTTTGCAGGTTTCAACGCGATCAATTCTTCGAAACTCTGCAGGATACAGGCCCCGTTTGCCCAATCTCTCCTCGTAGGATAACACTCTCTGGTAATCATATTTTTCCAGAGATAAGGATTTCAAAACTGTACTCAGTGATCCAGGTGCAGTCTATCCAAACCTGTTGGATTATAACCTGGTGTTCTGTGTGATTTTTAACGTCTTCTAAACTGAAGCAAGACGTCACTGCTCATGCACTTAAGTCCTCTTGCAGCAAAGTTGAACCTCGCAGATGCCTTCTGACTAGCTAGCTGCACCTGCATGTCAACCTGCACTGATTTATTAACAATGACATCCAACTCACATCTACACTTTCCTACCTCTCACTGTTTAAGAAATGCTTCTTTTTGTTCTTTTCTTTCCTCTGCCAAAGTAGAAAACCAAAGACTTGAATCTTGATGTACTACACCAGGAAATCCACATTTCATCAGCACTTGAATGCCAAACATGCAGATGTGTGTTTTAGCACCTTCATGAAACTTTGAATGATGATAATTAACCATTAAGACTCATGGTGCATGCAAAAAGCAGACTTTCAAAGGACAGGCATTATCAGTGTAGCACTCTTTAGTGCCTGCTTTCACCTTTTAATCAAAATAGCCCTTGAGGAATGTATGAACTTAATACATATTTAAACCTAAGCAAAGGGAGACTTAACTCCTGGAACAAGTGTGCTAATCCATTGGAGAAGGCCAATTGCTTTTTTTATAGCAGCAGACCTAGTTTAATTCAAAAGGTGAGATTTATTTTATAATGTTTGGTGCGAGCTTGGCCACCCATTCATTATCTGTCGCCTTATAAATTCGAGAAATAAAAACAAACACAGGAATGACAACTGACAACAATCTGCACGCAAAAACCACTGCTTTAATTTAAACGACTGAGGGTCTTTCACAAGTAAGGAACGCTGAGTCAGAACTAAAGACAGAAATTAAGGCAGGATGTCCCAGGCCAAAAATATCGAAATTGCAAAGCATCCAAAAATGATTTTGGTGGCGGGTGAGGGGGTGGGTGGGGGTTGGGGGGGGGGGGGGGGGGGGTGGGGATGTGTGTCTCCTCCCACCATCCTCCCAACCAATTCAAAAATGATAGCCTCCAAACTCACCTCACAGAAGGAAATTTAAAACCATCCAACATCTTAAATCTTAAAATAATTTGGTGACTCATCGTCTTCTTAATTTGATTTTGAAAAACGATGAGGAACTAAGTATATGGTCTTGCCATTTCGTGTATGTCGATTTTAAAAATTGTCTTTGTAAACTAAATTTTTTACAAGTTCTGGAAGGCAGGAACTTCCAAATTCTGGACTGCAAATGACCTGTTCTGATTCTGAAAGGTCAGCTGGGAGCTGGCACGAAGACTGTTGAAGTGAATGCTCCAACATCGCAATGATTAAAGCCTTTGTGCCCCAGCTGCTGACAGTTTAGCTTATGGAACGCTAACTGGCTGAACGTCAAGTATTATGTTTCTGGTGGGAAATAGAGTGTGGTGCAGGAAGTTGTCAAGGGTGGAGGGAGGGAGATGGCATGGAGAACGTTTGGTTGGAATATGCTGTCGTTGCAGGGTGTCAGCTTAACCCTGTCACACAACGTGCAGCCAACAAGCCAGAACCAACTGGTGCCAAGTGCTGGCTTCACACTTGATCCAAAAGTTACAATGCAATGCAAGTCTGCCCCTGCGATGTTGGCATTCATTTTGGATTTCAATTCTTGCTCAGCCATCTGATGCAGACAGGCCAGAGCTTGTATAAAATGCAGATGCCATCGGTGAGACTAGCTTGTTGAGACAAAGATTGCGGTGGAATCTGATTCATGTGCCCATTTCTGCCTTGCACTCACAGGGGGCATGCACTAATATCACTCACCGCCACTGGGAACATGCTGAACCAAAGACTCAATAGCAGAGAGAGAGAGAGAGAGAGAGAGAGGAGGAAACGTCCTGGTTTTATGTGAATATTCTTTCAAAAGCTGTAATGACTGAAGAAAGGGGATGGGGAGTGCAGGCTCACATTCACACAACTCAGACATCACTTTTGACGTACCAAAATATTCCACAATGCGTTTCGCCGAGGCAAAGCTATCAAATACTCAGCAAGCAGAAGTTATACCAGAAGTAATGCAACAACAACTTGCATTTAAGTAATGCTTTTAAGCGCAGCAAAACATTCTAACAGGCTTCATAGGAAAGCAATCAAACAGGATTTGATGCCAAAATACATTAGGGATTGGAGAAGGGCACGTAACTATAACCTTCATCAACGAGCTGGACTTTAAGGAGCATCTTTAAAAAAATGTCAAGAGAGGGGTTTAGGGAAAGAAGTCCAGGCACTCGACCCCTTCTGGGAGCATTTCTAGTGCCAGCTGACCGCCTTCCTTTACACTTAATGGGCTCGGGCCGGTTTGCATCAGATGCCTGAGTAAGAACTGAAGCCCAAAATGGATGCCAACATCATGGGTTGCATTGTGACATTTAGATGAAGCATGAAGTAAGCACTTGGTTCTGACTTGTTGGCTGCATGTTGTGTGACAGGGTTAAGCTGCCACCCTGCAATGGACAACATATTCCAATTAAACATCCAATCAATGGCCACTTAAGGACCTCAATCTGTATCTATTTCAATAGTATACTCGGGCCTGAAAGGCAGGCAGGATGAGAAAGGCCATTTTTTTTCCACCAAAGATGGTGGAAAGACAGCAAAGATGTGGAAGACATCCTTAGGGTGTTGCCTTGAGTATATTGGGGCCACCCACTCCCTACAAACATACTCTTTTTTTGTCAATCCCAACTTGGCCTGCAAAATCGAACTCTCCCATCCCTTCTAACTAATTCCCACCCCCATCCAAAAAAGCCTGGCACTTACATCAGTCTGATCACCAATGATCATCTGATTGACTAGCTGCAGTACCAGGAGTGCCCAGTTACTAATGGGCTTCGTTCCTGAGGACATTCGTAAGTCGATTTGTACGCATGTCAGAACGTAAGATAACGGTGAAATCACCATAGCCTTACCAGACCATAGAGCTGCTCTCTCACTGGAGTCAAACCACTGGTGATGGTTTATCATGAGGGTCACCACACTTTATGAGAGGGGAGAGATTGAGAAAGAGAGCCCTTCACTGTAATCTCAGCTGGTGCGGGAATTGAAGCTATGCGGTTGTCATTACTTTGCTTCGCAAACTGGTCATCCAGCCAACAGTCAAACTGCTACAATATAAAGTCTCCATTCATAAGTGCAGTGAACATTCACATGCCAGATCCTTAAAATTAATAGTATGATGGGATCTTGATCGTATGCGTTCTGGAGCTCTTAGAACCACTCAGCTGTCGGTCAAGTAAATTGGTCAACAGCTCCTGTGGATTGAAGTAATTTCCGATGAGGGGTGAAGGTTGCACTCCCTGCTTATTCAAGCCACATTAAAGGAACAGCCTTTTTAATGTTGGTTGATTTGCAACCGACTCTTCTAATGTGTGCCTGGTAAAATTCAGCCGCAGACGTCACTGGCTAGCTAATAACATGGATGCTAATAATAGTGACACACACCAGAATGTTTGAAATAGTAACTCTGGGGAAGATTGGATATCTTGTTGGGTTATGGGGCTGCTGGAGGTTACAAAAAACAGCAAGGGATGAGATCTTGGAGAGAGATTTGAAACAAGGGTGAGAATTTAAAATTGAGGCACTGTCAGACCACTAGTTAAAGTAGCTCAGCAAGCTGAAATTTGATGGGTGAATGGGATTGTTGTGATTTAGCTTATGAGCGGCAAAGCTTTAGGTGAACTCAAACAAGAAGGTACCTGTTAAGAATCTGGTTTCAGAAAGCTCTAGAATAGTCTTGTGAACAGTTTCGAAATATGAAGGTTTCTGTGGGTGAGATGAGGCAGTAGTAGAGAGGGTGATATTACAGAGATATAGTTAGAGGTCTTGAAGTAGCTATGTCTTCAGAGGCTCATTTCAATGTTAAGTATGACACCGAGTTTGCAAATGGTCAAGTTCGCCCTCAGACCAGGCCAAGGAGAGTTGTGGCGGCATGGACCCTAAGTAAGGACGCAAGATAATGTCTTCTGCTTTCTGTCTCCTCAAAAATACTACTCATTCACTGCTGATATCAGGCAAGCATCTAATCAATTAGAGACAGTGCAGGGTTCAAAATGTGATGAGGTAGACTTGGATGTTATCACGAGACACATGAAACCAAATGTAGTGTCGTTGCATGATGATGCTCAGAGGCAGCATATAGGTAATAAATATGAGAGAAAAGGGAGAGATCCGGGGGGACACCAGATGTAATGGTGAGGAAGAAAAGCAATTACAAGTCCTTCTCCGGCTTGGTGTCACTGTCACATAACCAGGTAAATAAGAATGGATGTAGGCAAGGCCAGCCTGATCCAGATTGATGATGTTGGAGATATACTGAAGGAGCAAGGTGCAGTCACTTGCATCAATGTCTACAGACAGTTCAAGAAGGATGAGGAAGTGTAAGTTAGAAGCATTTCCTTGGTGGGCTAGGATGATGAAAGTAAATGGAAGAGGCAGTTGTACAGCAGTGTCAGTGGCAAAGAGGCTCCATGAGCTTCTTATGCTTGTTGAAAGTTCGGGTGGAAAACTAAAGGGAGCAGTGTTTCAGAAGATGCTATGTGATAGTAAAGAGAAGCCAAACCCAAACAGAAGAGTTCTGGGAAAGGTTTTGTTGAAAGGGAAGCAAACAACAAAGGATTTAGGGAGAAGGTTCAGTGTGGAACAGGGATCGCTAAAGGAGCTGCTGATGGTGGAGTGGACATAAGTAGGAGCCATGTGAAGGTATGGATAGAGATTGTGGGTGCAGAGAAATGACCCCTTTGTCTTCAATTTTTTTCTCTCGAAGTGGTACTATAAAAAGGTTCTTACCATCTCTGTTGCAACAGTATAATGAAAACCTATTGTGGAAATTCCTCCTGCTACACCACTTCTCCAAGTTAATAATTATGGTACCATTCTCACACATTTCCTGCTTTATAGCCATTTGCTCGGAATGCAAAAGCACTAACCCATATTTTCACACGTAATCAGATATGTATTGCAAAACTAATCTGAAAAATGCACTGATTGAAACTCCACCAATTTTTTTGGCCTTTTAATTTTGCAATCAGGAATTCAATGTCTTCAGGAAGCACCTGCCAACCTACAACAGATGCTTGCAAATAGCATCATAACAGGAACCATACCATGTTGCAGTGCTTCATTTATGAGTGAATAATAAGGTCAGGCATTATGTGCTCAATAGTACAAATTTAGACGGGATTCAGAAAAGGAGAGATTTGGAGCTGTACACTCACATATCTTTTAAGGCAACCAGAGACATTAAGAGGATTGTTTAAAAAGGCATAAAGTACAAAAGTGGCAAAGCTACGACAAACTTTAAGAAAACTTTAATTCGGTTCTCACTAAAACTTTGCAGCTAGTTCAGGGCACCACATTTCAGAAAGGGCGTGGAGACATATGAATCAAGTCAGATATGTGGAACAGTCCATCTTCTGCAGTTGCACCAGCACCAACCCCCACCTGTTCCTCTGCTACAATGATGACTGCATCGACTCCGCCTTGTCCTCCCACGGGGATGTTGAGCAGTTCATCAACTTTACCAACACCTTCTATCCCAATCTCAAATTCACCTGGACCATCTCAGAAAGCTCCCTCCCCTTCCTGGATCTCTCCATTACTGTCTCTGGTGACCGACTAACCACAGACATATACCAAAAGTCCATCGACTCCCACAGCGACCTAGACTACACCTCCTCCCACCCTACATCCTGTGAAAAAGCCATCCCTTATTCCCAAATCCTCCCACTCCACCACATCTGTTCCCAGGATGACCAATTCCACCTCAGAAAATCCCAGATGGCCTCTTTCCTCCATGATCACAATTTCCATTCCCACGTGGTTGACGTTACCCTCCAGCTCATCTCCTCCACTTCATGCACCACCACCCTTGAACATCACCCTTCCCAACACTACAAAGGCAGAACCCCTCCGCCTGGTCTGCACCTTCCACCCCACCAACCTCCGCAAACAATGCATCATCCTCTGCCACTTCTGCCACCTCCAAACGGACCCGACCACCAAAGATATATTCCCCATCCCCATCCCTATCAGCATTCTGGAAAGACCATTCCCTCTGCGACTCCCTCGTCAGGTCCACAACCCCCACCAGCCCACGCCCCACTCCTGGCACCTTTGCCTGACACCGCAGGAAATACAAAACCTGAGCCAACACCACTCCACCACTCCCCTCATTTCCGTCCAAGGCCCCAAGAGATCCTTCCACATCCATCAGAGATTCACCTGTACCTTTACCAATGTCATTTTACTGCATCCATTGTATCTGGTGTGGTCTCTGGCAGATCATTTCAGAGAACAACTCTGGGACACCAACCTCACCAACCCCACCACCCCGTGGCTGAACACTTCAACTCCCCCTCCCACTCCATCAAGGACATGCAGATCCTGAGCCACCTCCACTGGAGGAGGAACGCCTCATGTTCCGCCTAGGGACCCTGCAACCACACGGTATAAATGTGGATTTCAAGAGCTTCCTCATTTCCCCTCTCCCCACATTATCCCAGTCTCAAGCCTCCAACTCAGCACCATCCTCCAAACCCGTCCATCACTCCCCCCCTGACCTATCTCCTTCTCCCTCACCATCATTCACCTATCTCTTTCCCAGGTATCTTCACACGAACCCCACCTCCCTCCCATTTATCTCTCAGCCCCAACCCACAAGCCTCATTCCTGAAGAAGGCTTATGCCCAAAATGTCAATTCATCTGCTCCTTGGATGCTGGCTGACTTGCTGTGCTTTTCCAGCACCACACTCTCGACTCAGCTCCAGCATCAGTTTCTCCTTAAGATGAATATCTCAGTTACAGGAATTTGGGGTTATTTACTTTAGAGCCGAAAGGCTAGGATCTTGAATATTAGTTTTAAAAAACGTCATGATGGGTTTTGTTCTAGCAATGAAGGAATAACTGTTTCCATTGGACAAAGAAGAACCAGAGATGATACAAATGAAACAGTTTGTCATTGTTGGCTGTCCTCCATTTTATGATGACATCTCTCAGAGTTGCGAGTTTCTGTCACGGGGCCTCTGTGTGACTGAGCAAGCTGATTCTCAGCTGGGATATCTTTGAGTACACGGGGCAGGATGTTTGATGAGGTAGCAGGATTGGAGTGCAGGGTTGGTTTCCTTGACTTTTCTTCTCTGCCACATTCAGTCAGATATCTTCTCTCACCCTATGAACAGCTTTTTCAAGACAGAAGAGAAAGGGCAAAGCAGCAAAAAATTGGATGTCTTTTTCAAACCAACCCCAAAGAAACAGTCAGAAGATAATCAACCACAGCCAACCACTCTGCAAACACAACTGCACCTGAATGTGGTGATGATGATGATCCTCTATCCTTGCATTACCAATATTTTTTCAATGAACTGTGTTAAACTTACTTTTGTTTCATTAATAAATATGATTTAAACCTTCATTCAGGCTGTGCTATTCTTTGCGTTAGGCTTTTGGGTGATTTTTGAGTGATTGTGAGTGATATGTTTTCCTAGTCTGTCCCGAACCCCACTTTTCCCATAGGCCCGATTATTTCTGTTAAGTGATTTTTGATGAAGCAAAGTTTCGTTGAATTGCAGCTACAGCATTACAGGAGAACTACCTATACAAAGAAAATAAAAAAATCAGAACAAATGGGGCAAATTCATTTGATTCAGATTCAGGCAGTAGAATGGGTTTGCTGCCTTTATCAATCCTAAACAAAATGCCACATGATTATACACAGCAAACAGGGTTATGTCAGTGCTAAAATGTTTAATAAAATTTCTCATGCAGCTGCTAAAATCTTACAGTGAGTAAGATTGAACTTGCCTCAGAGTCAGTCAATAGATAACCTATTGACTGACTCTGAGAGTATTATGGCGTAATGTTTTATCCAACTGCACTAATACTACACACACTTGCTTAATAACCTGGAAACATTAGTTCCAATCCCAGAATGGCACCTGGGAAGGGTGTTGCTTGGGAATGAAAATATTTCCTTCCCTATCTAGCAAGTTGAGATTACTTTCTTATCTATCTGAATTTTCTCCCGTTTTTCATGGCTACAGATTTCAGTGACTGTGCCTTGATGCAGGAAAAGCATCCCAGAACACTTCACAGAGATGCTACAAAAGCCAATCCAAAACTAAAGGAGGAAATTAATGAATACACAGCAGCTTTCCTGTGGAAATACAATGAAGGTGTTCTGCACTGAGATGTTAGTGTCACCCATTACCAGGTAACTGGTATTTTGACAAGTTTGACTTTTTTTTGGCATTTCTTCTTGATAGTTGGATAGCAGCATCCAGCTTAAAGTCTACTTCCCTGTAGTGCTTCACTAAATTAGAATGTGGAGGTTACAGGGTCATCTTGGAAGGAATTTTGCCAAGTGTGGTGAGGTAATACTTAATGTTATCAGATAACCTGCTTTTACTGCACCGTTCTGGAATTCTGGAGTCAACTCACCATTAGACCCTTTCACAAGTGCCTGCGAAAACCGATAGCATTGTCTGAGAGTGTTGTTTTAATCTCAAGTTTACTCAGATAGAGGCAGCATTGCCAGCACATTACTCCGTAACGTCTCAGTCAGGCGTATTTTCCATTACTGGGTTGCAGTTATAAATTAGCTACCTGGAAAGTGTGCCAGATTAAAAATTCATTAAAGCTACTCATTAGCTACTGTGATGATTTCAGCTCTTAACTGTTCACTAGATGCCAAGTGAAGATAAAGTAGGACGTGACAGTTATGCCCCCTGCAGTCAAATAGATAGGGAATGGTCACATGCTGGGCATGTCTAGTCAAAATGGGTGTTTGACTGTGGTGCCTACAAGCAGTGAACAATATAGCAAAGGAGAGAAAGTTGGAAAGTAACAATATTCAAAATATATTCTCACCAACATTTTGTCTACTGCCATGTGAAAGCTTTCTGTATTCCATATCACAACACGGTAATAATACTGCATTTGTTCTAAAGAAACTTGGGATGTTGAGGTCATAAAATGCATTTCTTTCCTATTTTTTTCCCTTGTCAGTCTGCCTTTTGCATAAACTCATTCTGGTGCTACCTCTCCTGTTTTATATCTTCTATTTATTCCTTATAATTTGCCTGTTGGCAGATTCAATCAGGCTGGCAATTTAATCTTGGTTTCGTTGAGGTTACTGGGGTTTGTTTTAAAACATGAAAGTGCGTCAGTGTTACGCAGAAATCCTCTAAGTTCCAGTTTTGTTTTCTAACCACCAATTTTGATTTGAAGTTGATTGTGGGTATCTGCAGTGCACCAGGAAACCAGACAGCGGCTCAGACAGCAGGAAGTGGAACACCAACAAGCCATGCTGGACTTTGTAAACAAGACCACAAGACATGTGATACCACAACTTCATAATTAGCACATAATTGGTAACAGAAAAAGGTGATGAGCTTCAGTCATGATGACATGGTAACTGTGTAACGTACTTAACCAAGTAACTTTGTGAACACAGTATACCTTCACAAACAGCCCGAGTTATTTTATAATGTTAGTGACTGACTAGTAAAAGAACATGGCAACAGTAGGAACAGGAGTAAGTATTTCAGTCCCTCAATATTGTCTGTCGTTTGAATAAATTATGGCTGACGGCAATTCAATTGAAATGCTTTTTGCTTCATATCCTTTAATACAGTTAACAAAAATTTAGCAATCTCATTTTTGAACCCTACAAATATCCCAACAGACACAGGTTTTGATTTGGAGATGCTGGTGTTGGACTGGGGTGTACAAAATTAAAAATCACACAACACCAGGTTATAGTTCAATAGATTTAATTGGAAGCACTAGCTTTAGGAGTGCTGCTCCTTCATCATCATGGTGACTTTGTTGGACATCAGGCTGGACAACCATCTGATGAAGGAGCAGCGCTCCGAAAGCTAGTGCTTCCAAATAAACCTGTTGGTGTTGTGTGATTTTTAACTTTACACAGGTTTTGAACAAGTACTGTTATTTGTCTTGGGTTCAAAGTGGATGACATCATGGTCAACTGCAATGAACTCCATCAAGCTCCAACAACCATCAGTAGCGCCATCACCTTGGCATTCAAGGTCTTTTTAAAAGAAAATTGCATATTAAATCACAGGTACTGCCTTTGTCCTGTGTCTGTGTGCTTGCTCTTCTGATACTGTAAGTGAGTAGATTATGTCTTTCACCGATAAAGAACTTAAAATACAACTGTGTAGACTCATTCATGGCTAATGACAATGCAAGTTCGAGTGGCACTGACCCCAAATTTAATGCTAAACACAAATGCAATGCAAAAGTTTTGTGCAAATTCAAGCATGAATGAAAAGTATCTGTGTTTTAATAGAAGAAACAAAAAGAACTTGAATTGAGATTGTCCTTTCATGATCTCCATTTGTTGCAAAATGCTTTAAAGCCTGTGAAATTTTTTTAAACATATAAAGTGAAGTAGGTAATTTATGCATAGGTTGGACCTATAGTGAGGATAATGACCTAATATCAATGTTTGTGTCATTGGCTGAGGGATAAATATGTGCTAGGCTAAGCTATACTAGTCTGAACACTGTAAATGGGATAATTCCCATATGTGCAGTAGTTATGGCTGGAATCACTGATGCAATTGTAACCAAAACGTGCAGAAGGAAATACATTGAAGGATTAGATCAAGTGTCTGTTGTTTTTACAATCATTTGAGAGACACTGTTGTCAATACACCTGCACTCTTTGAACTCAAGAAATGGAGTTATAGCCAGTGTAGACAGAACCCTGAGTCGACATAACAGGATGTCTTAAAACCTGATTTATATTAACAGTCAAAACAGCGGATGATATGTCATCATAGCACAATATGTGGAAAGGAAAGGGTGAATTTATCATGACACAGAAGATTAATTCTCATCTGTCCTTGAGTGTTACACAAATGTCTGTGCTTCTAAGTGAGAATCATTGCTGGTTGAGCAGTTTGGGCATTATTTGACTGGAGCATTGACCAACTAATATGAAAGATACTTGAGTTAACAATTTGGATACAAATCTGAGTGTGCAGCCAACCAGATTAATACCTCAAAATATTTTGCACCAATTGGAATGATTATAGAACTGAGTATATAAAATTCACAAGCTGAACTTCTGAAGTGGATTACTTCCCAAACCAAACTTTGATTATGATGTACTGAAAGATATTCAAAAGCACATCAGGAAAATGAAATTCTAGCTCACGGTGTAATTTTTACTGTTTTAGTTAAATTACTTATATCGACAAGAATTTTAGTGTTCCTTTATCTTCCTTTTTGTCAGTTGAAGCATGAACAGCAATTGACTGGTAAAGGCCAATGCAGAATTTTAAAAAAAACAAACTCTCAGTTTACAGGTTTAAGATCAGTACAATGTCAGTCTTTGTCATTTGATTATTGTTTCTCAGTTTCATTGGCTAGTAAACAAAGAAAGTGTACTCTCAGACAAATGACAGTCAAGGAATCCTAAATCTCCAAAGCTTTGAGTCATCGTGATACTTATGCAGCCCACGCTTATCAGCCTACTCAGCACATACCATAGCTATCGAACCTGTGACTTTATTAGTCTGCATTGCTCAGCTACCAGTGATGTCTCATTGCTATTTCTGCTGCTTTCTTCAATTAATTAACGATAGAACATTATATTTAGAAAGTGGATGCAGATAACTGTCGACTAATACTCCCACAAACGATCTTAACCCCCCACCTCCCAACATTCAATTTTCAACTTTCTCCTTTCTTTTCATGAAATTCCTGACTTTTTGTTCCAGTAGCTATTAGAGTAGAATCAGTATTGTGACTGATACAGTATGTGCACATTGCAATGGTATTAGTTACATCATGACAAGCACAAGACATTGGGCTGGCACGTCTCATCCTGACTCAGAAATACTGAAGCCATCTGTACAACTTATGTTACGATCAGGGATTGAAATTAGGACCTTTCCACATTTGTATGGCTCAGTACCAAACCCCAACAAATTTACTCACTTATAGTTTCAGAAGAGTCACTAGATACAATAAATTGCAACTAACAGCCCTACACTGTGAATTGGTATCAGCCTCTGTGCAAACAACTTCACACCTTTTGTTAATGTTACAAATACTTTCTCTGGAAACCTTCAGCAGACAAAAAAAAGACAGAAAACCATTTGCAAAGTTATTTGAGTTAAAGTTAAAAAGTAAAAGTAAAAATGTTACATCAAAAGGTTGACCTAAGATTTAGACCTTAAGGCACATTTAAAAGCAAGACAGACAGTACAAAGGGGTTATAATAATGTCAACTCTGAAGCATATAGATTTCAAACAGTATTATAATCTAGCAAGTTTTGAGAAGGTTTGTAGCTTAGGTTGAGGTTCTGGATGTAGGTTTGCTCGCTGAGCTGCAAGGTTCGTTTTCAGACGTTTCGTCACCATACTAGGTAACATCTTCATTGGGCCTCCGAATGAACACCGGTGGTATAGCCTGCTTTCTATTAATATGTTTGAGTTTTCTTGAGTTGGTGATGTCATTTCCTGTGGTGACATCATTTCCTATGGTGATGTCATTTTCTGTTCTTTTTCTCAGGGGGTGGTAAATGGGATCTAAGTCAACGTGTTTGTTGATAGCGTTCTGGTTGGAATGCCATGCTTCTAGTGTGTGCCTCTGTTTGGCTTGTCCTAGGAAGGATGTGTTGTCCCAGTCAAAGTGGTGTCCTTCTGTATTTAAGGATACTAGTGAGAGTGGGTCATGGCGTTTTGTGGCTAGTTGATGTTCATGTATCTTAGTGGCTAGTTTTCTACCTGTTTGTCCAATGTAGTGTTTGTTACAGTTCTTGCATGATATTTTGTAAATGATATTAGTTTTGCTTCTTGTCTGTATAGTCTTTCAAGTTCATTAGCTGCTGTTTTAGTGTGTTGGTGGGTTTGTGGGCTATCATGATGCCAAAGGGTCTGAGTTGTCTGGCAATCATTTCCGAGATGTCTTTGATGTAGGGGAGAGTAGCTAGGGTGTCTGGACATGCCTAGTATGGTGATGAAACATTTGAAAATGAACCTTCCAGCTCAGTGAGCAAACCTACATGTAGTATTATAACCTTTTGGCAAAAAGATACAAGAACCTGTTATAAATTTTCACTAGAGTTAATGAGCACTTTGGATTCAGTGTATTCTGCTGCATGCATATGCACTCTGAACATTATACTTTTCTAGGAGTTAGTTACCACTTCCCTGAACATAGAGTCATGGAATGATGAAGCACAGAAACAGACCCTTCCGTCCAGCTCATCCATGCTAATCAAGTTTCCCAAACTAGAGCTGGTCCCATTTCCCTGTGTTTGGCCTATACGCCTCTAAACCTGACCTACCTACTTGTGGGTCAGCAAAACCCAAGGTGTGCAATGGTAGTACTCTCTTGTAAGTTAACCAGATATTCAGACATTTCGCATTTATGCTTCTTTAATAGCTCTAAAGGCGGATTACAAAGGCGGACTATGCAAATACACAGAGAGATGAAACCAGCTACAACCTGACAAACTGCTTTATTTCAGATTCAGGTTGACATTCCAGAAAAAACTGATAGGATTGGATCCAGTTAATTTATTGAATATAACTTCACTTTCTGTGTTAATACAAAATAAAGAATGTACCTCACATTTCCACATTAATAGCGGTCTAATTTGACTTAATTAAGTTGACTTCTCTCTCTCTCCTTCTGCAATTGCAATGTCTTGCTCTGAGTCATTGCTGTTGTTTTCAATTTCAAAATTTTGACTACAAGCATCACTGCCTCTGTATTTCCCCTCCCTCCATTCATAGCCAAAGAGGACTGAAATATTTTAACATATGTTTATTTGATATCATCTGATAGTCAAGACAAGCGAGCGAACTATTCATTGTTTACAATTTAAGAAACAATATCAAAAGTAGCTCATTCATGTATTAACTTCAAATCATTAAGCTTTTCTAAGCTTGCTTTGTTTCTTACAAAATACTTTTTTTGGTTCAATGTCTTTTTGTGGAAAAATTGATCCATTAGATACCCAAGTCTGGCACATGGTATCAATTATTGAGGAGTCAAACCTGTTTTTAAAAATCTGAGGTGACAAGGTGATGATAAGTCATCAAGTTTAAAATAAGTGAAATACGGATTTGAGATGATTGTTCTGAACATTGACTAATCATCTTATAATTGAAGCCAGCACTGATTGATGAGCTGAAACTCTCTCACTCTCTATTGTGCCATTATCTATGGGCAATAAAAGCGAAAAATGGTATTAACTTGTGGATAAATGCATGGTTTGGCTCAGTAGTGGGAGAATTGATTACTAACTTCTGAGCTTATTTCGTGGTTTTAATGCAGGAAGCTTATAGAACAAGCTACCTTGGTTTCAAATTCTTTTATTCAGAAATAAAGCAGAGAATTTTGTCAACTCTGACAGAAACACTACCATTACCCATGGAACTGCTACCAGTTACAACAAAGTCACCATGACGATGAAGAAGCAGCGCTCCGAAAGCTAGTGCTTCCAAATATACCTGTTGGACTATAACCTGGTGTTGTGTGATTTTTAACTTAGAATACCCCAGTCCAAATCATGTTGACTATCCAAAGTTCTGCCACCAGTAGCAGTACTGATACCTCCATGGAAATTGCCACCACTAGCAGACCAGCTATGAAGAGCCAAAACACCAGCGTTACAACTGTCACAAACAGAGCTGCACATCAGCAGCTGAATCACAAACGCTCAAATAAAGCCATCATAACGAAAAGCAACTAATCCTTGCTGTACTCAACTTGCTATTTAGACATGGGGCAAAAAGGACAAACTAAATGCTTAGCTTAAAGACTACCAAGAGACGAAAGCTAGCAATGTACGTGAGACAATCAAATCTTCTAATATCCAGTCCTCTAATGGCTAAAATGCAACAAAACAACACAGCTGGCCAATATGAGAGAGACACTAGAGAGAGAGAAAGATACATAGAACACAACCAGTTTAACTCCACCCTCCTGCTGGTTTCATCTCACTGTGTATTCACTGTCTGTTGAGAAACATGCCTGCTGTATAGGTGCCAGGTATCTTCTGGTGGTTCCTCTATGTTGCTATCCTCTAACTGAAAGTCCAGTTAGCTTCAGCAGACCATTCACCTTTTGGAGCTGCATTGCAGTTCTTACTGTACAGAGCAAAAGGAGCAGTGGAATGCTGTAGACGCACAGTGACTTTGAAGTAAAATGTCAGCTTTAATCAAGAATCTTCAATGAGTTTGATTTTACTGAAGCTACAGAACGAATGATTCAACAGACTGAATTGCAAAGATTGGGAAATGAATTGCTTCCATCCAATGTTTACAGCAGGTCCAAATCCACTCATAACACTTGATCAGCAGGAGCAATTGCCAGCAAGCTGTTGCTGCATTTCTCAGGGTCCTGTTTTATTACAAATCACACTGTGATGTTTCGGGGCTGTATCAAGTGTCGCACACCTGTCTTGCTCAGCAAGGCCAGTCAACAGATTACTTGAGGGACTCCATTACTGAATTGATCAAACCAAAAAAGATGATCAAATAAGCACAGGTGATAAAGACAAAACACCAGTTTGTCTTTAAGTATGCACGATTTAAATCAAAAAGCATCTGAACAAGTTGTGTTTACGATGGAGTAGCATGCTATATATTCTGCTGTAGAATAGAGTCAGAGTCATAGAGATGTACAGCATGGAAACAGATACTTTGGTCCAAATCGTCCATGCCAATCAGATCTTCTAAATTAATCTAGTCCCATTTACTAGCATTTGGCCCATACCCCTCTAAACCCTTCCTGTTCATATACTCATCCAGATACATTTTAAATGTTGTAATTGTATCAGCCTCCACCACTTCCTCTGACAATTCATTCCATACACATACCACCTTCTGCATGAAAATGTTGCCCCTTAGGCCCCATTGAAATCTTTTCCCTCTCACCTTAAACCCTCTAGTTTGGGATTCCCCTACCCCAGGGAAAAGTCCTTGACTATTCACCCTATCCAAGCCTTTCGTGATTTTATAAACTTCTACAAGGTAACCCCTCAGCCTCCAATGCTCCAGAGTCTATTCAGCCTCTCCCTGCAGCTCAAATCCTCAAACCCTGGCAACATCTTTGTAAATATTTTCTGAACTCTTTCAAGTTTCACAACATGCTTTCTATAGCATGGAGACCAGAACTGGATGCAATATTCCAATAGTTACCTAACCAATATCCTGTACAGACACAACATGACCTTCCAACTCCTATGCTGAATGCTCTGTCCAATAAAGGCAAATGTACCAATTGTCTTTTTCACTACCCTGTCAACTTTTGAATTTGCTTTCAAGCAACAATGAACCTGCACTCCAAGGTTTCTTTGCTCGGCAACACTCCTCAAGACTTTATCGGCAGGATATTCAACACCACTCAAAAATTTTAGAACTAACCAAGGGAGGGACAGATCAGAAGTAGATCCAAGACTGCTCGAATGCATTTTAGATAGTAGATCTAGGGTAGCATAGACAAATTCTTATGGACAGGCAATCTTTTATGTTTACAGCACAGAACAAAGCTCTTCAGGATATTGGCAAAATTGTGTTAGCCACGTGGTTCTGGATGCCCTCTTACAAGGAAACAGTTGAGCCTGGTTAAGTTCAGGAGGAGAAGGAGGACCTGACTCTGCACAAAGGAGCCCTGAGACCCAGGAGGCTCCAGGTCTATCAGGAAATTTGAGTCACAAAGCTACTATTACTCGCCTAGGATCTTGCTCTAGGCAGGTATTATCCAAAGAGGGAATCAGACCCTCTTCCATGCTTCCTTCTAACAATTGTCCTACACTCCTTAAAAAAAAGGAAACAAATTTTTGAACACAGTAGGAAGGGAATGGAGTCAGAACAGAGAAGTTATTCTGGTTTTCTAACTACCCCAGTTTGGTTTCCACCAGCATTTCATTCCGCACTGGACACCTAACATTTGAATTAAATCCAAGCATTACTTTTTTTTGGATTTATGTCAGACCTTGATTTAGATTACAGACTTTTCTACTGATATCTCGAAAGTTGGTAGTATGAGTCGAAGATTGCAACAGAGGAACCTGATCGCAAAGACAAACCATTGATGATTCCATTCTATTCCATTCTGAAAGCTTTCTGCTTGTGCACTCGCACTCGATTTCTACTCTAAGCTAACAAATCTTTTCATTGACATGAGACAGGTGAGCAAACAGTGAATCACATATTTCTCAACTCTCCCAATAAAAAAATAAAAATGGCAGGGCATTGGCACAGGAGAGAAGGGAGGATGAATGCATGACAGTTATAGACCTGTCAAGTCGAACACTTCCACCATACACAGTGAGTCATCGAGGCAAAATTTTATATAAATTCTCCCTGCTTCTTCAAAAGGTAAATACCTTCACGTTTCTCAATTTAACACTTGCCTGTTATCCTCTTAAACGCATTTTCCTGTCTCGCAGTAAGACATCATGTGACACAGCCACCATGCTCAGGGGATTACTTAATAAAAGAGTAGTGAGATTCATTTTCCTCTTAAAAATGAGCAATTTTGAAAATAAAGTGCATCATTCTTTCTGCCAGTCTCATAAAGTCCATTATTTCATTTAGAATCAATAAGCAAGCCACTTAATTATGGGTAAACTCCAGCGGTTATTCTTTGAGATAACAACGGAGGAATCGTAAATAATTTTAAGCAGATTGTGCTTCGGCCAAAATAGCAGACAGATGAATGTCATACGACTACATTAAATATGTAACCACTAGCATGAGCAACAGACATTTCTAGGTGTGTATCCTAATGTAAACCATTTCCCATTAGTCAATAAACCAGACCCCTAAATTGCCAGCAGACTTTTAACCAGACAGCAGCTGAGTGGCATATGGCATTACTGCTTCATTGCAAGCTATGTTCTATTTGCTTTTCTGTAACTCACTCAGTGAGGCAGTTTTGTGTTTATATCTTGTGCCTCCAGACCACTTTAATTTCGCTGGAAAAAATGGGAAAAATGCTGAGCATTTGCAACCAGAGTTACAAAACTGGTAGGGGTTTATCAGATGTCACCCTACACAAATGTTACAGTGAGTGCACTTTCTGATCTACTGACCCTGCCTGAACTCCAGAATTTTCTCTATGTCAGTTTCCAAAGTTCAACGTTAGCAGGAATGGTGCCAAGGGTCATTATGGAGCAATTTCACCCTTCCCTATCCAAGTTTAATGGACAGCGTGTAGCATTTTAACCCTTGCTAATCTCAATTTCAGTCCTAGTCACTTTCAGTATTACCTTGTGCAGCCTCTAGGATTTTCCCTGAAGGGGACTTTCTCAATTCAAGTCTGGGTCACTGTGGCTAACCCTTCACAAACCACATCTCAAGAATATGCTGTCAAGTGCTATTGTGCTTAAAAATGGTGAATCTTAGGTAAGTGCCAGCAATGATTTAGCCATCATCAATCATGGATAATCTTTCCCCAACTAAATAGTATGAAAAAAGCAACACTACTGAAATCAAAAATGCAAAGAAAGATCTGCTTTTAGAGCAGATCTTTTCTCAACCATATTGCGTGAAGTGCGTTAAGTCAAGGTATTTTTAAGAGTAGTCACTGTCAAAATGTCAGAGAGGTGATGGCCAAAACAGGGAAGGCAGATGAACTCAGAGCATGGTTAGGAACATGGGACTGGGATATCATAGCAGTTACAGAAACATGGCTCAGGGATGGGCAGGACTGGCAGCTTAATGTTCCAGGATACAAATGCTACAGGAAGGACAGAAAGCGAGGCAAGAGTAGAGGGGTGGTGGCATTTTTGATAAGGGATAGCATTATAGCTGTGCTGAGGGAGGATATTCCCAGAAATACATCCAGGGAAGTCATCTGGATGGAACTGAGAAATAAGAAAGGGATGATCACCTTATTGGGATTGTATTATAGACTCCCTAATAGTCAGAAGGAAATTGAGAAACAAACTTGTAAGGATATCTCAGCTATCTGTAAGAAAAATAGGGTGGCTATGGTAGGGTATTTCAACTTTCCAAACATAGACTGGGACTGCCATAGTGTTTAGGGTTTAGATGGAGAAGAATTTGTTAAGTGTGTACAAGATCATTTTCTGATTCAGTATGTGGATGTACCTACTAGAGGAGGTGCAAAACTTGACTTACTCTTGGGAAATAAGGCAGGGCAGGTGACTGAGGTGTCAGTGGGGGAGCACTTTGGGGCCAGTGACCATAATTCAACTAGATTTAAAATAGTGAGGGAAAAGGATAGACCAGATCTAAAAGTTGAAGTTCTAAATTGGAGAAAGGCCAATTTTGATGGTATTAGGCAAGAACTTTCGAAAGCTGATTGAGGGCAGATGTTCACAGGTAAAGGGACGGCTGGAAAATGGGAAGCCTTCAGTAATGAGATAACGAGAATCCAGAGAAAGTATATTCCTGTCAGGATGAAAGGGAAGGCTGGTAGGTATAGGGAATGCTGAATGACTAAAGAAATTAAGGGTTTGGTTAAGAAAAAGAAGGAAGCATATGTTAGGTAAAGACAGGATAGATTGAGTGAATCCTTAGAAGAGTATAAAGGAAGTAGGAGTATACTTAAGAGGGAAATCAGGAGGGCAACAAGGGGACATGAGATAGCTTTGGCAAATAGAATTAAGGAGAATCTAAAGAGTTTTTACAAATACATTAAGGACAAATGGGTAACTAGGGAGAGAATAGGGCCCCTCAAACATCAGCAAGGCAGCCTTTGGAGCCGCAGAAAATGGGGGCGATACTAAATGAGTATTTTGCATCAGTATTTACTGTGGAAAAGGATATGGACGATATGGACCATAGGGAAATAGATGGTGACATGTTGCAAAATGCCCATATTATAGGGGAGGAAGTGCTGGACGTCTTGAAACGGTTAAAAGTGGATAAATCCCCAGGACCTGATCAGATGTATCGTAGAACTCTGTGGGAATCCAGAGAAGTGATTGCTGGCCTTCTTGCTGAGATATTTGTATTATCGATAGTCAAAGGTGAAGTGCCGGAAGACCGGAGGTTGGCTAACGTGGTGCCACTGTTTAAGAAGGGTGGTAAGGACAAGCCAGGGAACTATAGACCAGTGAACCTGACATCAGGTGGGCAGGTTATTGGAGGGAATCCTGAGGGACAGGATGTACAAGTATTTGGAAAGGCAAGGACTGATTAGGGATAGTCAATGTGGTTTTGCGCGTGGGAAATCATGTCTCACAAACTTGATTGAGCTTTTTGAAGAAGTAACAAAGAGGATTGATGAAGGCAGAGCAGTGGATGTGATCTATATGGACTTCAGTAAGGCATTCGACAAGGTTCCCCATGGAAGACTGATTAGCAAGGTTAGATCTCATGCAATACAAGGAGAACTAACCATCTGGGTACAGAACTGGCTCAAAGGTAGAAGACAGAGGGTAGTGTTGGGGGGTTGTTTTTCAGGCTGGAGTCCTGCGACCAGTGGAGTGCCACAAGGATCAGTGCTGGATCCTCTACTTTTTGTCATTTACATAAATGATTTGGATGTGAGCATAAGAGGTATAGTTACTAAGTTTGCAGATGACACCAAAATTGGAGGTGTCGTGGACAGCGAAGACGGTTACCTCAGATTACAACAGGATCTTGACCAGATGGGCCAATGGGCTGAGAAGTGGCAGATAGAGTTTAATTCAGATAAATGTGAGTGCTGCATTTTGGGAAAGCAAATCTTAGCAGGACTTATACACTTAATGGTAAGGTCCTAGGGAGTGATGCTGAACAAAGAGACCTTGGAGTGCAGGTTCATAGCTCCTTGAAAGTGGAGTCGCAGGTAGATAGGATAGTGAAGAAGGCGTTTGGTATGCTTTCCTTTATTGGTCAGAGTACTAAGTACAGGAGTTGGGAGGTCATGTTGTGGCTGTACAGGACATTAGTTAGGCCACTGTTGGAATATTGCGTGCAATTCTAGTCTCTGTCCTATCGGAAAAATGTTGTGAAACTTGAAAGGGTTCAGAAAAGATTTACAAGGATGTTGCCAGGGTTGGAGGATTTGAGCTACAGGGAGAGGCTGAACAGGCTGGGGCTGTTTTCCCCAGAGCCTCGGAGGCTGAGGGGTGACCTTATAGAGGTTTACAAAATTATGAGGGGCATGGATAGGGTAAATAGGCAAAGTCTTTTCCCTGGGGTCGGGGAGTCCAGAACTAGAGGGCATAGGTTTAGGGTGAGAGGGGAAAGATATAAAAAAGACCTAAGGGGCAACGTTTTCACATAGAAGGTGGTACATGTATGGAATGAGCTGTCAGAGAAAGTGGTGGAGGCTGGTACAATTGTAACATTTAAGAGGCATTTAGATGGGTATACAAATAAGAAGGGTTTGGAGGGGTATGGGCCGGGTGCTGGCAGGTGGGACTAGATTGGGTTGGGATATCTGGTCGGTATGGACAGGTTGGACCGAAGGGTCTATTTCCATGCTGTACATTTCTATGACTCTATGACTCTGAAAGGCAATGTAACAAATGATCAGATAATCCTTTCTCTTTGCAATGTTTACTGGGGCAAAAGTATTGGCAGGGATACCTGGAGGAAACAAGTCAGATTACTAGTCAACAATTTCATTTGGGTCTTCTGGATACAATTTACCTTCGACTTGAAGAAAGGAACACAACTTTATATAGCAACCTCCACAACCTCAGAACATGTCCAACTCCTTTACACCTAATGAAGTACACTTTAAAATGTAGTACGGTCATGCTGTAGTGAACATGCAAGTCAATCTGCATAGAGCAAGAGCCTCCTCTCTCCCCCTACAAACAGCAATAAGTTAATTGACTTGGCACTTGTTTTAGATGTTGGCTTAAGGATTAGTGGAGGTCAGGACAGCAGGAGAATTCTCCTGCTCCTCTTTAAGAGCATTATGGGATTTGATTTTTACATCCATTGGCGGGGAAAAATAGTCTAAGATTCCAGCTAAAAGACTAACCAAGCAAATTCCCTCAATAGTGTACTGCAATGACTGTCTGAGGATTACATGCTGATGTTGTTCGATTGGGACTGAAACCCAGAAGCTACTAATGCTGAGACAGTTATTAAGAACCACTCAGTCAAGGCTGACACCTTGAACAGCTGTGGACAATAGGGCAAGGTATTGGAAGGGCATACCACAATTTTTTCGCTGTTGTCTGTATACATTGTGACAGGATCCATTGCATACATTTAAATTTAAAACCATTCCACGCAGAAAAAAGAATCACAATAAAATTCTTGTCATGTCTGTACAATTATGTGGGCCAAATAGCATTATTACTGATTAATGAACTACATTGAGCCAAAACTGCAGCCAACGCTGTACATAATGTAACACGTTTCAACAGTGGTGTACTGCTCCACCTATGGGTGATGAAGAAATGAATTTAATTAAAGGATCTTATACAGAAGAAACCAGTTGGCCCATGTCCCCTTTTCTGGAGTAAAGCAAAGCTAATCCTCCCACCTTGTTGTCTTCACATACCCTTTCATTTTCATCTATTTGAAAGAGTTCTCCACATTTCCTTTCAAAGTGTAATAGTCTCTGCGTCGACCACTCCCTGTGGAAAAGCCTTTTTTTGAGACTGGCACACATCCAGAATGGCTCTAGGCTATAGAAAGACTTCACTGATTGAGCAGTACGGGTAACCAACCATTCATCGTCTCCATTAATGGCAAACCATAGGCTGGAATTTTCAAGGAGTGGCAGTCTCGCAAATTGCTATTCTGACATTTCTTTTAATATCAGAAAGAGGGAGCTCCATGTTTCTGAGAGGAGATTATTCCAATCAGGTCTCCCTCAGAAATGCAGAGCTGCATTTCCAATCTGACATAAAGTGCAGAACTATGAGGGCAAACCAGGCACCACCTTCCCATAGCAGTCAGGCAACTGTATTCCATAGGTCTTCATTGCCACTTTGATAGATGCTGGAAGGTAATTGTAATGTGTAGGGTGGTGGCAAGGTAGGGTGCCAGATGGGTAGCGAGTGGAGGGGAGGAATATACTGCCAGGTTAAAAGGTTGTTAACTGGGTAGGGGAAGAAGGTATCAGATTAGAAGGGTGCCAATTAGGTAGGGGGAGTAAGGAGCCAGGTTAGTAGGGTGCCAACTGGGTAGGGGGAATAAGGTACCAAGTTAGAAGGGTGCCAACTGGGTAGGGGGAATAAGGAACCAGGTAAGTTAGGGTGCTAATTGGGTGAGAGGGATCAGGTGTAAGGTTAGTAGAGTGCCAACTAGGTAGCATGCTAAGGTGTTGACTGGAGAAGGATTGGCCACAAATTGCAGAATGCCAGAAGCTTGGGGCTAGGTGAATGGAATGCCAGGCTTCCAGTTAAATAGGGTGCCAGTTGAGCAGCAAGCCAAATGAATAGGGGGTAAGCCACCAAGTGAAAAAGAGGCAGATTACCATGTAGGTACAATGCAAGGTGGCATGGTAAAGATACAATGTTTGGGATAGATCAGAGTGAGTGGGGGATCTCTGGTGGGGGTCAGTGAGGGGGTCAGTTGAGAGATGATGGTGCATGTCATGGGGGGAGGGCATCCAGGTGAGTAGTGGGGAAAGTTTTGTCCCAATGGGCTGGCAGGTCAACTCCAGCCACTGGAGCTTTTGAGTTGGGTCATGTTCGGAATCATACGGGTTGAGGTGGGTGTGGTCAAATTTTCAGTGTGGTTGTGACAAGATGTAAATTTTTGGGTGTGAGAACTATGTATGGAGTTCCTCAAATAATTTACACAGGGGGTTAGACAACATGTTTAATAGCCTAACTTGGCTGAGTAACTATTTTGCTTAATTTAGTTGGAACAATCTCAAGTCTCCAATTCAAATGGGATTCTAGCATATAGGAACTGCCCAGAGGAAAATAAAATTCCCCAGGAAATTCTTCTGGAGTGTGCTACAAGGGGGATTCTGCAGGGTCCCCATGCATGATGCCCATCGACGCTGCAATAATAACTGTCTGACCAATAGAAAGTCACCATGTCTTTTAACCTCTAGCTGTACAGGATGAGGGGGATGGATGAGGTGTACAATTTCAGTTCAGAGCCTAACACAAAACCAAGGCTGCCCGTTGTCAAGTCTGACCTGTATGAGCAGTCAGTGAGGGAGTCAGCAATGGGGGCAGAGGTATGAAGGCTTCTTGCTAGTGTTGAATATGATGGTTTCAGTCTCCACAATAAATCTGAAGACAAAGGTAGCTCAATGGAGGTGCTGGAGGTACACTTGAAAGCATGCATGAAACCAACCAAATGGATTAATAAATGAGATAAGGCTCTAGCCCTCATTCCTGATGAAGGGCGTATGCCTGAAACGTTGATTCTCCTGCTCCTCAGACGCTACCTGACCTGCTGCGCTTTTCCAGCACCACACTCTCGACTCTGATCTCCATCATCTGCAGTCCTCACGTTTTCCTAAGGCTGTAGCCCCCTCAACGAATCCTTGTGCCTCCTCCGCCCCAATATCTCATCAAGAGAATATCGCAGTTTGTCCCTCTCACTGTTGTAATAAACCATCCACTTCCTGTTTTTATTTCTCTGCGATGTTTGTCAGGGACTTCACCATGTGGGGAACAATCAGAACAAAACCATTTACAAAGAGGAACGTTGTGCTGAGCTGGTTAGTGATTGTAAAAGCAAACCAAGAAGGAGAGTGAGAAATAGGATGTGGACGAGTGAGGAGCTGGAGAGAATTCTGTTCGAGGAAGCAAAATGAGGCCATGTGGCTGCCTAAGAAGGATAAGGGCTTTGAGACATTCAAGCATTGAAGTGGACACATTGAGAATTTCTTTTTAAAAAAGGTTGCAATTCTGCTTTCAGCCTAAATTGCCTGGCATGAAACTCACCCTATAGGCGAATCTAACTAAACGTGGCATGTATAATTGCACCCATATTGTTGAACAGAGGTCTACTTTCAGTCAGCGCTGCTGCAGTATGAGTTCCAAGCACCTGTATAAACAGATACTGCAACTACAGAAAGAACCTGGCTTGGCCCAGATTAAATGGGCTTTTTTACTTTGGCTTGTGGGCGCGCGCCTTTGAGAGGTAGGGTTATTTTCGAATCTGGTTTGAAGTACAGGTCCTGTTTCATTGTTTTTACAGTACACCAGGGAGTAGTGAGGCCAACCACATTCTGACTGAAGTTGTACTTGAATGGAGCAGCTTGGGACATGCCCATCTTAGGCATCCTGCCACTGAACAGTGAACTCCATTCCCCTCCCTGCTTCCTCCCCACTCCCTACCTGAGCAATAGGGTTAATATCTGGAATATCTGGGAGGAGGGAATTGGTGTAACATGATGCAGTGGGCCTTCATATGGAACAGCTACAGCTGGTGTGAAACAGGCAGCCTCAGAAGAGCAGAGCAAACTGATGAATCAAGTCAAAGTAAAATAGGAAAGGAAAAGCAAATGTTTTGCTCGTTAAAGAACTCAGATATGATGGTTTGATAATTCCTGAGTAATCAGCAGGCACACTTTTAATTTGATTTTACAGGAACAGCAGGCATTTCAGCCTGATGATTAACAACCATTCGAAAGTGAAATATATCAAGGGCTGCCTGCTCAAAGCCATGCCAAGACTATTACTTCTACCACCTGACCTTTCCAGGATTGCAGGCAAGTTCTTCTGAGAAACACGTCCTTAGGTTTTCCAACGAATGCTCTCCTAGGATTGAGATTTTCAGTGTTGCTGATTTTTTAAAAAACGCACCTCCCTTCCCCACCTCCTCTGCAACCGAGCAAATCTCAGCACATTCGATCGTTCATTCAGCAACTTCATCTAAACAAGAACATGCCAAAATACAAACATGCCACACACAGCTGACTGGCTGGAACAAGCAGCATGCTGCCTCTGTGCATTAGACTGATCATTTGAAACAGTGAGCTGGGGAGTACATTAGCAGGGAGTTTATTTTTGCCAGATTTACATCTGTACAACTGACAGGCATCTCATAGTAGCTTGGGGGATTGGGCAGCTTAAAAAGCTGCCCAATGAAAGAAAATAATTGAGGTTCATCTATTTTCCCTTCTTGTAGTCACTTAGTGCAACAATAAATGGAGTTGTTGACTGATTAAAGCAATCAATCTCTGTCCAACAATATAGACAAGAGTAGACTTGGATATGAGGCAAAGAGGGTGCCATTGATGGGAAAAGCAGGCTAATCTCCTACCCATCTCATTCTACTCCCGAGTTAAGCTTAGGTTTGTCATTTATTTACCTCGTGTCCTAATCCACCTGTTGTTTTTTCTGCAGATTTGTCTCAAATTTACTGCACTCACTCCTGCATTAGGGTGGCGGCCTTGAGCTCTGGTTCCTCAAACAGACCACTTCAAGCATTAATGTACACACACATCAGAGTCAGGAGCAGTCAGTGTTGCTGAATGCAGGCATCTCATCCCAGTGTCATCCCGAGAAATCATTTGCAGAGTAGGGCGCACCCAGTTAATATGATGAAGAGCAAACAAATACATTTGGGCAGGTACATGAATTGGAAAGGTTTTAAGGGATATGTGCCAAACACAGGCAAATAGGACTAATTTAGCTTGGGAAACTTAGTTGGCATGGAAGCTAAGAGTCACACAGCATTTGAAACACCCTATGGCTTTACAATTGGGAATACACCACAAACTTCCCTCTCGACATACTTCAATAATTGAATTGATTTAATTGATAGAGCAGCACATTGTGCAGTTGTCTTCCTCCACCCTTATCAATAAGTGCAAGGATCTCAGAGATGCCTTTGTCTCTAAGGTTGAAATCATCCATTCAGCTGCCTCTACACCTCTCTCTCAGTCCAATGTTCAAGCTTCCTCTAATGTCCCACTTAGCCAAGAGCTGTATTTTCTCTCGTTCCTCCTGTGTCTGCACAAGGCCTCTCAGAGCTCATATTTTCCATACAACCCACCCTTGTCCCATTAAACTGCTGACCAACCAATGTTCCTTCTTGGTCACCATGTTACTGAATATTCTTAACAAACCTCTCTGCTCAAACACTGCCCCATTTTTCATCATGTCTGTTGTTATCAACCATCTCCTTAAAAGAAATCCTGACCCCTCCATTATAATCTCTAGTCTCACTTTCCTTTGCAAAGTTCTTGAACAAGAGGTCATCTCTCAAACCTGCACCCATCTTTCCCAAACTCCGTGCTTGAGTCACTCCAGGCTTCACCAATGCCATCATACAGAAACAAGTTCCTATCAAAGCCACAATCTTACCTGGTTGTGACATTGATAAACTTCTTGTTTTGGTCTTCTTGACCTGTCTGCAGCTTTTAACAGGGTTAACCAGACCAGCTTCCTGCAGCAGCTCTACACAATTCTTCAGCTGTGTGATGAACATGCTGGGTTCAACTCTCATCCAGCCAGAGAACAACTTGCAATGTTTCTGTTTTATGTCTGATATCCCCAAGAATCTGTCCTTCACAAGCTCCTGGCCGAAATATATACTTTGTGAATTATAGAGTCATAGAGTCATTCAGTATAGAAACAGACCCTTTGGTCCAACTCATCCATGGAGACCAAGTTTTCCAAATTAAACTAGTCCCACTTGCCTACATTTGGTCCATATTCCTCTAAAGCTTTCCTATTCATGCACCTACCCAAATGTTTTTTAGATGAAGCAACTGTATCTGCATCCATCACTTCCTCTGGCAGTTCATTCCACATATGTTGCCCCTCAAGTTCCTTGTAAAACTTTCTTCTCTCAGCTTAAAAATATGCTCCTTACTTTTGATCTCACCCACCCCAGGGGGAAAAGTCAGTTGCTATTCACCTTATCTATGCCGCTCGTGTATTTTATAAATCTCAATAAGGTTACTCCTCAACCTCCGACATTTCGGGGAAAAAAGTCCCAGCATATTTAGCCTTCCCTCATAACTCAAACCTTCCAATCCTGGTAAATTTTTTCTGCACCTTCTCCAATTTAATAATGCTCTTCCAAAAGCAATGATTCCCCTCCGTGATCTTGGCATGTAGCACAATGCCTCAGTTCATGATTTCTGCTGCAAGTACCCAGCCCACACCTTTGGACATTTCCAGTGGTTCCCAGACATCCGGCCACTCATTGGATCTCCAAAACTGGATGAGCAGAAATTTTCTCAACCTAATTATTGAGACAAAGAAGACATTTTCTGCAGTCCCTGCTGAATTCTCTCTTCCCTTGAATCCATCCTTCCCCCCCAACAACAACTTGAGGCTGATTCAGGCTGTTTGAAACCTTTATCAATAATAAGATGGCCATGTATGAGTGCTGTCAGGAAGACCAACTATCTCAGCCTCTGTAACATTACCCCAAGTCACGTGTGTCTCAGCTCATCTGCTGCAGAAAGCCTCATCCAAGCCTTTGTTACCACCAGACCTGACTACTGCAATGAACACGTATCATCATTGATAATATATTATCTTGAGGTGACCCACAATTGCATTCTGTCTTCTAACTCATCACAAGTCCTAGTCACCTGTGTGATGATGCTACTTCTTTAACAAGGTTATGTTGTCCTTGGCTTTTATTTTTCTAGACGTCATAAAAAACACAGCTTCTGAAAAGTCTGGGCTTGGATGGGTTTTAGGACCAATTTGATTCTAGCTAACAGATACTGCCTCAGTAAAAAAACTTTCATGTTTAAAATAAAACACGCACAATGAAAGGGGTGCAGCCAGTTCTCCCTGGTTTGATTTGGTTTTTGGCAGTCTGGCTAATCACTGAAAGCAGTAATTGAGTCAGAGGTGTGCAGCATGTAAACAGACCCTTCGGTCCAACTCGTCCATGCCGACCAGATATCCCATGTCAATCTAGTCCCACCTGCCAGCACCTGGCCCATATCCCTCCAAACCCTTCCTATTCATATACCCATCCAGATGCCTTTTAAATGTTGTAATTGTACCAGTCTCCACCACTTCCTCTGGAAGCTCATTCCATACACGTACTACCCTCTGTGTGAAAAGGTTGCCCCTTAGGTCTCTTTTATATCTATCCCCTCTTACCCTAAACCTATGCCCTCTAGTTCTGGATTCCCCCACCCTGGGAAGAGACTTTGTCTATTTATCTATCCATGGCCCTCATGATTTTATAAACCTCCATAAGGTCACCTCTCAGCCAGTTGTAAAAGCTGCTGGACCCAACAAAGCAGGTCCAGACTGATCCTCCCTTTCCCTGACTTCTTTCCTGGAAGACCCTGTGTTTGATTTTACCTTTTGTGCCAAGGCGTGCTTTTGGGGATTGTTGCACGTACTTGGAACAGCATCATTACGTTGGAATAATCTGTTGGGTTTTCGGATAGGCTAAGTTATTCAGTATTCTGTTCTTTTCTGTTCGTGCTTCATTCGGTAATCTTGTGAATAAACTCTGTTTTGTTTAAAACTATGTTGTTTGACCAGTTACATCACTCCTGAGATATCTGTGTTACACCAGATTCAAGCAACTTGTAACGTTAGGGTCGAAGCTACTTTTGTGAAATGCTTTATGGGGGTCTAGCCTGGTCCATAACATTTGTCACTCTTATATTGGCACTTGCTTAAGCAATACCTCTTGGTTAGAATGCTCATTCTTGCTTTCAAACTCTTCTAGGCCCAATTTCTGCCATCTCCTATACTCCCACAATTATTTGAGGTGTCTGCACTCCTCTAAACTAGGACACAAACCATCCCTGACTTTAATTGCTCTACTTCTGACAGACTTGTCTTCGCTCTAGAATTCCCTCCACAAACCGCTCTGCCTCTCTTTGCTCCTTTTAAGCACTCTTTAAAAGGTCATCTCTTTGACCAAACATTTACTCACTTGTTCTAATGTCCTTGTTATGTGACAGGGTCAGGTTTTGTTCAATAACTCACCTGTAAAGTGCCTTTGGATATTTTTGCTACGTAAACGTTTCAGAATAAATAAAGCTGCTGGAGTTCTGTGGTGAGTAAATGGCTGGTAAATAGAATAGGGCAGAGAATTTAACTGCCACTCATTGATTATCTCTGCAAACTTCTCAAAAATTGCAATTAGTCTAAGTCATCTACATCCTTCGACAGCTATTACACTCTAGTTACTGAACCTATGACATGAGATGGCACTTATGACTGCAAAGACCATGGTCAACCTTTAAAATCAAGCTCTGTCCCTTCACACTGGTAGTCCACAACTGTAAAGGCAAGGTCAGTACTTCATTCGAGTGTCTAACAGCAATTCTCTCAGAGTTTTGGGGTGGTGGGGAGGGTGTGTGTGTTTGTGTGTGTATATGGTGGGTGTGTGTGTGAGTGAGAGTGAGTAAGCGAGTAAATGAGTGAGTGAGTGAGTGGGAGACGTTAGGGATTGGTTTGCGAGTTCAAGAAGTCAGCAGTGAGTTTGTGAACAGTAGCAAAAATGTATGAAGAAAAGTTTGTTATCTCTGCACCATTACAGCTTCCCTGCTGTCTACACACTTGTTTAGTCACACTTTACTAACAGAGGGAAAGATGACAATCATACTAGTTCTTCTAAGTGCAGCCTTACTTACACACAAATATAGACACACACTGAAATGTTAATAATCACAACATGTTTCAGATCGTGAGTGACTTCTATTCAAAAAGATAATGATTTGTGGCCATGATCGACATGTGATCAAAAATGTATATTCAGTGCCCTCTGCTGGTAAGTCACAGGTTTGTTTCAGCTGCTTCAGTGAGGGGTGATTAGTGATATTATCACTGGGCTATTCATTTATTGAATTCAAATTCCACCATCTGCCCTGGTGGGATTTGAACCCGGGTTCCCAGAACATGACCTGTGTCTCTGGATCAATAAGGTAAAAACAATGACTGCAGATGCTGGAAACCAGATTCTGGATTAGTGGTGCTGGAAGACACAGCAATTCAGGCAGCATCCGAGGACAGGCAAAATCGACGTTTCGGGCAAAAGCCCTTCATCAGGAATAAAGCTCTTCCCACACATATTTGGCAATGTAGCCCTCAGGTATCACAACAGAGTTTGATCTCATCATTTGATGCTTTGGAGTTCAGGATCATAATCGTTGCTACAATTCCATTTCTCACCAGTACAACATTGAAATCAAATGTCGTAGCTGGTGAGATAGGCACTGATCTGAGGTTGAACCTTTATGTGTGTGGCGCCTAAAGGTGGAGGGGAACTTTATTCAATTTTATCAACTTTACAGTAAAAGAGAGACTCCTTTCTGAATGCTGTCATGCTGCCATGTATAGGTAACTACTGTTTCCCCATTGTCCACAGGAGCCTGGAGGCTGCCTTGAAACTTCTGACTGATCTCCTCCAGTTGATCAGAAGAGTCCATTCATACGCTGAATCTGCCAACTGTTGTTTGTGGAAGGGTAGTACTGTCACCTACCCAACCCTGATCCTGCTTTTCGGATTCGGGATTGCTAAGGAGACTCTGCATGAAAGTCGGGTGCACAGAATTTTGTGCCTATCCATTTTGATCTACCAGCGGGTTTGATAATCCAGCCCTTGGCTTTTTTTCCCAATTACAATGAAGATCGTAACTTTAGAATGCTTACAGGTTAACCTTGACACACAGAAGAACAGGCAAACCTAGCAGTACAACTATAATTGGTTGGACACTGAGTGTTCCAGATACTAGTCACAAATAGGGCCATTAAACAGAGGCCTGTTCCTCAAAAGCCTGTGAACTCACCAACTAAGCAATCCAAAGGGAACCACTGCTTTTAATTAAAGCGCCACAACCCATGTCTGAAAATAGGCACTAGCTTCTTGAGTGGGGCCCTTCGTTGGTTTCATCTTTTGCAGGCACTTTATTTCAAAGGACACAACCTCTGGGTAAGTGTCATATCCTGTCCCTTCTTCCTCCATCAGATCAACTGCATCCAGGACAACTATCAAGTTTCATCTTCACTTCCTCCACCTATGGTCAGCCCTTTACTTGAAAGGATCTTAGGCCCATTAAGAGAGAAGATCGCACTGGATAGCAGGGAATTAAATGGAAAAATCTGCTGTGCAGCGTTGTGAAACTATCCAAACAAGCAACCCGACCATCAGATCAATGTGTCATTTTAACTGTTGCAGCCAGTCAGGGATTTGGGAAAGAATTATGTCTGGAGATCATGGTGACTAGGCCAATTAATAGCAGGAGAGGCTGTATATCACTCTATCACCAGTAAGAAAGCCTTTTGCGGGAACTGGGAAGGGACCCATAGAATGCCTCACCTGCTTTGTGTGATGGTATCAGCCAGTTGACACTCGAGCCCACCATAGGTTAATGGGAGGTCAGGGGTCACACACAGTTGATATTGCTTTCCCATGCCACCCAATAATATTGGCTTACTTTTGGGGAGGGATCCTTGCCATCAGGTACTCAGTGCCCATTTGAGGAACCCAACGTTGGGTGGAGGAATAACCACTTTATGGCACCCTCGTCTCTCACCTCTGATCATCATACACTCTCTTCACAGCTCTCAGCCCAACGTCCTAGTCACCCGGTCCATGCTGAGGTTTCCAGAGCACTGCTGCAGTGGGCCCCATGGTACTGGCAGCATTGGAGAGCCACCCAGGCCTCTGTTTGACCAGTAGGTTTTCCACACTCCGGGTCTCAAATATCAGGGAGGGCCCAACACTGGCCACTGGCAGACACTTAATTTGGTCTGGCCTCCCTCTTAGATACAACTCTGGTTTCCAAAGGGTGGGAAAACCTGCATCAGTTACATTACATTCCATCCAATGTACCAGCTGCCTGTTTTACCAGTTTTGCTTTCCAGTTGTAAGGGACAGTAAAATTCAAACTCTCCACCCATGTCCCAGTACCCCCACCCCAAAACTTAAGACCAGCAGAAAAAGACTTGGACTTAACTCCTTCCAAGTGGAATTGAGGAGACAGTGCCAAGTCATAAATCTACAACAGACAGGACGTCAGATTTTGCAACTAATCCTAGTCACCAGAAAAGTCCCACATTGGTTAAATGTAACATATAATCATAGAGATGTACAGCACGGAAACAGACCCTTCGGTCCAACTCGTCCATACTGACCAGATATCCTGAACTAATCTAGTCCCATTTGCCCGCATTTGGCCCTTATCCCTCAAAACCCTTCCTATTCATATACCCATCCAGATGCCTTTTAAATGCTGTAATTGTCCCAGCCTCCGTCTTCCAACATCTCAAGAAACTAACCAGTCGCTAACCCCAACTCCCCACTGTTTCTTCATTACTCCACCGGTTTCATAATGTCAATGCAAACTAATTCCCTCTGTTCAAAGGTTCCCTCCAGTGAACATCACAAGGGTTAGGATAGGTCTGCAGAGAGTCACACAAGTTTATGTCCAACGCAAGCTGGCAATTGTGGATCCTCCAGCTCCGGCTTTGCGTGACATCCAGAAAAATAAACAATAACAGGAGAATGTTCTTCAGAGGCAGGATCCTCATTATCAGATCAAAGGATCAAAGTAGCACAGACTGAATCTGCATCACAAATCAAGCACTTTAATTACTGACATCAATCATGTCCTGGGCCAAATCACAGCTGGAGCGCAATCTCGCGAGGGAGCTGGCAGGAGCGGGCACTCACAAAACAAAAACAAATTTTAAAAACTACAGTAATAGAGAAATGTAACATCAAGCAGTTTCTTTTTTGTTCACTTTTGAAATCGTCGGGTTACAAAGTAAGCATGTTATTTAT
Source organism: Chiloscyllium plagiosum (assembly GCF_004010195.1). Taxonomy (NCBI): domain Eukaryota; kingdom Metazoa; phylum Chordata; class Chondrichthyes; order Orectolobiformes; family Hemiscylliidae; genus Chiloscyllium; species Chiloscyllium plagiosum. The sequence continues at coordinate 57,059,504 of NC_057725.1, read as the reverse complement.
AGAAGAGTTGGTTAGCAGGTCAAGCAGCGTTGTCTTTACCATTGACTGTGCCTGCTAATGCTCATGAAAGCTGCCTTTATATTGTTTTGTCTTCTCTGCCACACCTCCTCTTCCACTCCACTGGCTACTATAGTGCATGTCCCACATAGCAGGACACTCACATCTACATAAAGGCACTGGAGAGCAGTGGACGGGATGTTGCAAGTTCACATTCCCCACTAAATGCTGCTCTCAATCACACTAGGTTACACATAAACACACAAAACAGGAGCAGAAATAAACTTTTCGGCCTTTCATTCTGATACTCAATAAAATCATAGTTGATATGTTTGTGTTTCAAATTCCATATTCTTATCTACAGTTAATGAAGTAAAATTCTGCCTCAGGGTCTGAGTAAGGGTCACTCGGCTCAAAACATTAACTCTGATTTGTCTCATTCAGATGCTGGCAGACCTGCTGAGCTTTTCCAGCAATTTCTGTTTTTGCTTCTGATTTACAGCATCCACAGTTTTTCGGTTTTTATTGAACCAAGATCCTTGTTGGGCAGTGGAATCAATCCACCTCTGTCTTCAGCATGTTCAATGACCCTGCTTCCACCACCATCAGGCAGAGAGTTCCACAATTGTACAATCCTCAGAGAAACAAAAAAAGTCTCCTCAGCTCTCTCCAAAAAAGGGCAATCCCTGGATTTAAAACAATGTTCCCTAGTTCTGGACTGACCCATGACAGAAAATGTACTTAACACATCCACTTTGTCAAGATCATTCAGAACCTTATACACTTCAACTGTATAAGTCTTCTCAATTCTGTCAGAAACATGCCTAGCCTGCCCTCGTAATACAAGCTATCTATCTCTGATATCAATCTAGTAAATCTCTGCTGCATTACCTCTGATAAATTTAAATCCTGATTTAAATAAGGGGACTAAAATTTTACACAGTATGTGAGATGTTGTCTTAACAATACTCTGGATATGTGCTCCATATACAAAAAGCTGAGCAAATCCAACTCAGCCAAGTAATGCACTATCAGTCCACTCTATATCATCAGTAAAGTGATGGAAGATGTCATCAACTGTACTATCAGGCAGTACTTGCTTAGTTCACTTACATTCAGTTAGGGTTCCACCAGCTCCTGACATCATTACGGACTTTGTTTAAACGTGGATAAAAGAGCTGAGTTCCAGAGGTTAGATGAGAATGATTGCTTTTGACTTTAAGGCCGCATGTCATAGAGTGTAGCATTAGAGAGCCCGAGCAAAGGTGGAGTCAATGGAAATTGGAGGAAAACTCTCCCTTGGTTGGAGTCATACCTTGTGCAAAGGAAGATGATTGTAGTTGTTGGAGGTCAGCCATCTCAGGTGCAGGACATCAGTGCAGGAATTCCTCAGGGTCATGTCCTTGGTACAACCATTTTTGACTGCTTCATCAAAGATCTTCCCTCCAACATAACGGCAGAAGTGGGGAGGTTTGCTGGTGACTCCCCGATGTTCAGCACCACTCATGATTCCTCAGATACTGAAGCAGTCTATATGCTAATGCAGCAAGACCTTGATAATATCCAGCTTTGAGCTGACAAGCAACATTAGCTCCACACAAATGCCAGGCAAATCACCATCTCCAACTAGAGCGAGTCTAACCATTATCACTAGATATTCAGTGGGCTTATTACAATTGAATTCCCCCACTACTAAAATCCTGGGAGTCACCATTGAAGAGAAACTGAACCGGACAAAGCTAGATAAATGCTGAAAATGTGTTGCTGGAAAAGCGCAGCAGGTCAGGCTGCATCCAGGGAACAGGAGAATCGACGTTTCGGGCATAAGCCCTTCTTCAGGAAAGGGCTTTCCTGAAGAAGGGTTTATGCCCGAAACATCGATTCTCCTGTTCCCTGGATGCTGCCTGACATGCTGCGCTTTTCCAGCAACACATTTTCAGCTCTGATCTCCAGCATCTGCAGACCTCACTTTCTCCTCAAAGCTAGTTAAATACTGAGACTCCAAGAGCAGGTCAGAGGCTAAGAATCCTGCAGCGTACACCTCACCTCCTGACTCTCCAAAGCCTGTCCAACATCTATAAAGAGGAAGTGAGGATGCTGGAAATCAGTCCTTCATCAGGAAAGGGCTTTCGCCCAAAACATTGATTCTCCTGCTTCTCGGATGCTGCCTGACCAGCTGTACTTTTCCAGCACCAAACTCTCGACAACAACATCTATTTGGCACGTCAGGAGTGTGATGGAATACTCCCCACTTGCTTGGATGGATGCAGCTCCAACAACACTTGAAGTTTAACACCATCCAGGGCAAAATATTCTGCTGGACTGGCACCATATCCACAAGCATCTACTCTCTCCAGTACCAACACTCAGTAGCAATACTGTGTATCATCGACAAGATAACTTACTTTATTTTATCTTCATTTATTTTACGTAATAAACTTCTGTATTTTTGCAGAATTATGTGTTTGTGTTTCAATAAAAAAAAACTATCACATTAAAACCAAAAGAAAACAAAAACATCTCTTGGATCAGATTTCGGCCTGGGATCGGACTTGCCTACTAATAACAACGGCTGGGATCATAACAAACTGAGTCAGCATCATGTTTTGTTGCATAACACCTCATGTAAATGTTTTGAGATGTTTTATCATGTTAATAGTGGTAAATAAATGTTGTTGTTGATGTATGTCCTCAACCTGCACACTTGTATTATTTTTCTTCCAAAGCTATTGGACGATAATTAGCTTGATCATTACACCTTCTAATTCCAATCTTCTCAACCTTCAGGGTATCCACCTTCCTACTCAGTTCCCTTGCTCAGGCAGTGAGGGCATTTTCCCAAGCTTCCATCTTCTCTATCGATGCAAAAGATTGGAGATGACAAGAACGTGACTCATTAGCACTCGTTACCTATCACCTACTTGTTAACTACACCCTGAATAGGAAGTGAAGATCCCAATTGCAACATAAAAACTGAAGCCAGCTGCGAAATGTATTTGTTCATTTACACCACAAGTCTGAGGTCTGGAGAGATGTCTGGGCACCTGCGTAGTTCAGAATCTTTCATCTCATTACCAGACCACTCCTGAAGACTTGGCTGTGTACTTTCATCTTCCAGACACTATTACAGCAGATAGTTGCAGTTCCATCTGTTTCACGTTTGAAGAGGTTGCACTTCTTACTAAGTACCTTGACCCAACGTCCCATGAGATCCGGCTAGAGCATGACAGAGGAAAAGCCTTCTGTGGGGAAGTGCTTACAATTTGAAGGGAGTGGAGGAAATTATCAGAAAACATGGAAACAATCTCTATCTTAGGAATCATGATTTGCACCACAGTGCTGTCAGTACCCAAGGGGCATACATTGTGCGTATCTAAACAGAGCATAAAATAGAAACAGAGCTGGTGATTTCAATAGCTTTTCATTCAGCAGAAATAATAGGACAAAAGGAACTGTGATCCTCAACCTTTTGGCCACATCCCAAAATACTCAATATATTCCTAACTGATGTAATCATTGTATCCCTATCGAGATGCAAGGTAGATTATACTGTTTTGGATGTTTTTCCTTTATCAAGTTAAGGGCTACAATCACCTTGGTAAAGGTAAGAAATAGCAAAACAAGAGTTAGGATGGAATGTCTGCAGTCAGAGAAAGGGAGCCAAGGGGCTAAGTGATCTGCAAAATGCTTAATAAAAAGTAGGTGCTTAAAAAGATAATTGAGATAATACACACATATCCAATGAGGAAATGAATATAGCAATAGAGTGAAGGCAGGGCAAAAGTACAGTCATTGTCAAAGAAAAATTAGAGAAATTAGCAAAATAAAAAAATTAACAGTTGCAGATGCAACAGAAATAATATTGAAACATAAAATGAAATTAAAATGGGGACCAGCACCACACAGGGAATGAAAGGGAAACAGCTGACATTAAGGGCCAAAATCTTGTTAGTCCCGCTTTCTGAAAAGTAGAGCTCAATTTTCCAAATGCTTTGGAGGGTTAGCACTGGGGCTGGTGCATTTTGAAGAATGCGTTCCCGGATGGTGTCTGGGTCCTGATGTCTCCAAAACACGCTCCAAGTTTCAAAGCAGGATCAGAGGGGGAAGCTAATCCAGAACCCGCTCATCAGTCTGCTCAGCTCATAGAGAGGATTTACTAACAAGTCAGGGAGGGGCGAAGGAGAGGGTTTTATAAGGTGGGACGTGGGAGCTGAAAGCAATCTGGTGCACGTTGGCTGAAACGTATTAGACATTGAGTCATTTTCCACCTCAAAGGTAAAAAAACAGTAACACCTGCGAGTGACACTTAGAGGCCTGACTCATCTTGTATATCTCAAAACAGAGCTGCAATAAGACCAGTACACTCATTTCTAAGTATTGCTGGCTTTTATTTTGCTGGCCTTCCCCTCTGGTACATCTAAGCGAGTGAAAAATAGCATGATTGAAACATGGTGCTTTGCTTCCCTTCCTGGTGAAGGTTTGGCCAATTTTATGCACCTTATCTGTGATGGAGCAATGATTTACTCCCTGCACCATTCACTGAAGAAGGGCTTATGCCCGAAACGTCAATTCTCCTGTTCCTTGGATGCTGCCTCACCTGCTGCGCTTTTCTAGCAACAATTCAGCTCTGATCTCCAGCATCTGCAGCCCTCACTTTCTCCTCCCTGCACCATTCAGCAAGGCAATGATTAGCCATGTAATAACTTCTGTTTACCTTGCATTATTTCAGCCTGCACTCACTTCCTGCATGTGTGCCACAATTGGCACCTCGTTTGCATCTTGCTCAGCCACATTCCCATTGATTGACATTTGCGGAATGCATTGTGTTGTATTGCTGATGCTGATGTGCTGCAGGATTGATACGTGGACATTACCTCCCAATCCCAAGGTGAAATCCAGGTTGTGGTCTCTGATGAATGATTAAATCTGTTCCTCTGTAGCCGATGCTTTCAGACCCAGTGTGTATTCCGAGCATTCTTTAGTCCTCAGAGATTAGATTAGATTAGATTAGATTACATTAGATTAGATTACAGTGTGGAAACAGGCCCTTCGACCCAACAAGTCCACACCGACCCGCCGAAGTGAAACCCACCCATACCCCTCCATTTACCCCTTATCTAACACTACGGGCAATTTAGTATGGCCAATTCACCTGACCCTGCACATCTTTGGACTGTGGGAGGAAACCGGAGCACCCAGAGGAAACCCACGCAGACACGGGGAGAACGTGCAAACTCCACACAGTCAGTCGCCTGAGGCGGGAATTGAACCCGGGTCTCTGGCGCTGTGAGGCAGCAGTGCTAACCACTGTGCCACCGTGCCGCCCACACGGTAGTCCTACACAAGATTGAGCTGCATTCCCTGCATCTTAGCTCCTGCTGTTAGTCGAACCATGCCTTGAAAGAGCATTGCACTGACTTAACTTGCGAAGGTTGCAACTTGACCAAATATATGCATGCAGATATGGTTGGTTCTGCTATAATGCATGTTTCTTCAACGCGAATTGGCTATAATGAGATTGAAGAATTTAGACTAATATTTGTAAAATGCAAACTTTCTTACCTGTATTGGCTACAATGTGATTCTGATCCCACTGGGCTAACTGGTGCTACGACTCTGTTATAATGCAGGATTGCACAGGAACTGAACTATCGCGTTATATCAGAACAGACTGTATGTACACATTTCTAAGCGCCCGAGCGAAACTGATTGATAACGTCACTCTACAAACACATGAGGGAAAATGGCACGACTCCCGTGCTGTGGATTCACTGGGTGACTGACAGAGCAGAGTTAATGTTAATTTAAGATTGTAGGGCTCTTCCCAATCCATAAAACATTAAATTCAAGTGCCCATTCTCTTCACATCTTTTTTATTCCCTTCACACTATGTGATTCTTTAAATTACTGACATGAACTTTTCATTAGATTTTTATACGATATCAAGAATTAGAGGAGGTTTTATTTATAATCTGGTCCACACGAACATAATTGGAGGGGAGAGGTTCAGGGAAGAATTTACATAATGTCTTGATATGCAAAAAGACAGAAGAGTAGGAATAATCATGCAATTTAAAATCAGATTGAACCATGTCCACTGCATGATAAACAGGCAGAGAAGATGAAACAGTAAGAAATGTAGATGCTGGAAATCAGAAACAAAAGCAGAAATTGCTGGAAAGACTCAGCAGGTCTGACGGCATTTCTGAAGAGGAAGCAGAATTAATATTCAGGCAGAAAAGATGCCTTCGGTTTCAAATGTAGTTAGTTAATGCTTTAGTTTGGGTGTGATTCTATTCTTTAGGTTATTCTGACAACACTCTAAGTCATTTCCAGTGGTTTTGTTAACCAAGTGCATTTAATAATCCTTAGTTTAAGTAATTTGAATAAACGAATTCCATTGGTAAGATTCAACCATAGGGAGGAATAAAACATGCCACTCTATAGTTATTAGAAACAGCCATAGCTCAATAGCTAGGTTACATTGCAATTATTCATCTTACAATTACTAAAAATGAATTTATATCAAAATTATTTGATCTTGAAATATGTGTGACATGAGGAAAGCAGTGATTATTGTGCGTTTCTGGTCACTTTAAGGGTATTAAGCAATCATGTAGTCTGGAACTCTAGTCACATGAAATCAGGCCAGTCAAAAGTGTGAAGGTTCAGTTTTCTGATGAGATTTGGGGTGTAGTTGGATTCTTACAATAACCCAACTGCTTTCATGGCTACCTCTCACTGCTAGCCCATAATCTGCCCAGTAGAATTTGACTTTGTGACGTCCAGTCTGTTAGTCCCTTACCATAGCCGTGCCCTTTCTGTTTTCCAACATTAAAAGGACACTAAGGAAAGGGTTAAAAAAGAGTCAGGATTCCTCCAGTGTTTAAAAGCCTCAGATTTGAGAAGATGCTTTAAGGAACTGCACTGGTTCTCACAGGTGAGGGGAAAATAAGTTGATATGGCAACATCCAGTAAATAAAATAATACAGAAGTTCAACATAAATGTTGACTGTGGCACCAGAATTTTTGACTATACAATTTAAAAAGACATCATCCATATTCAAAGTATGTCACCAAAGGTGCTATATGTATTGAATGGATTCCCATTGTAAGTGCCACCCTAAAACTAATTTAGGTAAGCTGTTTATTCCTGAGTTCAAAGGTTCAGGATCTTTCTTATGCTGATGCACTTCAGATTAGTACTTACGCTCTACAAAGTAACCAAACAAGTCCATCAAATTAAGTGGAAGTCACCTCTCTCTCAAACATCATTACATTTTCTTGGTTACAGTATAATAAACCCTGATAAAAGAAACAATATATACCAACTTCGCTTCACATTTATGCAGCCTCAGCGTTCTGACCTGTCACTTCTTTGTTGCCTGGGACTTTTTTCATGACCTTCGATATGGCTATTATCACAATAATTTTCCTACATCTTTCCAAAGTTTTACTAGGAAATATTTTCTCCCCTGGAGAAGTGGGGAGTTGGTGGAAAATGATGTGGGGCACAGCAGTTAGGGTTACCAACCCTGGTTCATCATATGACATTCTCCTTCCAGCAATCACATTTCTGCTAAAAATTGCTAAAGCTCCTATCTTTGCTTCGCCATTGTCCCCCTCCAGTTGCAAGGCGAAGAGCTATCTAGTGACAGACAAACAGATGCTTCATCATCCGATTAAACAGTTTTGGACAGCAATATTCCTGTGAAGCTGTGTAGTTGCAAGGTGCTGCTTACATCTTATTCCTCGCTAATGAAGCATACCTATATCTTAAAAGAGAATGTTGTTCGACAGTCTGCCATTTATCACATTCGAAAATGCCTTCAATCCTTTCGCTTAATACTGCTATTAGTTTCCTCATGTGCAGCAATGTTCAATAGAATGTTTACAAAACTGAAGGAGACTACTTAACCCACTGCATCTCACCTATACCTCACCCTCTCCTACAGGCCTGAAAATTGCTTTCTTTTCAAGTGCTTATCCAAGTCCCTTTTGACAGCCACAATTGAATTTGCATCCACGACACTCTCAGGCAGTGCAACCCAGCTCCTGATCACTCACTGTTTAAAACTTTGCTCCCTCTTGTTACATCATAAAATCACTACAGCATGGAAGCAGGCCATTCAACCTATTGAGTCCACACTGACCCATCTCACTCCCCTATCCCTGTAACCCTGCCCAAAGATTAACTCACCTTACCTGTATATTCCTGGACACTGTGGACAATTTAGCACAGCCAATCCACCTAACCTGCACATCTTTGGACTGTGCGGGGAAACCGTAACACCTAAAGGAAACCCATGGTGACATAAAGCAAATGTACAAACCACACAGCAAGTCGCCCCAGGTTGAGATTGAACCTGGGACCCTAGCACTGTGAGGCAGCAGTGCTAACCACTGAGCTGCTGTGCCTCCCATTAGTTTGCTTGTTAGTCATCTTAAATTAATGTCTTTCCAAAGGGTCTACTCCGTCTAGACCCTTTATAGTCTTGATTACCTTTATCAAACATACTTTTTAACCTTCATTTTTAAGGAAAACAACTTTGGTTTCACTAATGCAGACACATAACTGAAATTCCTAATCCCCAGAAACATTAATGAGAAACTGATGGACTAGACATGTTGCTGCAGGGCTAGTAATCCAGCAGACCCAGGATCTGGGGTCCCAGGCTCAAAACCTGTTATGGCAGATGGTGGGAAAAAATTGAATTAAGAGTCTAAAATTAACCATGAAAGAATAGTTGGAAAAAACCCTCGAATGCACTTTTGGGAAGGAAATTGCTGTCCTTACCTGGTCAGGCCTACATTACAACTCCGGACCCAAAGCAATGTAGTTGACTCTTAATCTGCCCTCTGAACAATTAGGAATGGGCAAATAAAACAAAATTGTAAATATATTTTAAAATCTCTCTCAAGCCTTCCTATCCTATCTAAAGTGTGGTGCCCAGAATTGGACTCAATTCCTTGCTGAAGCCAAATTAACATTTTACGAAGGTTAATAACAAGCTTTCCTGCATTTTGTAATTGATGCATCTCATTTAGAAATGCAAAGATGCAGTACATATATGACTAACCCCTTACCTCAAACTGTCCTGCCACTTCCAATGATTTGTGCATGCATAACCGCAGACCTTTCAGTTCCCACCCCCTCTTTAGACTGGTTTTAGACTTACATTACCGCTGCTCATTCCTTCTTCCAAAATTGATCCCATTATAATATCCCCTATTAAATCTCAGTCTGGTATCTACTCATTCTACCTTCCTGGCCATCTGGCCTTGACATCTATCATTATTTTTCTCTCAGTTCCCAGCAATTCCAAGTTGTGTCACCTTCAAATGTGAAATTCTTCCTGTACTTCAGTTTAGGTCATAAAAACATAACAAGAAAACAATGGTCTTCATACCAACTCCAGAGATCCCCACTGCACACCTTCCTCTGATACAAAAACCAAGTATCCACCACACCCCTCCATTTACACCCACTCATCTAACTTCACATCCATGTTGCTCATGACCTTAATATTCCAAGCACTTCAACTCTGCTGCTGTGTTTATGAAATGATCTTTATCAAATGCCTTTTGGAAGTCCATGTACATCACAGAAATTGCAGTACTCTAATCAACCGTTGCTGTCACCTGAACAAAAAGCTCAAGTAAAGTGCTTGAGTTAATTATTATTCTCTCTCCCAGGCCTCAAAGGAAATGGATTAGCCTTTCTATAAAGTCAACTCCAATAATGTAAGGATGAGGTTCAGAAATGCTGTATTTAAATATAGTGGAATGGGATATTCAATTAAAGACTGGAGTTTTGTAAACCCTATAATTCATCTGTAAAGTTTTCAAGTGACTATTTTTGGTGTCAAGCCCAACTAACCTTCTACTTTGACAGTGGAATCAAATTTTGTTCAAAAAACTCAAACAGCAAGAACTGTTCAAACATAGCATTAAAGCTGAACAATCTAAAACTCAACCTAACAGAAGAATGGCTATGTTATGCTATTACCAAACTTAACCCAATATTCTTTCAGGGCATTGTTAAAAACATAGCCATTCACTAACTATAATAACACCCTCAACTGTAAATACATTTAATGATTTAAATTCAAGAAATCAAACTATGTAGAGCTTTTCATTGTCTCCATTGTGCACTGAACCAGAAAACAAGCATCAGATTTTTTTAACGAAACCAAACGAGACATTACAGAAAACCTTAGAAAGGGTACTGGCAGAATTAAAGTTTGACTGCAAACTGCTGTATCAACATCACACATCAATTGGTTTTATTGCAATGTAAGCTTAGTTAAAACGCATGTGTGTTCTTAGCACCCACTTGTCAACTGGAATTGAACACAATGTCATGGACATGATGTCATCAGCTTTCATTATCAATAAATTGCATGCAACTGTTCAAAATTAAACATCTTTTAAGTGAACCCTTTGAAGACTCTTTGAAGCCAAAATAGATGAACATGCTTCTTTTCCCCTCTCGAGCAAGGGGTGCAGATTTCCTGATGAGGAATGTCTACTTACTGAGTGAAGAATTCTTTTGTTCACTGGTAAGTTGACTGATAGCATGCCAAGTACATTTGTCTCCAATGAAAAGCTTTAAATACCATTAAAATAAAAAGTTTAACACTTTTACTTCACCCTTCAGAATTTTCATCTTGTACAAGAGCATGCATTTTACATATACCTAAGATATGTGTGTCTGATGTATGCATGCATGTGCCTCTCATTGCAGAACTGTCATGCAAATATTGTCAAAACCAACTTCATTCTTTTAGGAACAGAGAATACTCAACATGCCACTTTAACATCCCACCACATTAGTCTCCAAACATGGAAAATATCATGAAACATAATTACCAGTTAAAAGTCGCATTCAAACTGCTTCTACATCATAGTTTATTTTTATTTTTGAATGCGTCAGTTTGAAGTTATAAATACTGACTTAATCCCTTTGGGAAAGTTACTTTTCTCTAATCTTTTTCTTCTCATGTTTTGGGTTTTCTTTTAAAGTAGGGATGTGTCCCTGTTTTTTTCCCATTGATTCGTTTTACTGGGCGGGTGCAGGATGGATTTAGATACGCATCAAAGACATTTAAATTGGGTGGGACAGCACTGTTACTGAGCAAGTTTCCTTTCCCACGGGGGGGCAGTGCCCTGCTGCCAACCACTTCCCTGCCTCCAAACAGAGCACAGAAATGTGGTGGCAAAGTTACTGGACTTTATAAAGGTTGAACCTCATAAAAGATGCAGTCCCCTGTAGTTAAGTGTTCATGGTTTCACATCAGCAGCTGCTATGTACAAAACACTAAGAACTGAGCAGGTAAGGAGCATGGACTGAAGATAACAAAGAGATAGATCAAGGGTGGGGAATCCAATGGTAGGGGAGTAATTTGCAAAGGGAAGCCAAAAGACGCAGGAACTTTGCATCCAGTGTAGCCACGATAATGTAATTCCAGATAATTGTGCTCCAGCTTGCAACTCAAAGTGGCAACCCACAGATTTCCTTCATAAATGACAATGATAATTGAATCTATTGAACAATTAGTCAGTTATCTACAAGCTCCTGTCTACAAATCCTGTCTACACATTCACTGTAAGACCATAACCAGAGTCTCCCTGCACTATGTGGAGAGGCTTGCTCCATGTTTATGCCATTTTTAATAGACTCAATTTCTTCCACTAACTCCTTTGGTTCCATGGAAAATGTGAACAGAGAACCTCAGTCAGAGCTGATCATAATTCTATTGAGCTCACCTAAAGAGCTGATCTTTCCTTGAACTATATGGAGTAAAACCCAGATGAACCAACATGAATCAAGCTGAGAGACTTCACCCAGGATAGTGGGCTGAGTTTCTGGACCAGTTCTCAGAGGGCACAATCTTTGTCGCTCGGCTCAGCATCAACATTTCCAAGCCTCGCTCTGAACTTAGACTTGATAAAAGGAAAGCTTTCACAGAATTATAGAAATCACTACAAAGGGGACAACCAGTTGGCTGAAATGATGATATTTTCTCCCATGACTGCACCATGAGGACATGATGGGAGAGTAAAGTAGGATCTAATGAAAGTGAAAGCTAAGGCTGGGTTCTCCAGACACAGTCTTGCAGTAATGAACAGCCTACCCTACAACCTGTAAATTATTGCAGAGTTGGAATAAACTACAGCTCATTTACAAGACTCTTCTCATTTGAGTGGAAAGTGGCTATCCTCATACAAACCAGACCACATAATTCCCTAAAGGACCTACATAGTTGGAAAATACAGATCACAGCAAATGATAGTAAGAACCTTGTGCGTGTACTTTTGAACCTGGGGAGGTTGTTGTTCTGAAGCTACCAATAGTTCTAGCTGACCAGGAATCTCTCCTCTTCGCATCTGCCATAGGTGTATTGGAAAACTTTATAGATTAATAATAAAGTTGCTTTATCCCCATAATGACACACTTTCCATGGTTATCATGTCCAGAAGTGGTATTTGCACCCAGAGCTTCTGACTCAGAGCTAGAGATGCTTTCCAATGTGCAACAAGACCTCTTCATTGTCTTAATTTTCTCCAGCCTTCACTTTTATTTCTTCCCACGTGAATCCTTTCTGTTTGTTCCCAGGTTTTCACCAATGGAATCTGTTTTCCCACTGTAAGACCTCCAGACTTCACTTACCGCTTTACTGGTTTCTCCTTTCTTGACACAATTCACACTTACCCCTTGTTGCTCCTGTTCTTGGCTCCGTTTTAAGTCAAGTAGCCCCATCTTCTCTGGTTCTGGGACTTAGTCTTTCGGGCAGTTGTCATTGTTGTTCCATAGTAGAAGGCATGTCTTCACAGAAGGTTGAGCTGGGAGATATCAGCTGTCTCCCACCCGAAAATGGAATTATGATTCACAAAGTAAAGGTTCCAATAATGATTACATGAATATTTTGCTCTTCTCAGTTTGAGGCCACAACGGTGGCACATGCTCTGATGTTCAATGAAATGACCATCAAAAAAGCTGAAATGCTACATTAGCTTGTGGTACTCAAAATAACAGAATTTTGTATTCAATGTATCACTCAAGGTCTCTTGTGACCTTATTCTGTTGTCTTAGAACAGTTAATTTAGTACTTTGTTTGAATGCCCTAACCTTCTCTCCAATTCACGAGATAAGGTTACAGGTTACAGGAGACTCTTTATCCCTCGTTTGAAGTCTGTGCTGGTGCATTAGCAAAATAATCCAATTTGTATATGATACAGCTAAACTAAGTTCCATGTTACTTGGAACATTCCGTTACATTTTAATACAAAGGCAGAATGTTTGGGAATTCAATACATGAGCAAATCTCTTGTTCCTGGAATTGATTAATTTCTTTCTGAATTTGAAATTCAGGGAGAAAGTTCAGCTACATCCTAATTTTTCCCCTTGAGAAAACACTCACTGTGGACTAACTGATTCAATGAAAACAAATCTGTCAGACTAAAGGCCCAAATTACCTGGAGAAAAGGCCACAACAAAGACAGAGAACCAGAGCTACCAACAAGGAACTACTTGTTGGTAGTTTCCTACTTGTTTGAAAATTCTTGATCTGAGTGAAACACTCGTTCTCAAGATTACAATGAGTAGAAAGCTATAATAATTGGTTATAATCCACATATAGTCATGTTGTTACTAAGAACTAGAATGAAGGAGAAGCGATGGTATCTCACCAGTCACAATGTTTTCAATTGAATTTCTCCAAGCCACTACAATATCCGATTGAGACCCAAGCAATCCATAAGGGATTGTTTTAATGTGCAATTGCTTTCAAACAAACAATAAAAGTTCAAGTTCTTCTATAATACACTCATAGGCACAAACTTATGTTCCAGCCCACCACTGACTGAGCTTTCCATCTGCACTGACAGCTTCAACTTTGTGGTTAATTGAGCAGCTCACACCCAGTGTGATACTTGAGGATTTAAATCCACAGAAACCACAAACAGCTCAACAAGAATTGCAAAGGTTATTAATAATTAACAAACAAAAAAAAATAAAGCAACAAGATAGCATTACGTCTGATCAAGCTTGATAACACTCTGAAGGGGAGTAATTTTAATCTGGCTATGGGGCCGAGAATTTGACCGGGTCACATCAGATGCCTGTTTTACATTCTGCTCGGTATTACTTTTCATCAAAGTCAATGAAATGTAAAATCAGCTGCAATATGAAAGGGGCATCTGATCCAATCTAGTCAACTCCCTGCTGGGTGGGTTAAGGTTAAAATGACTCCCTATGTGTCTGAACTGACGAGTAAGAACTTTGATATGTGAAGGGGTAGATTTTCCTGGTCCTGTGCCCACATGCACTGATTTGCCTAACAGTAGCCAGTAAAAAGGAAATTGGGTAGGGAGAGGCACACTGCCATGAGCAAATGCACTGGATTTTCAAACCAAGGAGGAAAGAAACTTGGAAAATCTCCCTTAAGGGCTTGTGCACCTCCCCATCCAATTTCCTTTCAGTAATTATATTTCGGCAAGTCATTTGTGGGAGGGGGTTTGGTAGGGCCAGGATCAGGAAGAATCCACCTTGAGCTTTATTATGAAATGTTCCCATTATATTCTTGCTGATCCAATAATATACATCCATTTCTTGCATTTCAGGATATTTTACTTGCAAGTGTTTCTCTTTGGTTACTGTTGTTACACAAGGTCCACTTTGATTCCAAGCCAGCATTTTTTGTGATGCTTAAAAGATTGTTGGGGAAATTGAATCCACCCATAATTTGCAAAAATAAAGTTATTAACAATCTCAACAATGCATTTAATAGTAAACTGTCTGGAACACCCTACCTGAAAATTTCAGGGGCTTTTATGGTGTAAAACAGACCCATTGCCCTTGGATGCACCATTCAAAACATTCTGGGTCTATCTCTGCAGTTTGGAACAGACTCCACACCAGTTATTGCAGCAGGTCCCGAAAGCATTCCCAAAACTCACAGCAGAATCAATTCAATGCAACCGAGCACTGCCACTTACTGAGAAACGTGTGTGATGGGAGCCAGTACTGGCTCTCCCTCGATAAGGTCAAGATCATCTGCATAGCTGTTTGCTCTCGACAAGGTTCCACTGTTCACATCAAGCATTCCCAGGGATTTCTTCACTGTGAGAAATAAAGGTTGAGAAAACAAGCATCAGTCTGATAAAGCACTTCAGAATACAACAACAGTTGCTTTTGCACCCAAAAACACTCCCCTTCTCCTCACCTAATTGGTTCACATTTTTGTAGCAAAATCCTCCAGATATACCCCTTTTGTTTGCGCTGGGCAAGTTAGCAGCTGTGTGACTGGGGACATTTCGGGGTACAGAACACACGAAAGTGTGAGAAACAAAAGCTCACTCACTTCAATAATTTCAGTCCAAGACCAAAAATCTGAACTAGTAGTGCCGCTTTATTTGTACACTTGCAAGTGGGTGCAATGTCTAATGCCAAGTAAGACAATGACAAATACACACCAAATCCAACAAACTCTCGAAATTTATACAGTTTGAATCCCCATATTTTTTCTTATTCCATTGTTTGCCCTCTCCTCTGCTTACGTCACTCATTTCCTTAAGACTGATCCCACAACTTCTGTTTATCCGGTCTTGTCAGTGACAAATGCCTATCTCTGCCTCCCATAAGGTTGTTTGACGTCATCCCATCTTTTGCTTACCATTATCTACTCCCTCCATCTGCGCTGCCCCTCACAGCATCTTATCACTAAGCCCTTTTAATTGGGGTTTGTTCCTGTGTCTCTGTACAAGTGGGAAACAGATGTTTATAAAGGCCTCTTTTCACAGCATTTTATCTAGTGCCTGTATTTCTACCATTGTTCTGTAATCACGTCTCATGCTAAGTCCTTCCTTTATGTAATTCCCATTTTTGCTAACTTAGCTCTTAGCTGAAAAACAATCATAGACTAATGTGAATTCATTTACTCTGTATCAGAACTTATAATTTGCAGAAATAACATCAATTCACCTATATCCCACAAAAGGCTTGCAACATTTGGCTGATCCAAAATCAGTTACATGCAATGTAGACATTGTGGCAGAACTAATTGTGAAGTTTCCAACAGGTTACAAAGGATGGTTCATGGGTCACTATGGAGCATTCTGGGGTCACAGTAAGTTGGAAATGGAAAGGCAAGACAAAACCTTGATGGTAAGCAGAGCTGCTATTAACAGTGTTGCTGAAACTACACTGGCTTTGCGTAGTGAAGACTCTAGGAAGCCCTACAGCCATTGAACAGTTCTGGATAATGAATGCTCAAGAAAGTTGCATAATATGCCCTATGGGTTATTCAATCACAGTGATTAATCACATGTTAATTCTGAGTGCTAGGAATAACTTTTAAACATATTGTGGATTGTATGCCTGTTCTAACATGCATAGTAAAGTCCTCATGTTTATTCAAAATTGTGGAATCGTGTGGCTTTATTCTCCTGGTAAGTCCATTGGACCTCACCTTTTGTCTAGTTAAAAAAAAAGTTATTGGTCCCGAACCAGATCATATAAAGTTGGTGGTTTGGTCAGAGTTTGTAACAGGTGCTGGCAACCCTCTAGCATCTTCATCGTAATTTGACATTCACAAATGAGCTTTGACAGCGAGAGAGAGAGCAGCTTATTTGGTGACAAATCCAATCTTGTTCTCCAAACATATACACATATAACCTTACAACTAACAGTCCCACCTCCCCAAACTAACCCTTAATCATTGTTAATCAAACATATGCTCTCAGTAGCAGCCATAGAAGGAACTGAGCATAGGAACTGTAACTAGGCTCAGTTAACTAAGGAGGTGCTGCTTTTGCCCATTAGAGCATTAAGCTATCTACTGCAAACATCGACACAGCTGGGAGTGACTATCACTGACCCTCCGAAGAGTAACCCACCCAGACTCATTCCCCTACCCTATTACCCCTAACTAATGCACCTAACCTACACATCCCTGAACACTATGGGGGCAATTTAGTATGGCCAATTCACCCTTACCCGCACATCTTTGGAGTTTGTGCGAAGATTTGTAGCTCGGGTGCTCGTTGTTGTGGTTCTGTTCGCCGAGCTGGAAGTTTTTGTTGCAAATGTTTCGTCCCCTGGCTAGGCGACATCATCAGTGCTTGGGAGCGTCCTGCGAAGCGCTTCTTTGATGTTTCCTCCGGTGTTTATAGTGGTCTGTCCCTGCCGCTTCCGGTTGTCAGTTTCAGCTGTCCGCTGTAGTGGTTGGTATATTGGGTCCAGGTCGATGTGTTTGTTGATGGAGTTTGTGGATGAATGCCATGCCTCTAGGAATTCCCTGGCTGTTCTCTGTCTGGCTTGCCCTATGATAGTAGTCGAATTCATGTTGCTTGTTGTCTGCGTGTGTGGCTACTAAGGATAGCTGGTCGTGTCGTTTCGTGGCTAGTTGATGTTCATGTATGCGGATTGTTAGCTGTCTTCCTGTTTGTCCTATATAGTGTTTGATGAACCTTTGTGGCTCATGTGGGTGAGGAGATAAATCTGAAATGTCACCATTAGCTAAAGGAAACATAATGGCCCAACACACAACACTGAAAAGGGAAACCTAATGTATCCACAGGGCAGCTTATTTAATACTTCACCATCCACCCAAGCACAACCACCCCATTCCAAAGTGATGGGAGGTTCATCAGACTGGAACACAGTGGATGTCCTTGACTGATTGAAATGAGGTTTCATGGAGTGCATACAAAATGAAATATGCATTTTTCATTCTACAAAGCAAAGCAAAGCTTCTCCAAACAGTTATACTGACTTGGTAAGCAAACAGTTCACACCCTTGTCTTTGCTCCGTTAACAAATATTAGGGAAAACAGTAATCTTTATACCCTCAGATTAAAGGGATGAAACTCAATTAAGACTTCCTCTCCCAACCTCCAGTGATCACAGCTGGAAAAGGTGAGGTAGATTGTTATGTTCAGGATGGTGGAAAATGGACCAACTATGATATATTTCCACTGTCCATTTTGTCATTGCGGAAAAAGAAAGTTTACCCCAAATGAGTGTGAAAATCAGGTTGAGACTAGGACAGAAGTGCTTGTTATATTCCAACCCACAGGGTCAACATTAGGCTGAAAACTAAAAGAGAGTTGATTAGGGGATGGGCGGAAAGGGGGTACTCTTGGCATTAACAGAGGATGGTAGGTGTGAAGGAGCATTACTCAGTTTGAGTCAATGTCTGTGGAGAGAAAACTGCTTCACAAAATGATTTAGTGACTTTGTTATACAGCTGGCAGGCTCAAACCAGGCACACGAAAGAGGGAAATCTCGTTCAAAAATATTGACACCCAAAGGAAGGCTCAATATTGCATCCCATTTCTAACTCACAGGAAACATGCAGTGAAATAAGAATGGGAAAAGACGTAAAATGTGCCATCAATTCACTAATATACAAACTCAAAATCTACCTGGATCAATGGTAGAACAGTACATTTACATCCCTTGTTCTGCAGTCTGGTAACTCTCTACTCTGCCATTCAAACTCATACCTAAAGAAAACATGCTGCCACAATTTTTTGATTGAAGTTGATTGTGCAAGAGGAGAAAATATTTCCACAGTTATATAACTCTGCTATCCTACCCGGACCGTAGAACTTATTCAAATGCTCTGCACTTAGGATTTGCTATTCAGACACAGAACACGCACGTCACATTGTTCTTCCCACCTTCTGATGAAACTTCAAAAAAATACCAAACTACAGTGTTCCAGCAACAGACTGTTTCTTATTTCATTGTAATATACTGAGCATATTTACAGAAACAAAAATCACAGAAATTCAGAACTATATATGCCAACTTCACAGACAGCGCACTCACCTGACCGGACCTTCCCATTAATTTTAATCACATACAGAGTACTCCTTATGACCTCAATATGAGACAACTACTTCCACCTTCATAAATTCCTTTCAACAAGGTCAGGGTCAGTCTCATTGTGCAGGCTTACCAATTGCAGCAGCAACTTTATTCATGGCGCAACTCTGTTCAATTTTCAAAGCCACAGGATTCTGATCATCTATGTTTTATTTCAGAGATTACATAGAACATAGAACATTACAGCTCAGTACAAGCCCTTTGGCCTTCGATGTTGCGCCGCTCTGTCATACTAATCTGAAGCCCATCCCATCTACACTATTCCATGTAAGTCCATATGCCTGTCCAATGACAACTTAAATGCACTTAAACTTGGCAAATCTACTACCGTTGCAGGCAAAGCATTCCATACTCTTACTACTCTCTGAGTAAAGAAACTACCTCTGACATCTGTCTTATACCTATCTCCCCTCACTTTAAAGTTGTGTCCCCTCGTGTTTGCCGTCCCCATACTTGGAAAAGGCTCTCCCTGTCCTCCCTATCTAACCATCTGATTATCTTGTATGTCTCTATTAAGTCACCTCTCAACCTTCTTCGCTCTAATGAGAACAACCTCAAGGCCCTCAGCCTTTCCTTGAAAGACATTCCTTCCATACCAGGCAACATCCTAGTAAATCTCCTCTGCACCCTTTCCAAAGCTTTCACATCCTTCTTATAATGCGGTGACCAGAACTGTACACAATACTCCAAGTGTGGCCGTACCAGAGCTTTGTACAGCTGCAGCATAACCTCCTTGTTCCGAAACTCAATCCCTCTATTAATAATGGCCAAGACACTGTATGCCTTCTTAACAACCCTGTCAATCTGGGTGGCAACTTTCAGGGATCTATGTACATGGACACCGAGATCTCTCTGCTCATCTGCACTCCCAAGAATCTTACCATTAGCCCAGTACTTTGCATTCCAATTACTCCGTCCAAAGTGTATCACCTCACACTTGTCCACATTAAACTCCATTTGCCACCTCTCAGCTCAGCTCTGCATCCTATCTATGTCTCTCTGCAACCTACTACATCCTTCATCACTATCCACAACTCCACCAACCTTAGTGTCATCCACAAATTTACTAACCCACCCTTCTAAGCCCTCATCCAGGTCATTTATAAAAGAGACGAACAGCGGCAGACCCAACACTGACCCTTGCGGTACGCCGTTAGTAACTGGACACCAAGGTGAACATGTTCCATCAACGACAACCCTCTGTTTTCTTTCAGCAAGCCAATTACTGATCCAAACTGCTATGTCTCCCACAATCCCATTCCTCCGCATTTTGTATAATAGTCTACTGTGGGGAACCTTATTGAACGCCTTGCTGAAATCCAGATACACCACATCAATCGGTTTACTCTCATCTACCTGTTTGGTCACTTTGTCAAAAAACTCAATAAGATTCGTTTGGCACGACCTACCCTTCACAAAACCGTGCTGACTGTCCCTGATCAGATTATTCTTTTCTAGATGGTTATAAATCCTATCTCTTATAACCTTTTCCAACACTTTACCAACAACTGAAGTGAGACTCACTGGTCTGTAATTACCAGGGCTGTCTCTATTGCCCTTTTTGAACAAGGGAACCACATTTGCTATCCTCCAGTCCTCAAGCACTATTTCTGTAGACAATGATGATTTGAAGATCAATGCCAAAGGCCCAGCGATCTCTTCCCTTGCTTCCCAGAGGATCCTAGGACAGATCCCATCCAGCCCAGGGGACCTGTCTATTTTCACACTCTGCAGTATATCTAATACCTCTTCTTTGTGAACCTCAATCTCTTCTAGTCTAGATGCA
>NC_057725.1:57012987-57038268 GCF_004010195.1 Chiloscyllium plagiosum | reverse complement strand
AGAATCATCTTTGCTATCCTTTCCTCTACATCTCTGGGACTATTCAGAGGCCGATAGAAAACTCCCAGCATGGTGACTTCTCCTTTCCTGTTTCTAACCTCAGCCCATACTACCTCAGTTAACGAGTCCCCAAACATCCTTTCTACAACTGTAATATTGTCCCTGATCAACAATGCCACACCTCCTCCTCTTTTACCATCTTCTCTGTTCTTACTGAAACATCTGAATCCCGGAACCTGCAACAGCCATTCCTGTCCCTGCTCGATCCATGTCTCCGTAATGGCCACAACATCGAAGTCCCAGGTACCAACCCACACTGCCAGTTCACTCACTTTATTTCGGATGCTCCTCACATTGAAGTATACACACTTCAAACCAGGTTCTCACTTGCCAGTGTGAGACACTTGATTTTGAAACTCCCTACTCTCATCCTCTTCTGTACCTGTCCTACAAGTTTGGTTCCCATCCCCCTGCTGTATTAGTTTAATAGCTTTAGTGAATTTCCCACCCAAGATATTGTTTAGATGAAGACCATCCTGCTTGCAGAGGTCCCACCTATTCCAGAAAGAGCTCCAATTATCCAAAAACCCAAAACCCACCCTCCTGCACCATCCCTGTAGCCACGTGTTCAACTCCTTTCTCTCCCTATTCCTCACCTCACTAGCATGTGGCACTGGCAGCAAACCAGAGAAAACAACTCTGTTTGTCCTCGCCCTAAGCTTCTATCCGAGCTCCCTGAATTTCTGCCTCAAGTCCCCATCTCTCTTCCAACCTATGTCATTGGTGCTAATGTGGACCACGACTTATGGCTGCTCCCCCTCCCCCCAAGATCCCCAAAACACGATCAGAGATTATTTCCACAATAAAATGAAAACAGTGTTGTAATGTTTATCTGGCTCTGTATGCTATTCTGTTAGATAACAAAATGCAACAAAGTAAGTGCCTTCAAGTGACAGTTGGAAATAATGGGAAATTTAATGGCAGGACCTCATTGTCATTTCGCTATCCTGTTTCCCATCTGACAACCAACCAGGTTTGCCAAACTAGCCTGTTAAAACTCAAGCACTCCTGTGGTACAAAACCACAGCCAACAACCATTTGAACTGACGTCCAAGCATCTGGAAATATCTCAGGTTGCTAAGGGACACAGTGGGGAGGCGTTTTTGGTGGTCCAGAGATTGAGGAAGAAAGAAAACTTGAAGAGATCAGAGTTGGCTGAGTTGGCTTATTGTAGATGAGGATTCATTTGAGGTGCTGGGAGAGGAGAACTCCTCCAGCTGTACTGTAAAAAGACACTTACAGAGTTTAAGTGTGCAAAATCAACGGGATTGACAATAACACACTTACATGGACTAAGAATTGAGGAGCCGACAGGAAACAGAAAGTAGGAGTAATTGGGCCATTTTCAGAGTGAAAAGCAATGGCAAGTGGGCACATGCTTGGACCCCAGCTATTTGTAATATGTATCAACCATTAGGGTGGAGGAATCAAAATTAATATTTCTATGTTTGCCAGTGATACAAAATTATGTTGGATTGTGAGTGATCAGGAGGTTGTAAGGTGTCTTCAGGGCAATGTAGCGAAGTTGAGTTGATTCTTGGCAGATCCAGCATAATGTGGATTTGTGTGCAGTTGTCTCCATTGTTATGCAAAGCAGAATGGCATTGGTGATGGTTTGGGAATCATTGATGTGCAAAGGGACCTGGGTATCCTGGTGGTCTACGTTCTGCATTCTTTGGGGTAGGAGGAGGGGTAGGGAAGGAGAAAGGCTCCAAAAATATACATTGATTTCTCCTCGCTCTTTCATTCCAGTGAACGCAAACAAGATTCCTGGGAAATGTCAGCATTAAGTAGCCAATAGCATGAACAATGTAGATTTTAGCATAACTTTTCAACTATGTCACTTAAAAAGTTCTTGTTAACTTTTTTGTTACTTAGTCTCTTAGTCAGAAGGCAATGGGATAAAGCGAACCTGCAAAATTTCATTCTAGTATGTTACTATATATGAGAGATGCTACGATGTGAATGAGATTGTCCACTGATCCAGGCAGAAACAAATAAATCCATGTTGCTTCATGAAAAAGAATAGGAAATTCTGCCAGTGGTCAGACTAGCCTTCCCATCTTAGACAATGCAATAGAGAGACATTGAATAACCCTCCATAATGTTTGCTTGTGGTGAACGATAGTCAAATATACATAGAAAGCATTAATACTTCACTATCTGAAAACTTTGGGTGTCTTCCAAATCTGGTATAATGCTTTATCATTTTTTTTATTTCTAATCACATGAATGGAGTCTTTAATCTCAAATAGCTTCAGTCTTCCATTTGTAAACCAAAGTCAAAATTACACAACACCACTTTATAGTCCAACAGGACTATTGTTCAGCATTACCATATCATTTGTGTTATGTAGGGACAATCACTCTTTACATCAGGAAGTCTTGGGCTGTAGCTGCATCTTGGTCTTGCAGCAGCAGTTACAAGCTAATCTTTCAGGAAATGGGAACATTGCATTGACCACATTCAGTGAAGGTTAAGGTTTGTATTGGAAACAAATCAAATCAAATTATTTCACCCAACTCAGTCATTACCTTGAGGAGAAGGAAAGCTGAAGGAATAGGTTGGAGTAAAGGAAGCCCAAGAATGCTGGCGAACTTGACCACCAGCCAGAGACGGAATCAGAGGATAGGAAATAAGAAGAGAAAAAAAAGACAGCATCACTTTTAAGATGAAAGAATAAAAAGAGTTTCTTCATACCTGCCCAGAAGGAAATGCTTTTTTTGCACCTCAATCCATTCGACTCTTATCATTATAGAATTTGAAATGAGACAGCATAAAGGAAAGAGGCAAATCAAGAAACAAGTATCAATACATGGGAGCTTTTCCTTGTGGTTGAACAGGTTGAACCCATTTTTCACACAGATACAGTATACAATGCTTCAAGCTTTCAATAATCATATACATATTGCCCTTGGAATAAGTCTTTGCATGCGAATGACTAAGCAAAGGTCACCTGCAGTAAGTAATCTCAGGCAAGTGTCACAAAACAATGGCACAGTTTTCAGAATGATGTCAGTTTGGAAAAAGAGGAGGGAAATCACCATTTCATAAACCAAGATCAGCAAGGAGAGAGAAGAACCAGTCTTCAAAGTGCTCCTGATTGGTGAGAGAAGCTTTTGCAAAGTGATTGATGGGGCAAAGATGATGTGATGCTGGCTCATCACCATCCATCTCTTGTAAGCAGTTTTAGCAGGGAGAAGCAAGAAATTATGGTTGGAAACTCTTTTAAAGAGAGTCATTTTAAAATCACAATCTGTTCACGATGGCCTCTATCAAATTTTGGTATTTCCTGGTTTCACCCAAAGGACTTGGGTGGCACGATGGCTTAGATGGGTAGCACGGTGGTTCAAATAGATGGCACAGTGGCTCAGGGGTTAGCAACGCTGCCTCACAGCGCAAGGGACCGAGGGTTGATTCCCGCCTCAGGCGACCGTCTGTGTGGAGTTTGGACATTCTCCCTGTGTCTTTGTGGGTTTCCTTTGGGTGATCCGGTTTCCTCCCACAATCTAAAGATGTGCAGATTAAGTGAATTGGCCACCCTAAATTGCCCATAGTGTTAGGTGCATTAGCCAGGGGTAAATATAGGGTAGGGGAATGGGTCTGGGTGGGTTAGTCTTCAGTGGGTCGGTGTGGACTTGTTGGACCGAAGGGCCTGTTTCCATACTGTACGGAATCTAATCTCTGACTGATGTAATGGTATTTGAGGTATCAAGTTTAATACCCAGCCATCAAGAAAGACAGCCATGAAAAGAGAACAAGAACTTTGTTCTTCCATGTCATCAGAATTCTATATCCAATTTGGATGACTCTATGGCTTAAGAGAAGGTGGGGCTATCCGAATGTGTCATCGCCAAACTGAATAGCATATCGGGAAGTGAATTATTTCCTCGCTCTAAAGGAAAATAAACAAACAGTACAATATTGCAAATACTGACATCAGTTTTGGGCAGTGCATATTAACTAAGTAATGCCTTTTCCAACTTTGAGCGGAATATACATTCAGTTCTATATCATCCACTCTGCCAAATATATTAGCTCCTTATTGTAGCCCTTTACTGCAGTCAATATTTGTACTCAACAACAAAACACAGAAATCACACCACAAATTAATTTACAAACCAAAGCATGCTTCGTATGCCTCACTCACAGTTTGGTGACTAAATTGTGCGGGTTTCTAGTGTTCTACTCTAAGCTAATCACCAAGACAATCGTTACAAGAAATATCACTCAGTATTAACTACATCACTGAAAAGTCCAAGATTAAAAACAACACAAGCATATCTACAACCACAGTGCACACTAGCTAATAACTTACCAGTTGTTTTCAACATCCTTGCTTTTCCTGTATACTTGCAGAAGTGGGAGAGAGGTTACAGACGAAGGTGTCAAATAGACAGAGAAAGATAGAAAGAGTCAGAGAAAATAGTATAAAATTTCATACGCTCAAAATATTACAACATATCTGCAGTTTCACAGTCACTTGAGGTATTCCAACCTCAACAATAATAGTTATTGTTGTGAGTTCCTCAGTTCTTTTTAATGAAGAAGACAACAAAGGTTCAGCCCAATGTTTGGAATAGACAAAAAAAGAGACATATATAATGAGGTGAATGCTAACCATAGTTTAAATTGTGCTGATAAAATATCTTCAATATGGTTAAATTTGATGAGATTGAAAATCATTTTGCTCCTTCTGTAATCTCTAATTCCTTGCTGATTTCCCTCATTCATACTTGTTTGCAGTTAATTTGTTCAATTCATGTCCACCGTCTCTCTATTATCCCTTGCTTTATCTATTCTCCTCAACAGCCACTCATTCACCCACCCCACTGTGTCTACTCTCTTATTTAATCTATTGTGGCAACATAGGCCACATTTTCCTCCTCTTCCTTTTCCATTCTCTTTCCTTCTATCTTAGCTGTTATCATATAACTCAAACCAATCAACTCTCACTTGACTTCAATTTAAATTCAACTCCACTGTACTTAGCTTTTCTCGATTGGACGATTAGTTAAATATCAGATGTCAGTTTCCACATATTTATCACAAAGTGAGATACCACCAGCCCCAAGACACAAATTATTTCCACGTAAACAAAACCTCTCACATTCTACACTTGGATGAACCTTTTCACATCAAAACTAGTAAAGTACATATTGATATTGTGCGAATACTCCAAATAAAGCTACCTAGGGTTTTGTTCTGTGATCTTCACTCATATAGTAACTGAATTAGATACACAATCATAGGATTCAACTAACTACATTCCAGATTTGTAACACAAAATGATCTGTCTGAATTCGACATTTTAATGAAACTGTACTTAGTAAGGGTCATTTTCGTAATCTTTCCACAAGCCAACATTACCATTACCTGTTTACTTTAGTTTTCTTGGCCATCCTACAGCACAGTATTTTCCTAATTCAATTCTGGATCACTAACATTTCAGAAATGTTGTTCCAACATCAATTGGAAGTGAATTGGGTTGAGAAATTTGTTCTGGTGGTTTCTCATACCAAGCACCATATCCATTGAAATTAGCAGATGAGTACAGTCAGTCTCCTCGCTCCAAAATAATTAAAAACCTGAATGCTTAGTATTATGGGTTTCAATATATAATGCTATTTTCCTCTTGTCATTGTTAAAAAAAAACTGAAAAAAATTATCAAATATTGACAGTGACAATAAATGTGTATGCAAATCAGATTACAAACTGGAAAATGCATTTGCAAGCATATTGTGAATAAATGCAGCATTAACAAGCCTCAAGGGGACAAAGGTGAGGACATGTGGGATTGTTCTTGCAGAGGATTCCTTTGGAACACCTTGCAGAATTCTCCATGATAATGAAAACATATCCCAGAAATGAAGGGCATGAAGTGAGATTATTCACATTCTTAATGCATGAGATTGTTCACTGTTTTTGCAGGAAACAATAGTGTTTTATCTAACACAATGAAGCTTCAAGGGAATGCATTACCATGTTTCGGTGGTAGTATCAAATAATATAACTTCCAGAGTCATGAAAAAGAAATACATTTATTTGTTTCCATAAAACAAATAAAGAGGAATCACTTTCATTTTGTGGAGCTGTCCTAGATAATAAAAACAACTTCCTTGATTTTGGAATATTTGTTTCTTAAAAACATGCCAAATAGAATGAAACAACAGCCTGCTCCTCTGCATTGTCCTTTCATTCCCAGCATCCCTTTGCTTCATGATATTAATTTAAGGTGAAACAATTGTAGGACATATATATTAAGGTCAATTTTCAACTTCTTGCCCATGCATAGCATCAGTGCTAAGGATCAAGTGACCATTGCAGAAACAGGAAAATCTTCATTTCCATGGCAGTGGAAATCAGATTATGCCAATAGTGAATGGTCTATTCCTCGGTGCCATCTTTACCTGCCAAGCTGTCAATCTATTCCATTCTCTCAGACTTGCTAAACCCAGTGGAAAGTACAGGTGTAATCGTATTACTTCTCAACTCCATCTATTTACCCTACATTTATTTAATGACTATCAAGGTTAATTTTAAAAAACTTGACAAGTTGTGTTTATAACATGCCATATGTTTGCTTTGTTTGCAGAGTTATCAATTTCCTTCGATACATTTTCCAGATAAGCTCATTACTCAGATGTTCAAAGGATGTTGTATTGGTCAAATGCTGCACTGTTCCTTTTAATTAAAAAACAGGTTCTCATGTTACATGTGATTGTAATATTTTAAGAAAATTTTGGAACACTTTTTATTTCAAAAGTGTTCTCGGGCACTGCTGTACCTTCTTTATAATAGTAAAGAACTCAAGGTTGCAATGTTATAACATAATTTGTTAGGACAACAAATATTCAGAGACATTGCAAAACGACAGCAGCAATCCTAGCTTTCAGACCATCTTTGAGACCTCACTGTACTTTAGCAACCTGGTCATTTGATTACAGAAATTGTTCTCTCGTATCTTACCTTTTAAATTACTACAATGCTTCAAATTTTCATGGTCATTGAGCTGCATTCAGGAGAGTCATAACTTACCTGCACTGAGAGGCATAGATCAAGCAGGTGTTCAAAAAGGTCGCATAAGTTTGTGAGTTTAAACAAAATGCTAGCAACATTTTTTTCTGAATCAAATTATTTACACAGCAACACTGGGGACTTGGATGGACTAATTAGATCCTTGAGTCTGTTGCAACATTCGACCAGAAAATGGCTCATCTCAACCAAAACCTCAATTTCTACCCTTCGCTCTATATTTGTGCATACCATTATCCAACAAGAGATTTTTAACCATGTTGTAGGAAACTCTAATCTAAAGGGTCTACTAACATTTCCTTTTGAAATAACTTCCTTCAGTGCAACTGGGTAAGTGGCAGCAGACTGTCTTCCTATTGTACACAAGAAATGGTTAGTTCGACCAGCCAATGGGGCAGGTGTTGTTGAATGTCACTCATTTCTCTCTCCTACCTGATGAATCACATCCATCGATGTTTGAGTTTTCAGATTTTCGGTCATCCTTGTCAGCGACATGGTCATATGTGATGTTAGGCACATTTAGTGCCTTCTCAGAGTTCAGTCCATTATCTTTATCAATTTTGGGCTTCTTTTTCTTGCCCTGAAAGTGCAAGCAGTTAGTTACTTATGTAAAACATTAATGCCCGTTGACAAGAGGGATGTCAAAGTTCGAACAACATGATTGGTGAACACCTAGGGTCAAGGTTCACATTCACATGAGACCGTCAGAGGTCAAAATGAAGATTGATTTTGTCAAAACCACAGCTAGCTGCCTATTAATGTGTTGGAATTTCAAGAAAAGTTGGTGCATATTCAAAAAAGAGAGAAAAGCATTAAAGAGGTGGAGAAAACTTGAAGAAAAGAGAGAGGTAGGGAAACAGTGTAATTACCGGTAACTTCTTTGTCTTTGGACTTGGAGATGCAGCATAAGCTTTGACTGGCTGTCGGACATACATTTTCCAAGTTGCAGATTCATAGTTTTCTGCTGCATGGCATCTCCATGATGTCTGAAAGGAATGAAACTATAAAGTTGTTTCGATTGTCTTTTTGGAAGAGCTTAAATATTTCTAGTGAATTAATCATTGAGCAAACACCCTGCAGTACACCTACTTATGACAAGAGCTGATTTTCAAGCGCTTAATTGACTTGACACAATTTGTTGAAAGCTTCAGAATGTTCAAATCGCTATCGCGTGGCTTAAAGTTTGCAAGAAGAAATAAGTTTGCACAGTTGAGCACCAACTCTTTGTTTTACAAGTTCACCAACTCCACTAAATTAGTGAATAATCCCAAAAGGTTCAAATTCATTGAGAAATGTCAAGAGTCAAAAATAAATTCAACATGTAACTAAGCTTGTGATTTTGCCAAACAAAGCAAAACATCAAATAAAAGTACACATATTTCTGACTTAATGCCAACTCATTTATAGATTTAGATCAGAAAAAGTCATTCAGCCCATTTCAATTCCTCAACTCTGATGAATCTGATGTTCCCCTTTTACAGCATCCAATCCATCCACAAATGATTTCAGGATTTTCGCCTCAATTATTCTTTTCAGTACTCCACACTGTGTATTGATCCAGTCTTTGAGGGAAGCATTTCCTGATATCAACCATAAATTTACACATTCCAAAGAATTGAGTTGAAATACCTAACATCAAAGTTGAAAGAGACCAAGGAAGTCTACTGAATCTCATAGGTAACACCTACTTCCAGTGTAAACCAACAAATTCAATATAACAGAAGCAAAAGAGTTGAAAAGGCACCATTTTGAACCTGTGAATTCTTATTAGATGCTTACAATATATTTTGAGCAACTGCCTGGATTTACCCTTTCCTTCTCAAGTTCTACCATTTAAAGCTCAGAAACTGAGATTCTGAGATCCTCCCTTTTTTGACAGCTCGAACAAAGGAATCCGGTTTGTGGGCCCTTTTGCAGTGTCTCCAACTTATGCTTTTTGCCCTTTGTACCTCAGTGCTCACAAATGGATCTTTTACTTGAGAACACTGCATGGCTTGACCTTAAATTTCTCTTCCTCGTATTTAATTATACAATCAGCAGTCGACCAATTTGTTGATATCAAGGCTCAAAGTTGATAAATATGCTCAGTATGAAGTCTTAAATGAATTTTAAGTTTATTTTAACTTTATCTTTGGCTGTTTCAAGCAGATTCTATTTCTCGTTGTATGGGATCCACTTTGGTCTGATCTGTAACCAATTTCAATGACTCATTGCTCTATCCACATACATATTTTGTCACTTTACTACTGAGTTTTTTCTTCATTCCACGGTCTTTTTCTATTTAATAATGTATACAAATTTGGGTTACATTGGATTTCTGAGTTGGATTGAGGCTGTTGAAGTGGGTAGTATGAGTCAAGATAATTTCACATGCACAAGACCGACCTTAGTTAAAAAAAACCCAAATTAACAAGCTTTTGCTCTGGCATAGATGGGGTAGGAGGTGTGAGGTAAGGTTGACCACTGTCAAACCTGGAAGTAGATCATAGAATCCCTACAGTGTGGAAGCAGGCTGGTTGGCCCATCGAGTCAATACTGACCCTCTGAAGAGTAGCCCACCCAGACCCACTTCCCCTATCCAATCTCTATAACCCTGCATTTACCATGGCAAATCCACCTAACCTTTACATCCCTGGACAAAATGGGTAATTTACCATGGCTCAATCCACCTAACCTGCACACCTTTCAACTGTGGGAGGAAACCAGAGCACCCAGAGGAAACCCACGCAGACTCTGGGAGAATGTGCAAACTCCACAAAGACAGTGGCCCAAGACTGGCGTTGTGAGGCAGCAGTGCTAACCACTGAGCCACCGTGATGCTCTCGATCCTAGGAGGACACAAGGTCACACAAATAAGAAGGCAGGCTGGAGAAAGAAGGCGCATCTGAGTTTTCTTGGCCTTTGTCCTTGTTGCTCTAACTCTCACCACTCACCCACTAAATTCATGCCGCTACCTAAACCTTCTCAGTGCCAATTTGCACACTATCCACCATAGGCAGATATCAGGAACCATGTGGGGAAAAAATAAGATAACCTTCTAAATACCTCATACAGCTCTCGCTATGCAAACCTGCATAAAGTGTGAAACCTTTGTAATTTAAAATGCTTAATCTCATTTAAAAGCAAACAAACAGTCTGTTCATGCTTCCAATCTTTTAATACTTCTCTGATTTGATAATCAGGCTGTGAACTCAGAATCCTGTTGCTCAGATAATTGAAACTTGTGAAACTCAGGTGAGCAGTCATAACAAATAGTCCTTAGAAAAAAATGTTGAACAACTGACATGTGGCACAACGATCATGCCCCTAACTCTGAGCCAGAAGGTCTGGGTTCAAGTAACACCTGCCCTAGAAGTTTCCAAAACGTGCCAACACAGGGTGATTAAAAATAATTTTGGAGTCTTGCAGTGCCACTATATCTGGACCACAAGATCCATTTTCAGGGAGACACGGTGGCTCAGTGGTTAGCACTGTTGCCTCACAGCGCCAGAGACCTGGGTTCAATTCCCGCCTCAGGCGACTCTGTGTGGAGTTTGCACATTCTCCCTGTATCTGCGTGGGTTTCCTCCGGGTGCTCCGGTTTCCTCCCACAATCCAAAAATGTGCAGGTTAGGTGAATTGGCCACGCTAAATTGCCCGTAGTGTTAGGTGAAGGGGTAAATATAGGCGAATGGGCCTGGGTGGTTTGCGCTTCGGCAGGTCAGTGTGGACTTGTTGGGCCGAAGGGCCTGTTTCCACACTGTAAGTAATCTAATCTACACTCAGGGTGAAATGGCTACAGAGATGTGTTATAATGTGTCCAAACACTTTGAATTCAAAATACCTTTATTGAACCTGCGCAAACAAATGTTACATTGTGTGGTCTACCAATCAAGGCTGGCAGAGATTTTTTAAAATTGATCTTCACCAAATTTTTTGTTCACAGTTTAATGAGTGGTGTAGGGGCTTAAAGAACATCAGATGATGAGCACCAAATAGACATTATCCATCTTTCTAGAATATCTACAGCTGCTTCATAAGTTTATGACTCTCATACTATGAATAGGAAGGGTTTAGAGGGATGTGGGCCAAGTGCTGGCAAATGAACCAGATTAATTTGGGATATCTGGTTGGCATGGACACGTTGGACAGAAGGGTCTGTTTCTGCACTGAACATCTCTATGACTGCAGGTTAGGGCCTTGACAACAGACAAAATGGTCTGTTTGAGCTAAGCACTAAAATGAAATCATTTTACTGAACACCTTCTTCTTCAGTATAGTCATATTATCCACCTAAAATGAAACATAATTCTTCAGAAAAAATGTTTGGTATTCTATCAGAAGATTTCTTATCAACTCCTAATATTTACTCTTGACCTCCAAGTTTTGAGCTTAACTAAAAGACTTCCATGCAGATTGGTTTCAAATTAATTCTAAAATACTAGGTACAAGGTGTTGTAATGGTTTCTGTTGGCCATAGAGATATCACCTCCATTGTAAAAAAAGGTTGTTTGGCAAAAATTTGTGTCTGTTTTGATTGTTGTTTACTGTTTTATTCTGGTACAGATAATCTTCACGTCTGCATTTCATTATCCATTGAGTCCTTATGTGCTTGTTTCTGTTTTATATAAGCTTTAAATAAGGCTCCCCTGTCTAAGATGATGTCATCACTGCCTTATAAATCTCTTCCCTAGACCCCTTTAGCACTCTAGGATAACTACCCTCCAATCCCATGGGGATCTGTCTTGACAGTCCACAAGGGCTCTCCCAGACTCTCATCACAACTTTGGCATAAGGCCAATGAAATAAATTGCATTGGAAACCTGCTGGTTTTTTTTGGACAGTGGGCAGGAATCTATTAGTCCTTAATAAATAATAATACTGTATTATACAGTCTTAACTGTATCTCCTAAATTTCTTGTTTCTTTGATCAACTTCTTACAGTGAAAGAATTAAAATAATTTTTAGCTATTACATTTCACGTCTGTACCTATGCTTTTCCTCTTGGTCATTTCTTTCCCCTCTGATCCCTCCTTTAATAAATTATATGCTCTTGTATTCATGCCAATGAATGCCATTTCCTTATCATCCTCTTCCTTTATCTGCAGCTCTGACTGTATGTGAATTTCCCTGAAGTATATTCCACAGAACATTCTGAATAATCATACGTTTGTACATGAACATGTCTCGAGGAAATTTTTGAATTTACTACAAGTACTGAGCCACTACCTCTAATAGCACAAATATTTCTTTACTTTTCTGCACACCAATCCTTCCCTATATTTGTGTGCAGCAGTCAGGAAATGGGGACAGTCTGTCATGGGAGTATTTAAAAAGAAAGACATCTGAGATGCATTAAGGAGGTACATCTGGCAAGCTTCATGCATCTTGAAATTTATTATCTTGCAAAATGACTTTGGTTTTATGTACTGCTGTTGATTACAACATCCTCACATATTGTTTGTGCTCTGCATTATAACAATAGAGTAGCTCTTGAAATATTAAATTGAATCGTCTTGACCTTTCTTCAACGTCATGGTTGTAATTTTCATATTATATCTGGTTGTAACAACTTACTTTAAGAAAGAAAATTACAATTTCTAAAGTTTCTGGAAAGAAATTGGATCTGCCGATGGAAAAATAATCCCACTAGTAAACATTCAAATGCATTGTTAATTGAAGAGGCTAAATTCAATGCCAGTGTAGATTTTTGACTGTAAAATTCCATTCACAATTGGTTCCCTGACTGTTGCAATATGTCACTCTGTTCAGTTTGCAACTTAGTCAATAAACCACAACCTACCTGAATGAGAGAAGCAGCTGCTGGAATCTGACGATTAAAATGCTTCTGGCGTTGTTTCTGTTGAACCTTTAGAGCAAACCCTGAACCCAAAATCCCCTGAAACAACACAAGAGATACAGAATTAAAACATATCAGTTGTGTTGGCTTCTCTCGTAGAGTTCAAAGGGAGGTACAACACAAACAGGTCCAAAACTGAAACTGATGGAGAAACTCAGCATATCTGGAAGCATCTGTGGAGAGAAAGCACAGCGAATGTTTTGACCCTTCATCAGAAACAGGCCATTCAACACAGCTCTTCAATACTTCACTTCATCAAATGCCTATAGTGAGGAAGCAGGCCATTCGTCCATCAAATCCACACCGATCCTCCGAAGAGCATCCCACCCCAATCCCTGTAACCTTGCAGTTCTAATCACTAATTCTCCTGACCTACACATCCCTGGATACTATGAGTAATTTAGCATGGCTAATCCACCTAACCTGCACATCTGTGGACCGTAGGAGAAAACCAGAGCACTCGGAAGAAACCCACGCAGATGCGGGGAGAATGTGCCAATTCCATTTAGACAGTCGCCATGTGGGCGGAATCGAACCGGAGTCCCTGGCACTGTGAGACAACAGTACTAACCATGAAATCACCGTGCTGCCCCAGATGATATAGATAATACAGATGCTTGTGTTCCCCAGTAGCTCCTCCTATTGCTCTTTATCTTAACCTACCTGTTGATCCATCTATTTCTTTCCGTCCAATTTACTATCTGACTTCTCTTTAAATGATTTTATGGTATTTGCGTTAACTACTCCATACAGTGGTTAAGTCACACATGCTAACTATACTGGATAAATAACTTTCTCCTGAATGCCCCATTCTAGTTTGGTAACAGAGTTGGATTTATAAAGTTCTAGCATGTTTTCTTTGCCTCAACAATCTGTTCCTTATTTATAAACTCAAGGAACCCATATGATTCATTTTTAAAGATCTTACTAACTGACCCTTCCACTTTCAAGTACATGGACGCTGAGGACTTCCTGCACTTTTCAAAATGGTGTCATTTGTTGTATAAATTCTCCCAAAGGTTGTCACTTTACACTACTGATAGAGTCATAGAGATGTAGAGCATGGAAGCAGGCTCAGCTGTAGTATTAGGCTTCAATGTGAATATGTAAATAAGGTAATGTTCTTTGGAAATTGATGTAAAATCACATGATACTAGAGATCATTGTCTCTAGTAGCCTCGTGGCATAGATGAAGCCTTGGCCTATATATAGTTAGTATTTACCACGTCTAATTAAAAGCTGTCTGACCTGATATCCGAAAACTGCAATATTTGCCAATCTCTTTCCTGGAATCACTACATCAACCTATGTGACCCAATACAGTTGGACTTGCTATTATTCTGCATCACCCCTCTGGAAGTCTGAAAGACTATCCATTGCAGCTTCATCCTTACTGTTCCAAATACCCCAATGTTTTCTACATCCTTGATTGACTTTCACTGGTCTTTCACTTTCTATATAGCAATTGCAAAGCAAGGTCAGTCATCAGATTTCCAAGATAAAATAGACAGATGATAATTAGATGGCACAGATTTATCTTAAAGTCACATATAATGAAATGATTTACGTATAAACTAAAATGAATGAATTCCAATCAGATTCATTTGATTGTCTTAGTCAGATATATACTTCGCTACATATCTTTCTCATCAGGATTCTATTCAGCCTGTACCAACATATTACCCAGGTATCTGTTGACTACATAATTCCTTTTTATCCTCAATGAATGCTAAAGGGGAGTATCAACATGGCATGCTAGTGATCAGTTCTATGTTTCCAATGACTCGACTTCTCAATTGGAATAATGATGATTATTGGAGTGTCTTTATGAACCTAGGTAGGTTAATCATTGGACACTTCCTCACAATAACAAGCTTTCCAACTAAATACATTCCCTTATGAAAGAATTACTACATAGAATGAGACGATACATATGGTAACTCTTATTCTGGTTGACCTAAGCAATAAGTCAAAATTTCAATCAATTCCTATGCCACAAAATTAGATTTTAAAAAAAACTTACAGCTGGAAGTGCAAAAAATGAAATTGCAAAGACGGAGAAACATGAAGCAATTGTCCTGCCGATCCAGGTCTGGGGAACCTTGTCTCCATATCCGATTGTTGTGACTGTCACCTGTGTAGGAAAAGACCAGCTTGTGAATTTTAAGATTGCTTTCAAGGGAAGTGCTACTGTGTCAAAACACTGAAATCTTGGCAGTGGAATTAACTTAACTGAGTTTAAATCACTTTCCTCATCTTTGCCAAATCAATCATCACATGACGCACCAAAAATCAGCACCATCAAACTCAGAGTGACTGAATATTGCATAGGGTGTATAACAGACAGGCGAGTTTCTGATCCTATGTGATGATGATATCATCAGAGGAGAGCTGCATGGTGTTGCCACTACAAAGGCAAAGTATTGCAGATGCTTAAAAACTGAAATAAACATGAAGAAATACTGCAAGTGGGCATGACTGAGATAGATTGACATTGAGGTTCCTTTCTTTTTTAAGCATTTTCACTTCTCACCAAATCCAAACTCAAACTGCTTCAGGGGAGTTAAGATATTCTCCATAAATACATTGAAAAGCACAGTACAGAAGGAGACCACTGCATCCAACAGTTCTTTGGAAGGGCCATCCAATTATTCCTAAACCCCTCCCAACTCTTTCTTTTTACCTTTGCAATTTTATCCAAGTTTACATCAAATCCCTTCTGAAAGGTGTTACTGAATCCAATTACCACCATCCTTCAAAGTACAGCATCTTGCTATGTCAAATCTTGCCTTTTTTGTGATCATTATCTTAAATCTCTGGCCATCTGTTTTTAACCCCTCTGAGTCTCGCCTCATTTACTCAATCCAAACTTCTCATAATTTTGCGTAATTCTGCCAAATCTACTATTAGCTTTTCAATCTCTGCATAACCACGTTCTGTTATCATTTTACGACACATCCTCTCTATCTTGTCTCAGGCTTTCACATCTATCACAAAGGTGTGGTATCTGGAACCGGACACAATACTCCAGCTGAGGCCTACTCAGTGAACCGTGCAGCTTTAATTATAAAGTGGCGGGGTGGGGGGGGAACGAGTGTGATGGGCTTATGGTATTGCCAATAGACTATTAATCCAGACACCCAGGTTATTCTTCGATCATGGGTTCTAATCCATAGCAGATGGTAGAATTTGAAAGCAATAAAAGTCTGGAATTAAGGGCCCAATGATAACCATCAGTGACTGTTAGAACAACCCGTCTAGTTTATTAACATCCTTTAGGGAAGGAAACTGCCATCCTTACCTGGTCTGGCCAAAATGTGCTCCAAAACCACAGCATTGTGGTTGACTCTTAACTGCCTTCTGGGCAATTAGGTACTAGCTATAAATCTAGCCAGCTATGCCCATATCCTGTGAATGAATAAGACTAACCTTCTTAACTTCTCTGTTTTTATGCTCGTCATCATTTTGCTAAAGACAAGATTCCATGTGCTGTTTTTGAACAGCAATTTGGCTTGCCACCTTCAAAGATCTATGTGCATAAACACGTGAGCCAATGTTCTTGAACGCTATTCCAAAATGTTGCTGTTGAGAAGAAGTGAAATCATGCACATTCCCAGCTGCACTGGAATAACTAGGCTCAGCCTGCATCGTTCGTTGGTTACTGGTGATTGCTGTTTATTCTTTAAACGTCAGCTTTTGAAATAAAAAGTTCAATATCCGAGTAGTCTATGGGAGCTTTACTTTTTAGGAGTTAATTGCAAAGTAAAACATAAAGGGAAGGGGTCACAACCATAAAGGTATGAAGACAGAGTGAAACAATATCCGAGGTGTACAGCTCTCATTCCAAGCAGAGAAAAAGATATTCTTTTGTTTGAAATCAGACACTTAACAAGTTCACACAAGTAAAAGCCTTGTTAGAGATACTTTTTTTTCCTTCCCTTTCTTTTCTTAATTCAGTGAATGATTAGAGGAACAATGTAATGGAGCACAGCTGGGGAGCATGTGCCTGAACAAAAATAGAAAGGATTAGAAATGTGAAGTCACACGACAGCATGATACTGATCTGAAGGAAAAGCTTCAGCTTTCAGTCCTGGAGGCAGAGCCACTGACTGATACCAGTGCACAGATGTCCTTTCTTCAAAGATAACACAGCTTTATCAATAATTCACCAACATACACCCCTGGTTTCCATTTGAAGTGCAAACAGGTGTCCTGTTACAGAACTGCACTGATTCTCTCATTGGAAGGAAAAGAACACATTACAGTTGGGGGCCTTATCACTAAATCAAGCCTTTCACTGCGATGCAGACTTTAACAAACTATTCTATTACTGATTCTGTGGAAGAAATAGGAAGCACGTTAGACACTCAAGTAGTGAAAGCGAGAGAGCAGGTAGTAATTTGAATTCTAATCCATCTGAAAAGGAAGCCACAAGCAACTACGCTGCCTCTCAGCAAAATAAAACCCAAAATAGGAACTCCACATCTGCATTTACCAACCACAACTGACAGAATGCCCACATTTGAAGTGATTTTTACCAATGGTAGGTGAGAAAGTGGTATGAAGTTGCAGTCTAACATCTTGAATTAGTACAACCTATGGAATACATTCTGTTGTAGATTGATACTTCAGGATCACTGTAGCCCTTTGATGGTGCTCACAGTAGCCCTTTGACAGAACATGTTACATATCTGTGCTGACACATGACGACTCTTTGTGAGCTCTCTACAGCAAATCTTATTCTTCCGTTTCTTAGAATCATTCTGCACTTTTAAACCTCAATTCCAAGTCTGTAAAATTGACACTGTAACTCTGTATTCCTCACCCTCTTCAATCACCCTATGATTTTTGTGTCTTTGTATGTTGTGATTTGCTGTACTACACGCAAAACAAAATTTTTCACTGTACTTAGGTGTGTATGAAAATAATAAATCAAATCAAATAACTAACAATAGATTGGGTATATTGGAGGCATTTTTAAAAAATACAAAATTGATTTAATGTGGTGAGGAAAGAACTAATTTTGCTGAAGTAGTGGGCAGAGACTGGAGTGGCTTGGTGGCCATAGTTATAAAAATGGTCTTCATTTCAAAATAGTTGAAGAGAAGAAGTATATTATTTTCAGAAACTTATTAAATACATAACAAAGCACATAAACCCCATGCTAGAAACATTAAGATTAGCAGAGCTTTTTTTTGTACACAAAGAATACAGTACAATAAGTAAATGAATACGTAAATTAATCACAGCATTCAGGGGGAATTAGATAAACACTTGAAGAAGGAAAGCATTAAAGGTGACAAGGTGAAGAGCAGAGTACATAATTTCAGTACTCAGCCTGTACTGACACAGATACAGTGGCTGTATAGTCTCCTTCTGTGCTGGTGTTGTTATGATCCTAGGCACATAGTTTATAACTTTCTGTCTAAAACAGGTCTTAGACCTAACTCAAATTAATGGTGTGAGAAGGAACAATTGGCTTTGGTCAGCAGTTAGGGGAGTTCTGGGTATGTGCTGACGAACAGTAAAGCAGTTTTATTTATAAAGGTGCTATCAGTTGGAAATGTAATAGCACACATTGCTAACACCTTAATGTGTGCTTAACCCAAAGTTTTACTGGCATTGCTGTTTTCCTCAAAATGACTGAATTACAAAAAGTGAAAATCTGCTCAGATTGTCCTGAGAATCTCTCATGGTTGTGAAAGGAAGATTAACCCCCTGTAACATCAACAAAAGAAAGCTCAATATCATTTCAATAAAACTGTCTGCTTCTGTGAACATTGGTACTATTTAAACTGCATAACGCCTGACTCCCGGCATTTGTGCTTTAAAGCACTTGAGCTTTAAAAATCACCAGCCATACTTCCAGAGTTCCGTGGGACTTGGAGGGTGCAAGTTGGGATTATTGCAGGGTGAGGAGGTAGCTGGGAGTGAGGCCAGACAACCCGGATGGAGGTGACTAGATCCTGAAGATAGCCAAGCCTCACTCATGCCAATGTATGACCCGGTGCCCACCTGTCCCTCTTGCATGGTAACTTACTTACCTACATGACACTTCATACTCACTATTCCATTCTATGACCATCCTGCATGGTCGTTCATACGCTTCTCCATTCAACCCTGTCCCTTTTGCCCATCACCCACAGCCCTTCAAGTCCCTTATACCCTCAATCATCCTCATGGCCTTTATGATAACGCAAAGGCAACTTATTTCAACTCGCACCCACCACCCACTCTTTGCCCTTCAGCCTCCATGCCTGACTTCTCTTGACAAAAAGACCACCTTAGCTATCTCACTGAGAACAGAACTGATCTTAGCTGATCTAAATTCCAAACTCTGGGTCCCCCAAGCCATGGATTCAAACTCCAATTTAAAGGAAGGCAGCTGATCATGGAAACAGTCAGCTACCTTCATCAAGGCTCCTGATTAAGGGCTGATTTCCGAAACATCGATTCTCCTGCTCCTCCGATGCTGCCTGACCTGCTGTGCTCTTCCAGCACTACACTCTCAACTCTGATCTCCAGCATCTGCAGTCCTCACTTTCTCCTAGCTACCTCCAGTAACCAGGCACACTTAAACTGCGAGTTATCTCCATGTAGGTGAGAGAAGACAGCTCAGGTCTGGGACTTGTGATTTCCAATTTCTTTGTTGTGGACACACGCTCCATTATAGCAAAATGAAACTGGGCCATAATCACTTGTGTGTGGTTGTAATGATGTTAGTGTGCCTTCTTCAGTGGTGATACAATGAATCCAAACATGCATTTAAGATCTAGAAATACTTTCATTGCAGTGAGGAAGCTTTGAACCTTTTCTCCTGCCAGTGATCTGTGAAGATTGTCCATGCAGGCAGTTTTGATGTATTTATTTATTTGATTTGATTTATTCAGTGTCATGTGTATCTTGATACAAAATACAGTGAAAATGCTGTATAGTGTCACCACTCTCTGGCACTATCAGAAAAAATAAACCAACACATAGAATACAAAGGCAGAGAAGTGGAGAAATAAAGAATTTGCTTTGGAATATCAAGTTGACGTTACTTTTTCTCTCTGAATATTATTTCCCCCTCCCTCTCGTACATTTATTTTAATTGGAAATTTAGCACTGTAAAATTTCTCAACAATTGCAGCGAGCTTATAAAGTAAAGTATTGCAAGCTTTTGGGCAGTTCTTCAGGACAGAAGAAATCTGTACATCACCAGTTTGCTTCAAAGCAGGGGTAGCTTAGAATCATCACTAAAGTCTGAAAATCTAAAGCTAATTAACAATAGCGTGGATGAGTGTCATACTTTTTGGTATCTTTCAAACAATTAAATACATTGGTCACATTGGCTTTGTGTAAGACAAGGTCAGCGTTCAAAATTTGAGGCTTCCAGCTGTAGTAGCCTCAAAATTAAGATTAATTGAAAAAAATGATTAGACCCAGCTACCGGCTGGAATGAGCTAACATGAAAGCAAAATTTAGGTCAAATAAAATAACTAATGTAAAAGCACTGTTCAGTGGACATATGACCAGTCAAGCATGATGGGGAAACTCAACTATGAAGGATTGAGCAGAAGAGATGCTTATCATAGGCATGAGGAGAGATCGTAAATTGTTTTAAGTGCTATGCTTGTTTAATTTTGAAAAAGGACTTGGCCAAACTAAAAGAAAGGCAGGGCTGTTTTTAATCACATGATATAACTTCTGCAAAAGTCAAACTACCAGTTACCAGGACAGAGCTCAGACATCGTACCCCTGGAATGTCACACCCTAGTTTAGACCTTCTGGTCCCCAAACAGAAGAGACCAGCAGACAATGTGTCTCCCCAGTCAGTTCTGAACACAGGATGAACTACTGAAACTCATTATGCTTGAATTGACACTAATGGCTTGCCATTTATCACATATAAAGGAATTATGGATCTTCACTGGGTCACTGAAGCTTAAAGACATTATGCCTGTTGTGGTGTTAATAGTCACATTTATCTCCTAAGGTTAGCACTGGACCCCTGGCTAGAAGGACGAGGACCATTTGTTGCCGAATCAGATACAGGACAAATATCACCCCAGCCTTTGTTGAAACTAACTGTAATCTTGAGACACCGTTGGCTCACTGAGATAAGAACCAAATGTTAGCATCAAGGAGAATGTTGGAAGCAAGGAAATCAAAGATTCCATGTCGAACTAAATTTGCCTCAAGTCTCAACCTGCTCGAAAACTTGGATTAGAAATTTCTCCTCCCTGGTGTGACACGAGC
Source organism: Chiloscyllium plagiosum (assembly GCF_004010195.1). Taxonomy (NCBI): domain Eukaryota; kingdom Metazoa; phylum Chordata; class Chondrichthyes; order Orectolobiformes; family Hemiscylliidae; genus Chiloscyllium; species Chiloscyllium plagiosum. The sequence continues at coordinate 57,017,091 of NC_057725.1, read as the reverse complement.
AATGGCATGAGGTTGGGAAAATACAGAGGATGAAAATATCAGAATCTTGACGTCAAGAAAATGTTTTGGGATATTCCTCTCAAGCCTCAAATACTTATGACTCTTGGTATTGAGTGGCAGCTTCCTGATTTTCATATATTTAGATCTTATTAATATCCAAAATTGCATTTCTTTTTAAGTGTTCAGTATTTCAGTGTTCCAGTTCTCCTCTCTTTCCCTGAGAAACTAAATGCTGCATATTCTGGACCCTCCAATCAGAATGGAAACTTGGTGGCCACAGCTCACGATTGCTTGTCCTTGCCATCATCCAATGTACCTTCAGCATCTTGTCACTGCATCTCTGTGAACATCATTCTCTTTGACCCTTCACCCATGAAGGTTGGCATTGACAAACCACCAAGCCTCACCACATAATCACGCCCACATTCAGACCAACTCCCACACTTCAGCACTTCGCCATTGTACTTTGGAGTTCAACGCATGACTTTTAGACCCCTGCCAAATGGCATTTGGACAAGATGCACCTTCTGGCCTTTAGCTTGCTTTCTTAGCACTCATTCACCTTGAGTTTAAATAGAGGCTGCCAGTCTGTCTATTCACATTGCTTTCTTGGTGCACAGGCCCTTCCCTGCTCAGCTACAGGCTATTCAGTCTCTCTGGCTTGCATGGCTTTTGAGTACAGAGGCTCAGGCAGGGAGCTGGTCATAGTGGAGAGACATGAAACATCAAGGATGTAGACAGGTCATTGTGTGGCATCATGCTGCACTAATGTTACTGCTGCAGCATGTGCCAGCAGATTATGTGGAAAACACACTGCACATGCTTCAAGGAAAAGGCCATGTGTAAAAGTCAAAGTGGCACAGTCCTTAGTGGTGTTGAGTCAGGTATGGTCAGTCAGGAGGCACTATCACCGTCAATCAAGGGGACCATCCAATTTTACTCAGGGGAGTTGGCCTGTCAGGTCCCCTCAGGCAGGGGCTAAACATCTCTTGATTGTCCAGAGAAGATGGTTCTGAGGCTCATGTCTGTAGCCCCATCTCTTGCTTTGGGTGCCTGAATTCTGGAGAAGAAGGGAAATCTGGAGTGAGGTTGAGGTCCTTTCAGGTCATCCCCGTTAGGCATTCGTGGCTACAGTGATCGAGTTCAGGTGTGTGCACATATCTGATAGACACTGGGTATGCTGTGAGAGAAAGTGAGGGCTGCAGATGCTGGAGGTCAGAGCTGAAAATGTGTTGCTGGAAAAGCGCAGCAGGTCAGGCAGCATCCAAGGAACAGGAGAATCGACGTTTCGGGCATAAGCCCTTCTTCAGGAATTCCCGAAACGTCGATTCTCCTGTTCCTTGGATGCTGCCTGACCTGCTGCGCTTTTCCAGCAACACATTTTCAGCACTGGGTATGCTGTACCTGGTTCTCCATGGCAGAGACGATTTGCCCATGGAGACAGCCAGTCACATTCAAGTCAGAGCCAGCACAGTACTGCTAACATTGATGGACTCCTTCATCCTTTAATCCAGTTGATCAACCACTTCTAATGAATGTGCTTGCTGCTCCTTTGCCTGCCTGACCATTTTTATTAAGTTACCAATGGCCAGGACCATTTTTTATTTGGAGCTGAGCAGGTGCAGGTGTCTAGAGTCAGAAACTAGGGACGTTACTTTCTCGGCCAGGTGTGCCAGTGATATGTTCACTAGACTGTGCTCTAATCTAGGAAGAGAAGCCACTGAGGAGAAAGGGTGTGAGCTGGTGGAGAGGAAGGTCTTGCTGGCGAGTGTCCATGACTTCCTCCTCAAGTTGGAGATGGAGCTGACGGTCTCCAGTGCTGGCCGCTTCTTTGTGGAAGCTCATTGGGTGCATAAGCAAAGAAAGGATACTAGTTGTCTAAAAGCTTGTGCACATTAAGAATGAATTTGCGCTGGTGGTAATGGGAGAGCAGCACAGCTCAATGGAGCTAATGGGGCTAGCTTCCCATTGAGGTCTCCCTATATCCACATAAGCAATTGTGTTCTTCTTTATATAATTCTAGAATTAACTCCTCACAGGGAGCAAGCAGCTTAATGTCTGCCACCAATTCACAGGTTCATGTCCCCTCAGATTTGTTATGGGCCTTTTTTCCTGTAATGAAAGAAAGAGCGGAACTGTACAGTATTGAATGAAATGTGAAAGAGCAGTTGATGGTGATGCATGAGCAGGAGAGGGGTGGAGGTGGTGAGGTGTCCTCTGTGAGTAGGAAGATCCCAGAGGTCAGAAAGAGTTAGCAGCTTGGGAGACCGAGGTGAATGAGAGCCAGTGCATGAATGTAATTGATCCAACAGTGAGAGATGAGGTCCATGAGGCTTGGTGAGATGCATGTACAGTGGCAGAGTTAGAGTGAGTGGTGGTTCCGAGAGTGCATGGTAGCAGAGAGAAGATGTTAGCAGTTACCCTTGTGGGGTAACCCATTGAGATCCTCCCCTTTAAGTGCTCATGCCTCAGCGATAGAGTTCAGGTTTGTGCACATATCTGGAAGACATTGAAGATCACTGACCTCCTTCCTGTACTGAGGGGCACTCTGCTTCATCCTGAGACACAACACTGACCTTGGCTGCTATCTGGCTTACTCTGGTACCATTGCCCACCATGACATTTAGCATTCAATTCCCGTCCTCCAGCCTGTGCCTCAGCAACACCATGTCCCTATCCAAGAAGTGGGGTGTCAGTATTCCTTTCTGTACCTTCATGGTCCAGCATCAGTGTGTGAGGGGCAGCTTCTGGTTTGCAGTCTCTGAAGTGGTGTTTGGTTGATCCTTCCATGTCATTCTAATGTGAACACCACCAACGAGCCCAAATGCACAACGAAAGGAGTTGAAGAGCGGAGGATTGTGCAAAGCAACTGACTCTAAGCCGGCGTTCCCTCTGAGCCATGTGGCCACACACTGGAAGTCGCTGCCATGCACAAAACTTGAAGGTCCATGCCGCAGGAAAGAAATGGTTTAGAAGGAACCTAGCTCTGAACCATGGCAGACCAGGCAATCAGCAAAACCACAACTGAAACTGGAAAAGGTCTGCCCTTGGTTTCTGGAAGAAATCTTAAATTTGCCTAAAAGGTTGACGAACATCATCATGTTGTACCTTTGTCAACTTCAAAAATAATTCTGAAACCATTGCCATGTGAACATGAGTTCCTATGAATAGTAGTTTCTCCAGACATTGAATTCATGCCCATACCTCTCAAGTTACCTTTCCGTGTGTGTGTGTGTGTGTGTGTGTGTGTGTGTGTTGATCATTATTCCCTGGGTTCAACTGCATGAATAAACCATTCATCTGTTTTAACTCCTAAAGAGAATCTGACGTGGCTTGATTTCCTCTAGGACTTCACAAAAAGAGGGGAATGTATCATAGCCTTTCAAAAGAGACAAACAAAAGGGAGAAAAATCAAAACTTACACACAGGAGATGAGAAAAGTCAAAGAATTCAATTTACACTTCTCCCTCATCATTAAAAAATTACATAGGCATTTCGCTTCAATTTTTACAAATTATAAGTATAGGGGTAAATATTTAGGACAGGACATGAAACAATTGGGTTAAGGTAAGGAATGGATTGTAACAACATAAACAGTATTTAAGTTTGATATATCAGTCAGCATACACCCTTATTGAAAGAATTTGAAAGGAGAATTCTCAATTCTTTAGATAAGCAAATTGTGATATGGAGCTGGAGATTAGCAAAAGAAAAGACACAGAAAACCAAGTAGAGATTCACGTTGTTTTGAAAACGGATCACCTTGTACAAGAGTGAAGGCGTGACAACAACTTCATACAGAGGTCACTGTTGAAGAACGGTCTGCAATTATAGATACTTCATCATAGGAAGAACTCAGGTGATGGGCCGCACATGGCTGAGATTCACAGATGATGCCAGCATCTGCCTGTTTCTTATATTCACCCACACACTTTGGGAAATAGTGGTCAAATGTTGGTATGGTCTGCCTGGTGATTAGAGTCATAGAGTCATAGAGATGTACAGCATGAAAACAGACCCTTTGGTCCAACCTGTCCATGCCGACCAGATATCCCAACCCAATCTAGTCCCGCCTGCCAGCACCCGGCCCATATCCCTCCAAAC
>NC_057725.1:56983870-57012577 GCF_004010195.1 Chiloscyllium plagiosum | reverse complement strand
TCCTGCGAAGATTTGCTTTCCCAAAATGCAGCACTTCGCATTTATCTGAATTAAACTCCATCTGCCACTTCTCGGCCCATTGGCCCATCTGGTCAAGATCCTGTTGTAATCTGAGGTAACCCTCTTTGTTGTCCACTACACCTCCAATTTTGGTGTCATCTGCAAACTTACTAACTGTACCTCTTATGCTCGCATCCAAATCATTTATGTAAATTACAAAAAGTAGATAAACCACAGTGTGTACATCTCAACTATGGCCAACAGGTCTGAGTATTTCAAAGGCAGGATTGCTATAGACTGAGCCCCAGAATATCCTAATTCAAGAAATTAGAAACCCTTATTCTAAGGAAAGACTACAGATACTTGGGAGCATTTGAAATGTAAAACAAAATGCTCATGGGAAATTTTATAGACGAGTCTTAATTTAAAGCGCTTTCATTGGATTAGAAAAATGTTATTTCCCCTGATTGAGCAGTCACAGTCATTGCTCGACAATTTAACTATGTGAATAAGGAGAAAGGTTCGGAGAATTCTTTTTTAACTCAGAGTTGGCACATTGAATAGTTTACCACAGTGAGTGATTAGCGGAGATAATTGTGTATGTTGCAGGAGAATTGGATAAATATTTTAAGCAGAGGAAGATAAAGGCTTGAAGGAGACAGCACAATAGTGGGTTTACTATTACATTGCTTCAGGAAAAAATCAGCACAAACATGATGAGCCAAATGGCATCAATTTATGTTGTAAATTGCTATGGTTCCAAGGAGCATTACTTCTCCACAGCAGTCAGTTTAATGACTTTTCCTTAAAAAAATATAGTTTTTATCTAGAAAGCATCCAGTACACAGAAAAGGAACTTGGCAGGGATTTAGGTAACATTCATTTAGTGCTTTGCACTGTCAGACAGCCCTGGGCCAGATCTCATTCACTCCAGTGCCAATTCAGTTGGTCATAGTGAAGAGAAAGAATCCCACCTTTCAGCCACTGTAAGTCAGGGAGCAACATTGCTTACAGAGCCACGATACACCAAGCAGACCTCTGGGTTCCCTATAAGGTCTTGTTGGAACAGACAGCACAAGTTTCTCATTAACCTACCCAGATATCAATCAGAAAATTGTAACAGGAGAAGACAGGGGTTGTAGCTCAGCAGAAAATTACAGGAGTGTTTCAAACTGGAAACAGCAGATACTAATTATCCCTGGCCCCTATTACAGTCTTTTACAACCCATTTCCTTATCGCGTCAGATTGCTAAAGTAATCCCTAGTTCCCAAACGACTCAGTTCAGCGGACAGCTTAAAGATACTTACCACACCCCACCATAGGGCGTCTGCATAGCTACCAAACTGTTGGGAGCCACTGTCATCCACAGCATCTTTTTCAGCCAGATACACAAAGTAGGAAGAAAAGATCAGGCCCAGGAACCCGATGTAAAGAGTTGTAATCAGCTCCTATCAAAGATAAAGTAAGAAAATTAAAAGGCAGACTTTTATTACTCAATGTTGTTTTCAAATCATTATTATTACTGGTGAAAGATGCTGTGAGCATGACACTATCACAAAAGCAATTCAACCCCTAGAGTCTGCTCCATCATTTATCGAGATCTTGGCTGATCTGCATTGCAACTCCATTTAGTTGCCTGAGCTCCATGTCATAGACACATTAGAGGTGTTCAGCACAGAAAAAGACTCGTCAGTCCAACTTGTCCATGCCAACCAGATATCCAAAATTAATCCAGTTCCATTGACCAGCATTTGACCCATATCCCTCTAAATGTTTCCTATTCATGCACCCATCCAATTGCCAATGCTCGGCGAAAGTGAGGACTGCAGATGCTGGAGATCATAGTCAAGATTATAGTGGTGCTGGAAAAGCACAGCAGGTCATTCGAGGAGCAGGAAAATCAGGTCCTGATGAAGGGCTTTTGCCTGAAACGTCGATTTTCTTGTTCCTCGGATGCTGCCTAACCTGTTGTGCTTTTCCATCACCACACTAATCTTGACTCCAATTGCCAATGCTGTAATTGTACCCACCTCTACCACTTCCTCTGGCAGCCCAATCCATTCATGCACCACCCTCTGCGTGAAAAATTTTCCCCTTAAGTTCCTTTTATATCTTTCCCCTCTCACCTTAAACCATTGTACTATAGTTTTCGATTCCTCCACACGAGGGAAAAGACCTTGTCTATTTATCCTATCCATAGCCCTCATGATTTTGTAAATCTCCGTAAGGTCATCCCTCAGCCCCCGGCGTTCCAGGGAAAATAGCCCCAGCCTATTCAGCCTCTCCTTAAAGCTCAAACTCTCCAACCCTGGCAACATCCTTGTAAATCTTTTCTATGCCCTTCCAAATTTATTAACATCTTTCCAAAAGCAGGGTGATGAGAATTGAACACAGTATTCCAAAAGTGGTCTAACCAACATCCTGCACAGCCACAACATGACCTCCTAACTCCTGTACTGAATGCACTGACCAATTTGTACCAAATGCCTCTTCACCATCCCGTCTCCCTGTGACTCTACATTCAGAAAACTATGAACCTGCACCATACATTCTCTTTATTCAGCAACATTCCCCAAGAAGTGCACAAATCCTGCCCTGATTTGAGTTACCAAAATACCTAATATCCAAATTAATATCTAAATTAAGCTCCATCTTCCACGCTTTGGCCCATCGGATCAAGGTGCTATTGTACTCTGAGATAACTTTCCTCACTGTCCGCTACACCACCTGTTTTGATGTCATCTACAAACGTACTAACTGTTCTTCCTATATTCACATCCAAATCATATATATAAATGACAAAATGTCTTTTAGCTCTCTTCCTGAACATAAATCTACTCAACATGCTCTTGAAAACGTTCCCAATATACCAAACTATTGGGAGTCACCATCATCCATGACTTTGTGAGGGAAGAAAATTCAAGATTTTACTGCTCCTTATGTAAAAAAACGTTTCCTTCATTGCCCTCCTAATCAGCTTTAATCTTTTATTTTTTAATTTTCACACTAGTGGAAACAACATCTCTGCATCTACGACTTGGAGATGCCGGTGTTGGACTGGGGTGTACAAAGTTAAAAATCACACAACACCAGGTTATAGTCCAACAGATTTAATTGGAAGCACTAGCTTTCGGAGCGACGCTCTTTCTCTATCACCTGATGAAGGAGTGTCGCTCCGAAAGCTAGGGTGCTTCCAATTAAACTTGTTGGACTATAACCTGTTGTGTGATTTTTAACTGTCTGCATCTAGTTATTCAAATATTTTTTAAATACTTCAATTCTCTCAATCCATTCATTGTGTTTTGATATGCAAAGGAATAAAAGCCAAATTTATTAGGAAGCATTTTCTACCTTTGGGCAGCACGATGGCACAGTGATTAGCATTGCTGCCTCACAGCGCCAGAGACCCGGGTTCAATTCCCGACTCAGGCGACTGACTGTGTGGAGTTTGCACATTCTCCCTGTGTCTGCGTGGGTTTCCTCCGGGTGCTCCGGTTTCCTCCCACAGTCCAAAGATGTGCAGGTCAGGTGAATTGGCCATGCTATATTGCCCGTAGTGTTAGGTAAAAGGGGTAAATGTAGGGGAATGGGTGGGTCGCGGGTCTGTGTGAACTTGTTGGGCCGAAGGGCCTGTTTCCACACTGTAAGTAATCTAATCTAATCTTTTATTTGAAGCTAGATTCAGAAACAATTTTCTTCAGTTCAGATATAAAGTATTGCTACTTCTAGATTGGCCCATTAGCCTGTATCATCTCCAATCTCAGAACAGTACTCCCAGTACAACAGATTAACATCTTCACCCACTAAATCACCTCTTCACTTCACATCCATGGAAGAGGACTGACAATTACAATTTAGTTGCGAAGAGTGTTACAAATTTATCCTGACCACGAATTGACCTAAGAATGTACTAAGTCATAACAATAAGAGGCTTTAATCTTATCAGTCTTAGTCAGAGCTTAAATTAAATTGTTTAAAAATTGTGCAAATGCTTTAAAAGGCAAATATCTCCAAAATACACATTGTTGTGATCAATGATTAAATAATAAACTTGTCTGTTTCTTCCACACACTGCACAATGTCATACCGTATTATGTCTGCTCATTTTTAATTTATTTATTTTTGGTTTGTCTGATTGTTTCAGTCTTATGTTAACTTTTCTTTCCCCCATGCATGCACATACCCCAGGCGTGGAAGGTCAAATATAAAATTTGTTCTCTTTATTGAACTTAACGTGATTTTTACCAAAACAGTTAAGATAGGTACAAGGGTAGCATTATAAAATAGCTAAAGCACTGCAGGCCAGTATTAAACTGAGGGAGTACTGTGCTGTTGGGAGTTTTTACCACATGAGATTTTGTACTGAATTGCAAATCACAAATTGATTGATATGTATCACTCTTCTATAGTTTTGTCTTAACAATATCACATTTATCACTTCACCATATAATTCAAGGAGTTGCTAGGTTTGGATGAAAGTTACCCATTAAACATGGCACAGCAAGTTAAGTCTAGTAATTAATTGCATTAGTACCATTTGGACAATATGAAACTATTATAGTGTGTTAACCACCTCGCTGGTTCAGAAAGTGAACAATTAAGAATGTGACTGCTCATCCCCTCAGTTTGTGAATTGTTGGAGATATTTAGAAGTGCCAAGTCTGAACTTTTTTTTCTTACTTGCCCCTTCAGTCTAATTTACGCTTTCTCTTAATTCAACCTCTCTTAGTTTCTCTTTCTGCATCTGATTTGACCTTAAATTTAGCCCCTCAAATTGACCCTCTTTCTCAGCTCCTCCTGTTTACTTCTCAATATATTCCTTCGTTACAATTGGGATTACATTTTAAAAGTCTTGCATCGATTGTAAAGAAAATACTTTAAGAAGTCAAGTGGTTTGTAAAGGCTCAATTTAATTGCAAAATTTTGATTTTAAAATCTCATTGGGTAATGAAATTGGTTATTCATTTAACAGATCCCAGATATCCCATTACCTGCTTGAACTTCCAATTTTTAGGGCAAATTATTATCCCTTAAAGGAGTTGAATGAGCTCGTAAGTTAAATTTAGTTCTTAGGGCTAAAAGGATCAAAGGGTATGTGCCAAAATTGGGAATAGGGTACTGATTAGGATGCTCAATTACGATTATATTGAATGAATGCGTAGGCCTGAAGGGCCATTTTACCTCTTTTTGTTTTGATTTTCTATGAAAATGTCTAACTGTCCACAGACTTGACTTGCAATGCCTCACCTCAGTGAATTCTGGCTCATTAACATTTCCTCACTGCAAAACATTAATCAACCTCAACGGTAAAATACAACTTGCGAATTGAAATTATTGCATTTGGCAGTGAATGTAACAGCTACCAACTATAGGTACAATAAATAAGTCTTGAGAACTGAATCAAACAAAAAGGATGGATGTTAAAGAAAGTTCTTGTCACACTAGGGTTAAACCAGATGAAGGTTTTGATGGGAGCCAGCTGTCTTTATGACTCAGCACTTAAGTTGACCCACAGACCGTGGAGTCAGATCACCCCACCTGTCGATGGATAAAGACAACCGATCCCAAAAGTCTCCAGGTGCCTCCCTGTCGATCGACATGTAGCATTCGAAGGATTTGCAGGAAACGAATGCCCCTGGAACAAAAGGGGAAACAATGCTCCATTAAATGCGTCAGCGGGTGCTCGTGCCTGTGGTTTTAGCTACTGGCAATGAAACTCCGAGCTGACATATAAAGGGGAGACAATCAGAACAGAAAAAATAATGTTTTGGCTACAGCCCTGGAGCTTTTTGGTTTGTTGATATCAGGATAATGGCATCACTGCCATTTATGTCTTGTTGTTGGTGACAGACCTTATTGAACCTCTCCAGTCAGTATGGTAAAGGTGTCCACAAACAACTGAATGGCTCGCTAACCTATTTCAGAAGGCTGTTAATACTCAATCGCATTGACAGGGCAGTGGAATCATGTTTAGGTTTCCTGCGCTAAAAGCTATTAATGAACCAGCTAGGCATTTTGTGACAACCTGACAGCTTCATGGATGATCTTTACTAACAGATTGCAAGCTCTTCAGTCCAGATTACTTGGGACAAAGTCATTTCTAGATTTTGGAGTTTTCTGGAATGCAGGAACGGTGGCACTGTTGGGTCGTCAGGCAGATTCCACTTCTCCCAAACCTCTCAAAAAGATGAACAACATGGAGCCTCTGACTTACAGATACATCCAGGGTTTCACTGCAGCCTTGCTGCAATGACCCCCAATGTTATAATCCTGCTTGCCAATCCAAGAGGGGCATAGAATTCTGGCCCAAAGTCTGAAACCAGGTACAAGCTGAAGATCCAAAAAGTTGCTTCATGTTTACATTTGCGTTGGAGATCCTGATCATAGCCACACCATCTTATCGAGACCAGATGCTTACAATAGGAAGAGTGCAAGTGAAGACACAAGAGGACTTTAGACAGTGACTCACTCTCTGTTACACTCCTTTATACCATAAAGACAGACTATTCTCATTGGTAGTAAGTCACTCTCTGGTTTCTTTCACTCGCCACGGTGTATGACTGAGAAAGCCCCATAGTCTAGTACAAGATGGTATCAAAGAAACCTTCCAAAGAGTGAGCCCAAAATGGGAGAAGTGGCTTTTCACAGGGCAATGTTTTGATCTCACAGATGCTGGTGGGTTACCTGACCCAAACATCACAAATTAATTGTTTAAATAGGTGGAAATTCATATGTTATGTATGTAGGAGGTGGGGGGAAACAAATCTTATTTATAAGTTTGCTGAAACCACTATTAACGGCAACAGCGTTCCATGCCTGAACCCAGTTGGTAGAGAGATCCATGCTTACTCTGCTTACCTGATGGCTGATGTTGCAAAGACTTGTCCATTTGATCCCACACAGAGGACTATAACTGAAGCCACCACTACTATGAGATCTGCCAGGAAGAAGCACAAAATCAGGGAGATTATAAAAACTCAGGATTCACATTATGTATTATTTGTTAAAATGGAACAGGTACTTGTGCAGTGGCACTTCATGCTGGCTCATCAGTCTACATGCCATCATCAATTATTCATTCTGCTGTGGGAAACATTCACAATAGACTGAATTGATATCTTATTTTGTGACTCCTCCTAATTACAAGATTTTGCCTCTTCCTTTTGTCAAGGTTTTCAGTACCACTTACTCTCCTCATCTGAAATATCTCAGAGTTCGCCCCAGATGTCCTATTGCTATCACACTGAAGGTAAATGCGAGAGATGCACAGACACAGGGTTAAAGTGGGTTGCCCTTCTTGAATGGAAATAACTGCACCCTCAGAAAAGAACTTAGAACCAGATTTACAAAAGCACACCGTGGATATGTAAAGGAGAAAGAGTGGGGGGGGGGGGGGAGAATTAAAGAAATTGGAGGGCTCTTTCAAAGTACCAGCACAGGTGTGATGGGCTGAGTAGTCTCCTCCATTCTGTATGACCAGAATCATGTAATAAACAGCTCAGAATGAGGCTATGTGGCCCATCACCTCTTTTCTAGCTTTTCAAAAGAGCTATTTAGTTAGCCTCCTTCCCTGCATCTGAGCAAAGTTCCTGAGTATTTATTCAATTCACGTCTGAAAGTTAGTGCTGAATCTACTCTTTCATTCTAAATCCTAACAGTTCAGTGCATAAAAAATGATTTCCTCATCTCACTCTCCTTTTGCGAATTATCTTGAATATATGTTTTTTTTATTCATTCATGGGATGAGGGTGTCACTGGCTAGGCCAGCATTTATTGCCCATCCTAATTTGCAGTTAAGAGTCAACCACATTGCTGTTGGTCTGGAGTCACATGTAGGCCAGACCAGGTAAGGATGGCAGTTTCCCTCCCGAAAGGACATTAATGAACCAGATGGGTTTTTCCAACAATCGACAATCCATTGTTAAACTCTTAATTCCAGATTTTTGTTGAATTCAAATTCCATCATCTGCTGTGACAGGAATCGAACCTGGGTCCCTGGAACATGACCTGGGGTCTGTGGATTAACAGTCCAGCGATTAACAGTCCACTAGGCCATTGCCTCCTCTGGTTACAGACATTTCTGCCACTGCAAAACCTTTCTGCTTAGTTGCTCTATCAAAATTTTTCACAATTAAATTTCTCCTTGGCCTTCTCTGCCTCAATACCAACTTAAATAGTCCTTCAACATAACTGAAGTCACTTAACCTCTGTACCATTCAATAAGTCTTCCTGGCACCCACCCCAGGATCTCAGAAATGCTTTATAAAATAAGCATTCCTGAAATGCCTACTGAATACAATACTTCAGTGGTCTAACTAGCAATTTAATATATTGGGGCACCAGTCATTATATGCCCCAGTGTAATGCTCCCCAACATCTTTCTTTCTCCAAAAGGCTAATCAGTCACTGAACAGATCATTGTCATTAAAAGGTGCTGGGGACTAACCCCTGAGTTTGTGTAAAAGCTGTTACCGTAACGTGACTCACCGATGATTGAGATTGGTTTCCTGGCAAAGCGCAGCCTTCCCCAAAATCCAACGTATTTGCTGCGACAGCCTGCTGACCACAGTCGGACGATGTATTCCGTTCCAAAAAATACCACTAATACAATCTCCTGTTGGAACAAAGAAAGAGAGAAGTTGATGGATAGAGCCATTCCAAAATGGTACAACATCTGTGCTGAAACAGAGACTCCAAACCCTTTGTTTGTATGAATACGATCCCGCGTACACCTAAACACTTATCTACAGCAGTGAAGGAAATGCTGTAGTGATGCTGTGCTATACAATCAGCACTTTATAATGAAGGAGCACATGCTTTGGAGGTGGACAAGGGATTTAAATGAGTTGACTAGAAAAGTAAAGTCGAATGATTGACACAAGGACTATGTGATAGCCAGGTGATCTGCTTAATGATCTTTAGAGATCAGAGAATGTTTAGTCAGAATCTTCCCTCAGTAATTAGGGATGAGAAGAAGCCCAGAATGGGTAATGTGCAGATGATCTATAGATATAAAAAGTAGACTTGTTAGATTGAATTGCTGTTTTACAATCCATTCTATTTTCAATGCTTACTTCCTTGTTATCTTTAATACAATATAAAATAAGCCTGTCTACCTCTCTCAAGTTTGTCAGTTCCCGTTTAAGAAGTATGACAGTTGAATGGAGAGTGTGATTTATATCCTTGCACAAGAGACCATAAGACTTAGCATCAGTATTGGCCATTCAGCCTATTAATTCTGCTCAGCCATTTGAATATGGCTGATATGTTTCTCAATCCCATTCTCCTGCCTTCTCCCTGTAACCCTTGATCCCCTTACTAAACAAGAACCTATCTATCTCTGTCTTGGCCTCGGCAGCCCTCTGCAATAATGAGTTCCACAGATTAACCACCCTCTGGCTGAAGAAACCTCTCCTCTTCTTAGTTCTAAAGGGACGTCCTTGCACTCTGAGACTGTGGTTTCTCCTACGAGCGGAAACATCTTCTCCATATCCACTCCATTCAGGCCTCTCAATATTCTGTAAGTTTCAATTGGATCTTCCCTTATCCTTTGAAACTCCATCGAGTACATATCCAGAGTCCTCAACCACCTCTCATATGACAAGCCCTTCATCCCTAGGATCATTCCGGTGAAACCTCCTCTGGGTCCCCTCAAAGGGCAGCACATCCTTCCTTAGATACGGGGCCCAGAACTGCTCACAATATTCCAGATGCAGTCAGACCAGAGCTCATACAACCTCAGCAGTATACTCCTGCTCTAATGTTCTCCCGAAAAGAATGCTGATATTGCATTTGGCTTCTGAACTGCCAACTGCACCTGCATGTTAAGGGAGGTTGGTTTAGCTCAGTTAGCTGGCTGGCTGATTTGTGATGCTGAGTGACACCAACAGTGCGGTTCAATTCCTGCACCTGTTGGGATTACCATAAAGGACACTTCTCCTCAACCTCTTTCCTCTCCTGAGTTGTGGTGACCCTCAGGTTAAACCAATTCCAGTTGCCTCTCTCTAATGAGAGAGCAGCCCTATGGTGTAGTAAGACATTAATGTTCTCTGTGGCAGGGAATGAGAATCCCGAAAGCTGTATTGCCTGTCCTAGTGTCCAGGTTCAGGATACCGCATGTGGGCTGCAGAGGAACTTGGAGTGGGAGGGGAAAGATCCATTTGTCATAGTTTATCTAAGTGACATCAGTAGAAAGAAGAAAGAGATTCTGCTGAGGGAATCGGAGCAGCTAGGGGCTAAATTAACAAGCAGAATGAAGAAAAGTAACAATCTCCAGATTGCAACTTGAGTCACAAGTAAATTCAAGAGGTGAAAGTGTGGCTCAAAGATTGGTGTGGAAGAAATGGGTTCAGATTCATGGGACATTGGCACCAATTTTGGGGAAGGTGGGAGATGTTCCAATGGGATGGCCTCCACCTGAGTCATACTGGGACCAGAGTCCTGGTGAAGTGCATAACTAGGCCTATGGATAGAGGCTTTAAATTAAAGTGTGCGTGTGTGTGTGTTTGTTGGGCGGGGGGGGTTCAGTTGCATGCAAAATAATGAGAGCAGCAATGGCAAGAGTTTCGGGGAGTAATTGAGGAGGCACAGCAGAAATTCATCCCAAGGAAGAAGAAACAGATAAGGGGAGGACAAGGTAACCATGACTGACAAGGGAAGTCAGGGACAGCATAAAAGCAAAAAAAAAAGCATATAATGTGGTGAAGTTGAGTGTGAAGCCAGAGGATTGGGAAGCCTTTATAAACCAGCAGAGCTCAACTAAAAAAGCAGTAAGGGGGAGAAGATGAAATATGAAAGTAAGTTAACTAGCAATATGAAAGAAAACTGCAACAGCTTATTTTGGATATATACAAGGTAAGAAAGAAGCAAGAATGGATATTGGACTGCTAGAAAGTGAGGCTGAAGAATGGGGAACAAAGAAATGACAAAGGGACTGATAGACTGTGGAGTACTTGGAAATGCATGGTAAAATAGGGATGAGTCAGCATGTCTTTGTCAAGGGGAGGTCATGTCTGAAAAATCTCTTCGAATTCTTTGAGGAGGCAATGAATAAGTCAGAATAGACATGATCTATTTGGATTTCTAGAAGGCTTTTGACAAAGTGCTGCACAGTAGGCTGCTAAATAATATAAGAGCCCATGACGTTAGAGTCAAGATACTGGCACACATAGATGATTGGCTGATTGGCAGAAGGCAGAGAGTAGGGATAATGGGATCTTTTTCAGGATGGCAACCAGTGACGAGAGAAGTTCTGCAGGGGTCCTTGTTAGGACCACAACTATTCACATTGTACGTTAATGATCTGGATGAGAGAATTGACAGCGTTGTTGATAAGCTTGCAGATGGCACAAAATAGATGGACAGGCAGGTAGTGGTGAAGAAGCATAGACAGATTCAGACAGGCTAGGAGAATAGGCACAGAAGTGGTAGCTAGAATACAATATGGGCAAGTGTGAGGTTGTGCACTTTCATTGGAAAAATAGAAGCACAGACTATTTTCTAAATGGGGAAAGGCTTTGGACATCTCAAGTATTTGGGACTAATTGTGCACTTATTTTAAAGACCATATTGGAAAGCCTTTGGATTGGTCACTTGCTTTTCATTCTTGACTTACACCATTGTTCCACCTTTAGAACTTTCCTAAGATGCAGTCAAAATAAAAAAATCAGGCAGTCAGGAACTCCATCGACTATCCGGTCACACAATGCCACACAAACTATGTGAAACTACATTTGAATCTGACAGCGCAGCTCAAATCCAACCAAGGTTTCCTGTATGGAGTCAAGTTAAAACCACAAGTTCCAGTGCTGGTGCAAGTCTTAAATTACTGTAATATTCAAATTGACAACCATGCTTTTTCCCTATCTGAACACCACTCCTCTGGTGTCCTCAGAATAGTTTCACTCTTTGTGAAAATTGTGTTACCCACTGGGACAGATTGTCATTGAGAAATACAAATGGCATCAGGTTGTTAAAATAGTGAATTGAAATGAAGTGAAATGGCTCTCCTCCCATGAGTCAGATCTACTTTAAACTCTTATACCCACTCATCACAATGGGTACTACTTTGCTTTGACAAAACTTTTTGGAAGAAACAGAAACGGAATGATGGACACCTGAAATAGAAGAGGCCTTTTTGCCCATGTCCAGAAGCAACAGAGAGATTCTGGTGGTTAGGAGGAATAGGGTTAGACTTTTAGCCCTCCTGCTAGGGTTGTTGATGCTAAAAATATCACTCTTCCTCGACCCAGAGTCATCTCAACCCAGGCCAGCTATTAAGTGTTATAAACAGCCAATTAAAGGAGACCTGATTCCTGCAGGACCTTCGGTGGAGTTTAGCTTCAACAACAGATTGAGAAGGGGGCAGGGCCAATACCAAGCTGTTCACAGTGGTGGCCTGGCTGGAAATGTCACTATTTTCTCAGTTCAAATTTAACCAAGTTGGAGAGAGGATGTTTCAAGCACCCGCTTCCCTTACTTAACCCTTCCTGCTACCACTTTCATGCTGGAAGTGTTTTTATTGGCCTTCCAGCTTTGGGAATTTGCTCATAATCCCTAATTGACCCTGAAATTGGCAATCCCAGGGACCATTCTCCATGAGCATCGCAGCTGACCAACATTACAGCTCGATGGGGGGAAGATGCCGACCACAGAACGCCACCAGAGAATTGGGTCAATGGAAACGACAGAAAGATCACAAGGCCACCATGTTGGTGGAAATCACAGGAGAGCCATCAGGGTACTTGCAACTGGGAATACCAGTTGAAGGGTCCCCATAGCATCGGTGGCTAGGAACACCGTTAAGATCGCAAGGCTAGTAAATCTTATTCTTTTTCATTGTGCTTCTCGATGTTAGCAAAAAAAAAATTCATCTATTTTTCAGTTGTCCATCATTTTGCTTCAGTTTCTGTTTCTTCATTAAAGTGTTGACAAAGCGACATAATGTCCAGTGGGCACAAGAGTTTTGAAGTAGATCTGACTCACGGATGAGAAAAAAGTTGCTAACTTCACTGCATCAGGTGCATGTACAGTTAGCACATGTAAGTGTACAGCTTTGAAAATGCTTTTTCAGCGCATAATATTCAGGCTGATGAAATCCATCATGAAGTTGGTATAAAAGCCTAGTTTACATTTTTCTTATTTCATTGACAAGTTAACTAGCATTCATGGGCAGATGGAAGTTTCCTCATTAGTTAATAAAGAAACCCTTTAACTGGAACGGGTCACCTTTCACACTAGAATTCACTGGGGACTCTTCCCATTCAAGCCTCCTTTGTATTATGTATTTCTTTCTGTCTGGCAGATTATAGGTTAACCTTTCTTTGTAAAATAATAATTCAGGTTTTGAACAAGCTTTGTCACACTACAGAACTTCATCAGTTGCCAGAACGTCTCAAAAGATCTTAATGAATAGTGGTAGAAAGAACAGCATTTTCAGTTTTGTTTATTGTGTATGTACAGCTCATAAACTAAAGCATTGTCAAATATGTAAATGTGCACTGTCAGCAAGACAAAGCACAAGACAAGCGGCAATAGTTACTGTCTTTGAATTCCTTACTGTACATCCAGACAAGCTGAGTGTGTATCCATCAATCCTGCTGGAGATTAGAATGACTTAAAGGAGCGGACTAGTTGGCTGAGTGCCAGGCGCCATTATTCATGTCTGATGTTTAAATAGAGGACCACTGACCCCGACGAGACCTTAGATATTCACAACAGGTCAGAGGTGAAAGTGCACAAGCTGTTCTCCATAGCTGTACAAAACTGATCCAGGTATCCGTTAGCAACAAGAACATGCCCCCAGTTTCTGCCTGATATCGGAAAATGTTTCTACATCTGTCCTTACATGAGCCCAAGCAGTTCTGCAGTTTGATGAATACACTGTCATTGCAGCCCAGAAAGCTTGCCAAGATTGACCCAGAGCAGATCACGTTACTGAGGTAAGGGAAATAAAGCTGGTTTTAAAAAGCTCAGATCATTCCAAAGCTGCAAGTTATATTAATTGATCACATATGAAAAGGAAAATAAATTTGAGGGAATAAAAACTATAAAAGAGGAATCAATAATTGTCTGCAGACGTTTAAAACCAATGGCTGCAACACGACACATGCAGCATGGCAAAACCAAAAGGAGGGAACCGACCATTCTCTCATAAATAAATGTGCTGTCATTTCAAGAGTGGATCACTGAACATTAATGCTAGCACTAAGTCTTTAGGGAGCGGGGAGGGGCAGAAAATCAAGCTAAGGAAAAGACCTGTTTTGAACACTAATAGAAAAACAACTCCAAAGCTTTTTAGCCTCTTGAGGAGAGAGATTTTATCTTTGCATGAGAAGGCTAGATTGCCATGTGCTGCCAAGATTCCTTATCTGGGATCTCTGGCGACGGCTCATATGAGTTAAATAAGCTAAAGTATGGATTTTTTTTCTCCATAATGAATGCAATAATTCAGCTCTAGACAACAACTAGTGCAACGTTAATGAAAATAAAAACAAAAGAATACCAAGGTTCCAGAATGTTATTAATTGGACCTAAATCTCTTCGTAACGGGAACATTACTCCACAGGCAAGTAAAACTCACAAATCAGATCAGAGCTGAGTGTCCTAATTAGAGTCAATGATTCTTTTTCTCCTTCTAGTCATCCATTTCATTCCTCTACTCCACAGAACAGTCAACTACAATGCAAGTTTAAAACAAAGAAGGGGACGATGGTGGCACAGTAGCAGTGTCACATGGCGAATAATCGAGCAGACTAAGCTAATTCTCAAGGGACATGGATTAAAATCCAACAGGAGCTGGTGAAGAACTTAAAGCTAAACCCCATTGCCATCTGGTTCACTAATGCCCTTCCAGTAACAATATGTGCTTTCCTTAACCTGCTCTGGCCTCCACGTGAGTCTGGACTCAGTAATGTAGCTGACTCTTCACACTGTCCTTTGGAAATGTGTCGCAAGTCATTCACTTCAAGGGCAATTGGGGATGGGCAAAAATTGCTGGCCATGCCCGCGATGCCCACATCCTGCATAAAAGTAAAAACACATACAAAACAACATTTCTCTCACTAAAACAAATCGGTTCTCTCTTCTAACAACAGTAATACAGGGAAGGTGGTTTGACAGAGGGAGAGAGAAGGACTACTTTGGTTACTGTATGAAACAACATCATAGGAACAAGCGTAGGCCATTCAGGTCTCAAACTCAGCTCTTCTACAGTTCATAACCAACCAAAACTTAATTCCATTTACCGACTTTTCTTCCATATTCCTCGATCGACTTACATAATAATTCAACACTCTCAATCCTTATAAATTCTTGGCCTTTTGAGGGATGAGAGTCCCAGATTTCCGTTACCTGTTGCATGATAATGAGGGTGCAAAATTGGACAGGGCCCTACACAGGCCCATGTCTATTTGTTCTAATGTGAGCAGCATGCAGACGTTGTGTTGTCGGCGAATGTTAACAATTGCATTGTACAGCAAGTGACAATCATGCTGTCCAGAGGCTGCATGTCTCAGCGGGAGCTGAAAACCATAAGAAGTGAGCACAAGTTAAACCTATTTACGGGACCATAAATATGGCCGATGGAGGTTCTGGAAGTCATTCACAAAGTGATTCTGAGGGGACCTCAAGACAAAGGGTGTGGGAATGCTCAGGGAGACAAGAGGGGTCAGAAACCTGCCTTTGGGGAGAAGCTAATTAAAGTTCACACTTTCTCAGTGTTGAATTCTTAACTAATATGGAGCAGGGTCTTCTGTCCACTTAGAATCAGTCAGGGTGAGGACAGAGGCAGATTAGCTGAAGTGTGGAACTTATTTAGACAACCCAATGCAGTCATGACTGAGGTGGCTGGTTCTCCGGAGAAGAGATGCGCGCAGTTTGTCTTAAAGCTCTCCTCTGCACCAGGGGAAATGAGATGGCACAACAGTGCTGGAGGCCTGGGCCATAGGGCACAGCTACCCCTCATTTTATTGATGTCAATCTGCATCTAATGTTGGATAGTTAGAGGAGGGAGGCTCTCTTCCCAGAGGATAGAAAGAAGGAGCCATCTGATTGTACAGATATGGTCATCTCCTTTTCTCCCTCGACTCTTTCCTCCCTCTCTTAATGAGCGGATTCCTTCCTGTGCCAAAGTCACCACCATATCCCTTTCACTTGAAAATCTCTGTTAATCACAATTTATACCTTATATAGCTTTCCTTGCACTTGCATGTATTAACGCTGTCTCACATCCACATCTCACAGCCAGTGTACACTGCCAGCTGTTTAACCATCTTAACTGCATCATCCAGCCTTATTGCACTGCACTCATAGTCACACTTGCCCTTAGCTTGCAAAACAAGGTGGGGTGTATAATTGGAAGGAGCAGCACAACAAGTGAGGACAAGCATGGTTGCATTTCATTACAACTGTGGTAAAGAGGTCAGTTCATCACTGGCATGTCCATGACCAAAGGCATTGCCGGCAGTAGGACAGAAACAAGCACATTTATACATATTTCCCCATTCCATCTCCATTATATCCTGACCCTTACGCCTTTCTCCGTTCCCTACTCAAGAACTGCAACTTCAACAGACAATTTTCGGACGGCAACTTCTTGAAGAGCAGGACAGAATTTTGAAGAAAATTCACACTGAACACAAAACTGTGGCACTTTTGTTTTCTCTATAGTTGCTTCCAGATCTGCTGAGTTTCTCCAGCACCTTCTAGTTTTTGTTTGATGTGTCTGATGTTAATAATTAACACCTGAAAATTGGTGAACTTTCAGAATAATAGTAAGCTCGGGGAAAAACAGGGGCCGTAGATCTGCTAAGGTGATGTGATATTAATCTGTATGGATTCAGCAAAGCATTTGACAAGGTTCTGCATGGTACACTGGTAAGCTCGCTTAGATCACATGGGATACAGGGGGAGCTAGCCAATTGGGTATAAAATTGACTCGATGATCGGAGACAGAGGGTGGTGGTGGAGAGTTGCTTTTTCAGACTGGAGGCCCATGGCCAACAGTGTGCCACAAGGATTAGTACTGGGTCCACTGTTTTTCAAGTGATTTGGATGTGAATATAGGAAGATGGTACCAAAATAGATGGCAGACAGTGAAGAAGATTATCTCAGAGTACAACGGGATCTTGATCAGAAGGGGCAGTTGGCCAAGGAATGGCAGATGAAGTTTAATTTATATAAATGTGAGGTATTGCATTTTGGCAAGGCAAATCAGGGCAGGACTTATAAACGTAATGACAGGGCCATGGAGACTGTTGCCAAACAAAGAGACTTAGGGGTACAGGTGCTTGGTTCTTTGAAAGTGGAGTCACAGGTAGACATGATGTGAAGAAGTTGTTTGGCACACTTGCCTTCATTGGTCAGAGCATTGAGTACAGGAGTTGGGATGTCATGTTGCAGCTGCACAGAACATTAGTGAGGCCATTTTTGGAGTACTGCGTACCATTCTGATTACCCTTCTATAGGAAGGAGGTTGTTAAACTTGAAAGGGTGCAGAAAGGATTTGCAAGGATGTTCCTGCAACTGGAGGGCTTGAGTTATAAGGAGAGGCTGAATAGGCTGGGGCTTTTCTCCCTGAAGCATTAGAGACTGAGGGGTCACTTTAGCGAGGTTTATAAAACCATGTGGGGCATCAATAGGGTAAATAGACAAGGTCTTTTTCCCAGGATAGGGGAGTCCAAATCTAGAAGGCATAGGTTTAAGCTGAGAGGGGAAAGATTTAATAAGGACCTGAGGGGTACCTTTTTCACACAGAGGGTGGTGTGTGTATAGAACGAGCTGCCGGAGGTAGTGGTGGAGGCTGGTACAATTACAACATTTAAATTAAACACCTGAATTGGTAAATGACTAGGAAGGGTTTAGAGGGATATGGGTCAAATACTGGTAAATGGGACTAAGTCTCTCCTCCCTACCTTTTATCTTAGCCTGCTGGACACACTTTCCTCATTGCTGAAGAAGGGCTCATGCCCGAAACGTCGATTCTCCTGCTCCTTGGATGCTGCCTGACCTGCTGCGCTTTTCCAGCAACACATTTTCAGCTCTATACTTACACTACATTATACATGTACTCAGTATAATTCTTTTTTTCTTTTTTTTTGTACCTAAGATTGTATCTAGGTACTTTGTACCTATAATGGCACATGTGTTGGTGACTTTTCACTATACTCCTGTTCTTTTGTAACTTGAGTACATGTGACAATAAATCTTCTAATTCTTCTAAATGACTGGATAATCTGTTTTCCTTTTGCAGTATTTATTGTATTTGCCAAGAAACCAGGCGAACTGCTCCTTGTTGGTTCTTTTAGGTGCAAGCCTGACTGTTAACGCCTCAACCAACAAAGGCAGCATTATCTCTGATAATGAAGTAATCCCTGAACACTACCCTGAACCTAGCCTATGTGCTCAAGTCTTCAGAGATGGGTTTGAAATCCTGTTCCAAAACAAGAGGGCTGCCACTGAACCAAACATCTGAACAAATTTGATCAAAAAACATGGAATCGAAAAAACAAAAGATTTTGGCGAA
This sequence comes from Chiloscyllium plagiosum, assembly GCF_004010195.1. Lineage (NCBI taxonomy): Eukaryota > Metazoa > Chordata > Chondrichthyes > Orectolobiformes > Hemiscylliidae > Chiloscyllium > Chiloscyllium plagiosum. The sequence continues at coordinate 56,994,053 of NC_057725.1, read as the reverse complement.
ATAACAAACAAGAGAAGCATTAAAGAAAAAAAAAATGAAAACACAATTCCAAATGGGAACTAAGATCAACCTAAATAGTTAGGGAAAAGCAACTAGAAACGAGGTAACTCAAATGGCCTGGTAGCATCTCTGGAGAGAAAACACGGTTATTGTTTCGAGTCCAGTGACCTGTTGAGCCCAGTTCTAAAGAGGGTCACTGGACTCGAAAAGGTAACTGAGCTTTCTCTCCACAGACGCTGCCAGACTTGCAGAGTTTCTCTTGCACTTTGTTTTTGTTTGTTTCAGCTTCCAGTTGCCTGTCACTTTAACATACTAGGCAGAAGTGGGTACTGCAGATGCTGGAGATTAGAGTCAAGATTAGAGTGGTGCTGGAAAAGCACAGCAGGTCAGGCAGCATCTGAGGAGCACTTTAAGATACTACCCTGTTTCCTGGCCAACATCTCTGCCTCAGGCTTGCTGCAGTACTCCAGTGAAGTTCAGAGCAAGCTGGAAGAACAGCACCTCATTTTCCACTTGGGGACCCTGAAATCCTCCAGACTCAATATTGAGTTCAATAACTTTAGGGCCTGCACTCCCTTAGCCTTCTATCACACACACACCAGGCCTTGTTATCCTGTCATCTGCCAATACACACTACCTATTGTCATCCACTAACCTTCTCCATTAACAGTTATTCACTCTCCCAGCCAGATTATCGAATCCTTTGTCTAACTATTGCTCTGTCTCTTTGAGCTCTAAGGCTACCTATCGTTTACTCCTTACCTTGTCACCGGACAGTACCTTCTACATATAAACCAACATTTTCCAAACTACCATCAGTTCTGAGGAAAGGTCACTGGACCTGAAAAGTTAGCTTTGATTACTCTTCACAGATGCTGCCAGACCTGCTGAGCTTTTCCAACATCTTCTGTTTTTGTGACCAGAAAATTTTGTTTTTGATATTGGTTGTGAGATACAAATTGGCCAAGTCATCAGGAAGAACCCCACTTATGTTCAAATTAGTGCCGTGGATTCTCCCATATCCAACTGGATACAATAAGGCTGTAGGATTGGATTGAATTAAGGAGAGTATGCTATATGAATCATTCCGATCATCTCGCTTTTAACTCACACCATTGTAGATGAGGAGCCCAGGGAGATTTCTTGACTCTTGTTCAACTTAAAGCCTGATCTTCTAGCTTCACAAAGCAAAAACTTTGAATTGAGAGCAAGCCATTTCTTTTTCTGCTTTACATCGGTATGAGAAATAACCGACTTCGTGTGCTCTTCATATTCAAAATAAAATTTACAAAACTTACAAGACTTTGGGGCAATGCTATATTACTTTAGAAAATCAAAGACTATTACTCAAAGAACATTTATTTCAAAATGTGTTTCTTGTACTTCTCGCTCTTTTCTGTGGACATTTTTTTTGTGTCATCTGTAACATCACTTCAATGGTCACTATTGCATTTGCCACAACGGTGCAGTTTGTCAAATAAACCCATATACACTTTAGGGACTTAGGTCAAGTTTTGATCTCAGCCACTTGGTCAGGCTTTGTTACACTGCAAATGTTTGCATGGTTTCTCAGGCAGCAGCACACCCTTTCTTGAGGCCTTGGCCTTTAATCCATGCCTCAGTGGTCACAGCTGGCAGGTCTGCTGTTATCGTATTCTCATGTGCTGTATTAAAATGTAGTTTCTACCTGACATTTAACCTTTTAATGTGGTGTTACTCTTGACTCAGTTGGCAGCACTCTCACCTCTAAGCCATAAGGGCATTTCAGGCTTAAAACCTCACATTAAGATTTGAGTGTGTTATCTTACAATAACAGCTTGCATTTATATACCATCCTCAATGTAGCTAAATATGCCAAGGTACCTCCCTTCATCAGTTATCAATCAAAATTTGACATCCACTCACTATTGGCTAGGTGATGAAAAGTTTGGTTAAAGCATTTTGAGGGATTTTTTAAAATGTTGAGGGAGAGGTAAAGAGACAGACATTTCGGGAGCTTAAGGGCCCACATAGCTGCTAAGAAACCAGAATTGGAAGAATGCTAAGCTCTCGACAGGCTATTGGACTGACGGAGATATCAGAGATAAGGAGGGGGTGAAACCCCCAAGCAGGGATTTGAAAACAAGATGAAAAATTACATATCAAGGCCCAGACAAATTGAAATGAAACTTTCACCACAGTAATGAAGCAGTGCCTGTGATTTGTTTAAGAGATTAAACTGCAGGGCTTTTCTGTCTTTGAGTGGATTTATATATTGTCCTAATGGATTGTTTGAACATATCATCTCACTATCCTGGTAAACACTTGTGCTTCAACTCCAATCGTGAAAAGCAAAGGAACTGATTCTTTACCTCAGTGCTGTTTAACAGGATCTATTGATGACAAAATCTACAATAAAACAATGAGCTTATTAGAAGTTTGTCATATAACCAAGGGTTGGAAGATAGGCTTTAAACATAAAGTTTTAGTCTCAGCAATGAGAAATTTTGTTTAATTCCCAACTTTCCATCATATATGAATGAGGAGCAGGAGTAAGCCACTCTGCCCCTCCATCCTGCTCTACCATGCAAGAAAATCATTCCTTATCCGATTACTTTATACTCCTACCTAACCCTGATAACTTTCACCCGCTTGCTTACCAATAATCTATTTACCTCAGCTTTAAAAATATTCAAAGGCTCTACTTCCACCACATTTTATGGAAAAGAAAGCTTGTGACCCTTCGTGAGAATAAAAACATTGCCATCTCTCTCTTAAATGGCTGACAGCTTATTTTTAGACAGTGATCCCTAGTTCAAGATTCATCCATATGAGGAAACATTCAGCCTGTCAGGGTCCCTCAGGCTGATCATGATCTTCTATCTGAATTTAATGGATACAAGCCCAGCCTGTCCAACATTCCTCAGAAGACAACCCAATCCAGTCCAGGTATTCATCTAGAGTATCTTCTCTGAATTCTTGTCAATGCAGTTCCATCCTTACTTAACTAAGACTGATAGTGTACACAGTACTCGAGATGAGGTATCAGTAATCTGTAGTATAATTGAAATGTAACCTCCATGTTTATGCATTCAATTCCCCTTGCAAATAATGCTGACATTCTGTTAGCTTTCCTTATGACTTGCTGTACCTGCATGCTAACATTGTATGATTCATGAACTAGGACACCCAGATTCCTATGTATCTCTGAGCTCTGCAAACTCTCACCGTTTAAACAATATACTTTTTCCTGCCAAAATGGATAATTTCACATTTTCTCACATTATCCTCCATTTGCCATTTCTTTAACCATTTATTTAACCTGTCTGTATATTTTTCCTTACCTCCTTGTATTCTGCATACAATTAATCTTTCTCCTCATTTTGTGTCTTCAGGAAAAAGTATATATGCAGACACATATATATATATACCTTCAGTCCCTTCATCCAAGTCATTTATATAATTGTCAAGTGTGGAAGTTCCTATGGCACAATACTTAGGACACCTTGTCACTAGAAACCATCCCATTTATTTTTTCTCTGTTTTTCATTAGATAGCCAAACTTCTAGCCATGTTTTTCTTTCATCCCTGTGCACCATAACCTTTTGATTTTCCAAATGCCTCTGAAAATCAAAGTACAGTGCTTTCACTGGTCCCCTTTGTCCACAGCAGGTTACTTCTTCAAAGAATTCTATGAAATTGGGTAAGCATGGAACAGAAATTTCCCTCTTTCAGTCAGCGTTTTGTAAAGTGAGATATAGGGTGCCTTGTCTGCCAGAGTTTCAGAGTGACGTTTCTCATGGAGTCTTCCACTCTTCATCTCCTTAGTTATGCAACCAAACTCGTGGTTGTCCTTCCTGGGAGTCACGCAACCAGAGACGGAAGTGCTTGCTGCTCCCAGGTTCCTTTGGGCACTCGTGCCATATTTAAGACCTGTCTGCATTACCACTTCAGACACAGTAAGCCCCTCACACTGTGATCTTCAAGCCGCAACTTTCAAGACATAGTCCAGAGGAAAGGCTTACATTACAGTCACGGTCAGCACATTGTCCTAGGTAATGGAGGATACCTGGTAGTGACCTTAGAGAGATGTTTTGTCCATTAAAGGCAGATTAGCTTTCTTTTCAATTTCTATAATGTTGTATGTACCTATATTGTTATGACCACAGGTTTCGCTGTCATTCAATATAAGTCATGATTTGGAGATGCCGGTGTTGGACGAGGGTGTACAAAGTTAAAAATCACACAACACCAGGTTATAGTCCAACAGGTTTAATTGGAAGCACTAGCTTTCGGAGCGAAGCTCCTTCATCAGGTGATTGAAGGAGCATTGCTCCGAAAGCTAGTGTGCTTCCAATTAAACCTGTTGGACTATAACCTGGTGTTGTGTGATTTTTAACTTAATTCAATATAAGTGTTGCATATAGCAGTCAATTCAAAGTTGTGTTATTGAACTAACCTTTTCATAAGTTTGTTTTCAGAATCAAACTGGTACTTGTGTTGTTTATTGATATTGTTTGATTCAAACCATTGAGCCATCCAAATAATTAAATCGTCTTTTTGTTTTGTAGTGCAATAAACAGCATTGGACTGTCAGGAGTACAGAGTACATACCGTTTTAACCACAGGCGCTCTGTTATCATAGTTGTGCTGGTTTTGGAGAAGCTAATGTGATGGGAAGCATGATTTGACATGTTCCATAAGTTTACCAATAAAAATAATCGCAATGGCACAGCATCTCATAAAGCAAGGAAAACAGAAGAACCTCATTCCTGTTGTGCACTTCATCATGCAGAACAAACACTCAATTTGGCTTTTCTTTATCTGATGCATTCAGTCCAGTTTTAATGAAGTGAGCTATGCCCTTGGGCAGGTTTCTCTGTTCACTGTGTTATGACATTGTTAATATCTTTGTGAAGATTGCTGTTGCCTGACCTGGAAATTCATACAATTTCACCAGACTACATGTGTGCACACATTAATGAGTTTAGAAAGATGAGGATTGTTTTTACCAAGATCTTTAAAGTAATGAATGATTAAATAAAGTAAATACAGATAAAACTGTTTCCTCTAGTCGAGGAATTTTTCACATGGTGCATGATGTTGAAATGAAAAATAGACTTTTGAGCAGTAAAAATAGAAAGTGTATCTGAATGATTTGACTCATTAGCTCCCAGTTTATTTATGTTACCAGCGCTGCTTCACTTCCAAAGTGGTGCCTATGGCAAGCATACACTGTTCTGGTGTGAGCTGCATGGGATGTCATTTTGATAAGGGCACTAATGCACACACAGGGCTTGTCAACTGGAGGTGTGCAGGGTAGGTCAACAGTGACGTCAAGCAATGAATTGGTGGCAGCACTCCCATTATGAATTTCAGTCTTCCAACTCCAACGCCCTCTCTTTAACTTCATATGTGTTCAACAGGGAAAGGATCCAGCAGAATTCGCCCTCACCCCCCCCAACCTTGCAATCCAGAATAATACAGAGAATAAGCAGAGGTTGCACAGAGCCTAAAAAACTGCAGAGGCAGAGGATAAGGATGTGAGTTGGGTGAGGAATGCTTTCGGCTGAGGAAACCATAACAACCCAGAGGGTTCAGATAGGCATGTCCCTACCTTAGCCTTAGCACAGAAAAAGTATCAGAAATTTCCAATTCACTAAGGTTATTCTTCATGAAACCTGCCACCTGCTACAACTGCAACATCAGTCTGAGAGCAGGGTGAGGGTGGCCTTGCTAATGGCTCTAAGCGTGACTGTGACTATGAATGTTTATTTCTCTGGCTCCTTTCGGGTTGGATTCTACATTATTTGCAACATCTGCCAGTTTGCCAGATCACTCTTACCCATGAGAGATGTCTGAGGCTCTGCACTTCCTGAAAGCTGAATAGGTTTAATTCTCTCTGGTTGGAGAGAAGGCTGAAAAAGCGAGTAGACGGTTTCACAAGATTGCAGGGTTCACCATGGTGCACCATGTCGTTGGCAGAACAGGCATGCATTTTGCAGGCACTAATTTCAACTCTGAGGTGTATGACAACTAAAAGGTAGTGTATTTCCTCTATGTCCTGTTGATAGGCACCCATTGACTACATAACATGCAGGGAAAATCTCTGTATCCTGGGTGCAGCCATGATGCCATTATGCTCTGCCAATCCACCCTACTCCCCACATTTGAGACACCATGATTAGCGTGAGAGTGGCTACCTGATGGAAACGGCTATCCTTAGACAACGTGACTCAGTAGACATGGACAATACACAGATAGCAGCACAATGTGATGTAGCTGACAATCAGCTTAAAAATGCTTCCAGTACCTGTAAAGCTGTGGAGGAACCCTGCTGCATTTGACAGAGCACATATCAAGATTCCCGTAGACGTGTTGAATGTTGCTGAAGTTGACATCAAAAGCACATAAATCTTGCCACCAGTGATAGAGTGACCAGTTAAGCATGAGGAGCAGAAAGGAAAGCTGCATTTCCTGACTAGGCTGTCTATGGTTAACATATTCGATTCCAGCAAGCTCATAAGGTCATAAGAAATACGCGCAAGAGCAGATCTAACACTCCCTCAAGCCTTTTCCACCACGCAATAAGATCATCATAGATCAAATAGTGGCTTTAACTCCATTTTTCCTGCATGCTCTCCATTACCCTTTCCTCTCTTGGGTTTGAATCTGTTCAATGACCCAGCCGTCACTCCTTCTTTTAGAAGAGGATTTCCAGTTTCTTGACCACGCAAGGGAAGACATTCCTCCTCAACTCTGTCTAACCAGAAGACCTCCTATTCTGAGAGTGTCCTCTTCCTCCACAAGAGGAAACATCTTCTTGCTATCCATTCTACCAATTCCCCCAGGATATATTGATAAGATCACCTCTCATTCTTCGAAGTTCTGATGGATTAAAAACCTTCAACCTTTTTTCACAAGATAAGCCATCCACCTCCGGAATGAGTCAAGTGAATTTGTGAACTGCCTCTAAAATAATTATATCTTTCTTTAAATAAGGAGTCATACTGCAGGGAAACAGACCATTTATCCAACTTGACCTGTGCACACCAGGGGCAAGTCTCTCCTCCCTACCTTTTACCTTAGCCTGCTGGACACACTTTCCTCATTGCTGAAGAAGGGCTCATACCCTAAACGTCAATTCTTCTGCTCCTTGGATGCTGCCTGACCTGCTGCGCTTTTCCAGCAACACATTTTTTCCAGCAACACATTTTCAGCTCTGATCTCCAGCATCTGCAGTCCTCACTTTCTCCTCAGTATAAGTATAAGCTTGGAAAATAAGAACTAAGGCCAAAAAGACAGACACTATACTCTTTTTATAAGGGCTTCCACATGGTTTGACTATGTTCCACTGGTTTCCAAACAGCAGCCATCTTTGCTCCAGGCCGTTGGCCACCACCTCTTTGCTGCAGAGGGAGATCATTGTGAGCAAATTTGTTGCCACTCCCATTATAATTACAGTGACTACACTCAAAAGCCGACACTGAAACATTTGGAGATGTCCCCTTAACAATGAGAAAGTCACACTCTTCTGTTCTCTTTCAGTATCTCGTCAGAGCTTTCCCTCCTCATTCTCATTCCCATACTCCTTTTCCCCTTTTCCTCTCTTCCTTCCATGACAGAATGAGCAAAACCCGGGATCGCTTGGCCACGCTGATTAAAGTGGATCCAAAGGACTTGGCACCTTTCGAAACACTTTTTTTAGAAAAGGAATTGCCAACTGCAAGTCTGAGTTCTCATTCGTGCAGGGGCGGGGGAGGCTTTCGGACACCCGTTTTACACATTTCAGTAACCATCAACACATCATGAAACCTCCTGACTCTTAATGCAAAATTAATTCCGCCAGGATATTGTAGGTGTCGACACAGGGGTAAAAGCCAAAATGCAACTCTTTAGGACATGACCCACCAGAAGAGGTTCATCACAAGAGATAGCAATTAGTTCTTACGCTCTCCCCTAATGTGGAACCCTGGAAAGCGATCAACAGATACTATCGATGTGATAGGAACTTTGCTCAACTGTTAAAAAGATACAAGGGACATTCAGATTATGCTAGGTTACTGCCTGAGCCATGTCCTGGCAGCAAAACTGCTTTAATCAGTCTGATATTTTCAGCTCAAGAGGATCCAGCTGGTTCATGAATAAAATCTGTGCTACTGTGGCTGACATCAAAAGAAGCCAGGCTGTACTTAATACTGGAATAGATTTTTCTCCTTTTTACATTGCAGAGTGAAAGATCATGTGCTGATTTATGGATGGAGATGAATGAAAGGCAGTTGCATTACAAGCGCAATTATGTATTGACCTCTCCAGCAACATACATGAATTATTTGTCTTTGAAAAGATAATAAAGAATGAAAAAAAAGTGCTTGACCAATAGGTTTATCAGTTGAACATCTCAGGCAATGTGGACTGTGGCCCTATTCTAGCTTCTTGTTCATGTGGGAAGACTCTGCTTCAGCAAAGTGAAAACAGTGCCCCGAATGGCTGATTCCAGTAACATTGAACACAGATGGTTGCTGCGACTGGAAGTCATGACGACATCATTGGAAATCCAATTAATGTTAGCACAATGAACTTTAGATACCTCCGAAATGGATAGGTAAGAGTCCTTGCTGTTAATGCTGTCTCCAGGACCTGTACATGTACAATTTTGGGCATTTTGACCTCTATTTTATAAGAACATAAGAAATAGGAGCTTGAGTGGGCTATCTGCCCTGTTGGGCCTGCTCCGCCATTCTATAAGATCATGGCTCATCTTTTCATGGACTTAGCTCCACTTACCCGCCCTCCCAGCATAACCCTTAATTCCTTTACTGTTGAAAATCTATTGTTGCCTTAAAAACATTCAATGAGGTAATCTCAACTGCTTCAACGGCAGGTTGGTAGATATGAGATCATCCATTTTAGTAGGAATAATAACAAAATGGACCACTATTTTAATGGTGAAAAGTTGCAGCATGCTGCTGTGCAGAGGGACCTGAGGGTCCTTGTGCATGAATCACAGAAAGTTAGTATGCAGTGCAACTGGCAACTAAGAAGGCAAATGGAATATTTTTTCATTGAATTTCAGAGAATCCCTACAGTGTGGAAACAAGCCCTTAAGCCCAACAAGTCCACACCAACCCTCCAAAGAATAACCCACCCAGACCCATTCACAACACCACCCCCCCAAACATTTACCCCTGACTAATGCACCTAACCTGGAGAAAGTGAGGAACGCAGATGCTGGAGATCAGAGTTGTGAGTGTGCTGCTGCAGGTCAGGCAGCATCCGAGGAGCAGGAGAATCGATGTTTCGGGCATAAGCCCTTCATCAGGAATGAGGCTTGTGGGCTGGGGTGCTGAGAGATAAATGGGATGGGGGGGTGGAGCTAGAGAGAAGGTAGCTGAGAAAACAATAGGTGGATGAAGGTGATAGGTTAGAAGTGGAGCAATGGACAGGTCAGGAGGGCGGTGCCAAGTTGGAGGCTTGGGATTGGGATAATGTGGTGGGAGGGGAAATGAGGAATCTGTTGAAATCCATATGGATCCCATGTGGTTGCAGGGTCCAAAGGCAGAATATGAAGTGTTCCTCCTCCAGGTGTTGGGTGGTAACAGTTTGGCAGTGGAAGAGGCCCAAAACATTTCCCTGACAAAGATAATGCACCTAACCTACTACAGGCAATTTAGCATGGCCAATTCACTTAACCTGCAAATCTTTGGATTGTGGGAGGAAACCGGAGCGCCCGGAGGAAACTCATGCAGACAGGGGGAGAATGTGCAAACTCCACAAAGACAGTCACCCAAGCCTGGAATTAAACTTGGATCCCTGGTACTGTGAGGCAGTACTGCTAACCACTGAGCCATCATGCTGCCATGTCCTTTATTGCTAGAGGGATGGAATTTAAAGCAGGGAGGTTTATACTGCAGCTGTATAGGGTACTGGTGAGGCCACCAATGAGTACTGTGTACAGTTTTGGTCTCCTTACTTGAGAAAGGATTTACAGGCACTGGAGGGGGTACAGAGGAGGTTCACTAGGTTGATTCCATAAGACCATAAGACATAGGAGCGGAAGTAAGGCCATTCGGCCCATCGAGTCCACTCCCCCATTCAATCATGGCTGATGGGCATTTCAACTCCACTTACCCGCATTCTCCCCATAGCCCTTAATTCCTTGTGACATCAAGAATTTATCAATTTCTGCCTTGAAGACATTTAG
>NC_057725.1:56882602-56983630 GCF_004010195.1 Chiloscyllium plagiosum | reverse complement strand
AGAATCCTCGACTAGTACTTTGGCTTTACGAATTTTCTCACCGTTTAGAAAGTAATCCATGCTTCTATTCTTTTTTCCAAAGTGCAAGGCGTCGCATTTGCTCACATTGAATTCCATCAGCCATTTCCTGGACCACTTCTCCAAACTGTCTAGATCCTTCTGCAGCCTCCCCACTTCCTCAGTACTACTCTGAAGACTCCCCACTTCCTCAGTGCTACAGAGTTGAGAGGATTGGCTTATGAGGAGAGACTGAGTAGATTTGGACTATACTCATTGGAATTTATAAATATGAGGGGGGATCATATAGAAACGTAAATTTGTGAAAAGAATAGATAAGATAGAAGCAGAGAGGTTGTTTTCACTGGCGGGTAAAACTAGAACTGAGGGCATAGCCTCAAAATAAAGGGGAACAGATTTAGGACTGAGTTGAAGAAGAACTTCTTCTCCCAGTCCCTTGACACATAAGGCAATGCCTTAAATCAGGTCCTCCAATTCAGATTACCAATCTCAACTTCACTAAACAAGACCACATTCATCTGGTCATTTCTCACACTTAGCAGGGGATGTCTCCAAATGTATGCCAGCCATGGGTACAATTTCTGTACCTTAGCTGGTTGCTGGTTCTGTTGCTTTATACAAGGCATCGGGTGGTTAGCCTGTGAGAGTGAGCAAGAAAATATATGAAAGAAAGCAAGAAACTGTGTGAGAGAGACTCAGTGTGCGTGTGAGAGAGCATGAATGAGAGAGAGAGTGAGAGATTGGGCACGAGCGAGTGAGGAAGAGTGCATGAGAATGAGCAAAGGAGAATGTGATCGAGAGAGAGTATGCATGAGGAAGAACAAGGGAAAGTGTGCATTAGAGAGAGCAAAGAAGAGTGTGCATGAGAAAGAGAGTGCGGGAGAGAGTACACGAGAATGAAGGAGACTGTGCATTAGTGAGCGTTAGCACGAGAGACAGCAAGAAAGACAATGCCTGAGAGCATACATGAGAAAGAGCGTGAGAGCGAGAGAGTGTATGTGAGACAGAGTGAGAATGAGTACACCTGTTTCAATTCCAAATTTTCCCTGTTTTTGTCTGGAATTATTTTTCATTGAATCTCTCTATCTATGTAGCTTCATCTTGCTACCATCCAGTTTGAGCTCTTGACATTGGTCTACCTCACTACTGCTTACATTTCAACAGAGAAAGCAAAGTAAGCTTTTACATTACAGCATGTCAAAAATACACAAAATATCAAAATGTATCACAGAGTTCACCTGATAAACAACAGCATACAATGTTTGGTTTGGGGAGTTTGAATCTGGTGCCCTATACTGAATTTTGCAGCATTCTTTTCCCAATTGGATGGAGTAAACAAAATAAGCCGCCAATTCCTTTTTACCCAGCTTGCGTTGCTGCCAAAGTTCAATAATTTACCCCCAAGTCCCTCATTAGAATCCTGCGCTGAAGGGTCAGACTAAATCGCACACTTGAGTGGGATGGGACTTGAACCTAATACTGAGTCACGGCCATCAATGTGGCCAAACGCTCCAAGTGAACTCTTGAATGGGCTTATTGCGTAATGTTGGCAAAAGTGAGGACTGCAGATGCTGGAAACCAGAGTTTAGATCAGAGTGGTACTGGAAAGGCACAGCAGGTCAGGCAGCATCCGAGGAGCAGGAAAATCGACGTTTCAGTCAAAAGCCCTTCATCAGGAATAGAGGTAATGTAACTGATAGGGTTGCTCTGAGGGTGAAGAAGAGAAGGCTGGTCTTGTTCAGTACCCCTAAAGAGGTAAACAGTACTGGTCTCTGGAATAACTCCGTGAAGGCTGGTATCCTGTCACCAAGTCACCTTTTATTTACACATGCATAGTATATGACAATAAAATCAAAACTAGAGTAACGGGGAAATTCTTGGGACAGTGAGTTTAAAAAAAAACTGCAGAAGCTGGAATCCCAAGTAGACAAACGGGAGGCTGGAAGAACCCAGGGTTTGTAGGTTACGGGTGTCAGTGAAAGCACATACATGCACGCACAAAATAAGCAATCACGTCCAACTGTATCTCAGAATTGCTTTAAAAAAAAAACATTATTTCAATTCGCCTGACCCACAGGCATTTTCAAATCTTGCTCACGTCTTGAAAGGTTTCAAACAGGATTGATCTGATGGTAGCAACTGCAGTCCATGAAGGCTTTGGGACAATTACATGCAAACAATCTGTCGCCATGTTTGCTTAAGCTGCAGTTATGAAAACAACTGCCTGCCTGGACACTCAAACCCCCCCCATGTCAGTAAACGTTACAAGTTTTTCCATCTTCGGCTGGCTCTGGGGAGTTCCGGGCATGCTCCAGCGCACAGCTGCAACAACACTGAGTGAAACCGAGCCTTTCAGTTCCAGCACTTAACAGTTCTCAGTAGAGCAGGCGGTTCAAGTTGGCGAAAAATGTCAACGTCAGCGCGTGATTAGTGCTCACACTCGGCGTGCCCTCTAGCCCTGCCATACTGTGGTTGAAGTTGTGGATTCTTTACTGACACAGACAGGAAGCCACCACCACCGGGGAAAAGGCAGGATCACTTAGTCAGCCATTCTGTGCTGGATCCTTAGTCCCAGTCGAGGATTTAAGAGAAAAGTTAATGCACTTTTAATCGGCAAGACGTTTACAGAAAGTAAATGACTTCTCTTGAAACATTAGAAGGGTCTGCTTGGTGTATGGACAACCCTGCAGCACTTTCTGAATTGTGCACCGCTGATGCAAGATGTTATTCGCATACATTCTATGAACTTTACATGGTTTTCACTTGGTAAAGATTTTTCTCCATTGCCTATACTGACGGAGTTGATTTCTTGCTCCTTGAGTACGGGGGGCTCAGATTTCATTTAACTTATGATCAGTCAACACTATGTATTAACTGAGCGGAATGGCCTGCTCCTGTACTATTTTGTGATGGGGTGAAAGTGGACATTAGTTGATCACACAGAGCATGAGAAAGTAAGGAACAGGGATTAGGCCATTCAGCCCCTTAAGCCTGTTCTGCCATTCGGTAGTGGCCAATCCATTATTGCCTTTTCTCCAGATCTGTTGGTGTCCTTACACAAAAAAAAAATCAACCAGGCTCAGTCTTGGGAGCTTTAACTGTTGTAGCGCCTACCGCCTTTTGTTTTTGTGGGGGGAGACGGGGTGGTGGAGGAAGAGCAGTTGCAACTTCTGCTATCCTCGACGTGAAAAGGTTGATTTTTCTCTCATAAATGATTGAATTCCAAATTTATGATTGTACCCCTGCATTTATGATTTACCCAACATAGGAAATAGTTTCTCTGTACTGAATCATTTTGAACCGCTCAAAACATTCCGGAGAATGCGAGAAGTAAGAGTAGCCCTTATAACCCCTCAAACCTGCTCCCCCATTCAGTAAGATCACGCACCAACCTCAATTCTGCTTTCTTACCTTGCCCTAGATCCCCTTGGTGTCTTGAAGTGCTCTGCAATTTCTCTCACTTGTAAACACACTCAATAGCTGAACATCCACAGATTTCAGTGGTGGGCGATTCTGCAGGTTCATAACCATTTAAGAAGTTTCTCCTCAGCTCAATCCTAAATAGCTGACCCCTTTCTTCTAAGGCTAATGATTCCAAGTTCTAAACTCTCCAACCTGGAAGAGAAGTGCAGAATTGAATCACCCTTCATATTTTACCCACAAGGGAATGCAATCAAAGCTTTTTTTGTTGAGTCCTGCTTGGTTCAATTGGTAGCCCTCTCACCTCAGAGTCACTAGCTTCAAGTCCAACCCAGAGCTTCATCACAACAATCAAGGTTTCCATTCCTGTGCAACACCAAGGGTGTACTACACTGTTAGAGAAACTGTCTTTTAAATGCAATGGTAGACCAAGGCCTTATCCATCTCCTTGGGTGGGTGCAAATGGGACCTGTAGCACTTTCATGACAAATACCAAGAGATTATCCCTTGTGTCCCTCCTGACCAACATTTATCCCTCAACCCAACATCCAAACAAACAGATTGTATGGTTATTATCAACATGCTGCTGTGAGACCTCTCTTAACATGTACTGACTACCGTATCCCCTTTGTTATAACAGCAACTATACCTCGTAAAGTACTTAATTCACTGGGAAATGCTTTGGGATGTTGGATAGTCATGATAAACAAAAGTCATAAATGCAAGACTTTATGCAATCTGTCCTCAGCACATCTTCCTCTAAATTCCAAAACAGGTGCCTTAGCCAATTTGACTCTCATCTGCTGTCTCCAAAGCCCTGCCTGAACTTTCCCTTCCTTAACATGAGGTAAAACACAGTCATGCAAATTGATTGAGTGAGCACTGACCAATGACTTGGGGAAGGGCCAGATGGAGGACTGTGCCAAATCCCTTCTTAGAAGCTCTTCCAATGGAGTGTTGGTTGGGAAACAGATTTGATCAGTCACCCCTCCTCATGCCTCACCTCTCCAGCCACAAGAACACATCGTTGACCCCTAGGTGACCTCCCCACAAGGAAGGAAAAGATGAATACAGACCAAGCAAAAATTCATCTTTGGGCTAGCCATACCTGAGTTTTGGTGCTCATAGTGATCACTGTCATCGGTTTAAGCATAAGACCTACAAGGTATTCAATGCCAGTGAAGGAAAATAAAAAACAAAATGCCATTCCGTAGCCACACAATATAGGACTTTTCGAAAGGCTGAGAATCATGTGCCTTCAGCATCATTTATACCTGACACAAGGTAAAACAGTGCAATTATGAATGGCTGAAATAAAGAAGGTACACTGAGACTAGTGTGCTGACAAATAGGATAACTAGACCTGCAAAGAGAACTTTACACTAAACAGTGGGGGAAGGAGAGTTCAGGTGAGGAAAAAAGTTCAAAAGTTTAAGACAAAGTACAAAAAGCAATAATGTAGACTATCAATATGGAAAAGAATAAACAGAATGTGACAGGAATATTGAGCAGCTTGGGAATACATTCATCAGAGTGTAAAAGAACATGAAGTGATTTAACGTAACAAAAAGATACTGAGGGGCCTTGACAGGGTAGATCCTGCGATAATGTTTCCCCTTATGGGGAATTGGCACACCTTTATGCTAAAGGTCTCCCATTAAAAATGGAGAAACATCTTTGCTCAATGAGCTGATAATCTTTAGAATTCGCTGCATCAGAGAGCTGTGGAGGCTAAGTCATTGAAAATATTCAAGGCTAAATTGGAAAGATTTTAGATCTTTAAGGGAGTCAAGCATCATGGGGAACTGGCAGGAAAATGGCATGAAGACCCCAATCAGATCACCCCCGATCATATTAAATAAAGAAACAGGTTCAAAAGGGCGGACTACTCCTATTGCTGATATTCTTAAAGGCACATTATGTTCCTGTACATGGAGTTTGTATAATCAGACCTATTGGATGTTACTGAATGGCTGATTCAATAAAATTTTGTCAATTAATCAGATGACAAATCTCTCTTTCTCAATTAAATAGAAATAAATATTGGATTTTGTAGCCTCTGTTCAGGCACCCATGTGGATTGGATGTCAACTATTGTTAAATGCACTGTCAAACCAGGTAACAAGTCACTCATGTTTGACACGAACTATACACAGTCAGGAAAACCAGGTCACAGAATAGGACGAAGGGTACATATTGTCAATCATGCATCCTTAGACAGAACAAGGAGATTTAACCCTTTGATGAGACCAGCTTGGGTTCTCATCGCACCGTAACATCCAACATCTGCCAAATTTCACCCATTCGATCCAACAGCATTGTTACGCAGCGCATATGTGCATTAGCATTTCTGTCAGAGGAATTATAATTAAAATCAAGTGCTCACTGTCAATCAATGCACGTAACAGATAGGCACCCCGTGGAAGGCCGGTGACTCAGAGCTCATCGGAATAAGAAACAGCAATCACAAATTGAGGAAAAGTGAGTGGAAAAAGGACAAAATCAAAGATTAACAGTGAAATAGAGCGAAGAGTAAAACAACAGCCTGGAGATAAAGAGCTGTCGTGGTACCTCAGATATTGGGGAATACGAGATAGATGTATAATTAAAATGACACAAAGCCATCAGTCCCAGTGGTGCAATTTGTCAGAAAAACAAGAAGGCATCAAGGTAATGACAGGACACCAATACACCCTCTGATTCCATATGTGTTCCATCTCTGATGTGAGGCAGGCTGTCAGGCACGTCTGAGCCAGAGTGTTTCCACAGTTAGGGAACAAGCCTCAACAGCTCTCTGACGCCTTCTAGTGAAAGGTCACAGCAGCAGCATGATCAAGGGCTCTCAGCAGGTCAGTCTGCACTCTCAGATGTGAACTACCAAGCGACAAGCCTACGGACTAGAGATCAGCACACTCCTCCTCACAAACTGCAGCCTACATTGATGCCGCAACGCAGATTCACTCACAAACACCCTCTAGCAAGGTAAATCCTGGAAAAGGTAAAATTCTGAAACTTGAAAGAGTTCAGAAAAGATTTACAAGGATGTTGCCAGAGTTGGAGGGTTTGAGCTATTGGGAGAGACTGAATAGGCTGGGCCTGTTTTCCCTGGAGCGTTGGAGGCTAAAGGGTGACCTCATAGAGGTTTACAAAATCATGAGGGGTGTGGATAGGATAAATAGACAAAGTTTTTTTTCCCTGGGGTGTGGGAGTCCAGTACTAGAGGGTATAGGTTTATGGTGAGGGGGAAAGATATAAAAGGGACCTAAGGGACAACTTCTTCACGCAGAGGGTGGTACGTGTATGGAATGAGCTGCCAGAAGAAGTGGAGGCTGGTACATTACAACAGTTACAAGGCATCTGGATGAGTACATGAATAGGAGGGGTTTAGTGGGATTTGGGCCAAGTGCTGGCAAATGGGACTAGATTTGTTGGGATATCTGGTCAGCATGGACGAGTTGAACTGAAGGGTCTGTTTCCGTGCTGTACACCTCTATGACTCTCTGACTCTAAGAAGATAAAGATTGACACGGTGTAAGCTGCACAATCATCAACTTTGACTGCACCCTCATTGAATCAGGAACTGCAATCTAAATGACTAATAATAAAGGATAATAAAAATAAATTGAACCTAAGCTGTATCTAAATACCACTGCAATAATCAGAAAAGCTGCTAAAATTCAAACTGAAGAATGATCTTATCAAACATACGAAATCCAAAGAGGACTTGACAAGGCAAATGCTGTGGGGATATTTAACCTTGTGAGAGAGACTAAAAGTAGGGGACACAGTTGAAGAATTTGGGGTTACCCACTTAAGACAGAGATGAGCAGAATGAGGAAAGAAAGTGGAAAACACGTCTCAGGACTGCAGTGGAGGTGAGCTCATTTGAAACACATGAGTAGATAGATTCTTCCCTAGTTAGGAATCTAAGTGTAAGGGGGTAACCATGATCTCATTGAATGGTATAGCAAGCTTGAGGGGCCAAATGACCCACTCTTGCCTTAACTTAGATTTGGACTGAAAACCCCACAGGTAGTCAATGATAAAAGTTAGACTGGCCAAGACAGTAGAGCCTTCCCCTCCCTTAGGAATCTCCCACATAGCTCCAGAAAGGTTAATTCCAATAAAACCTAGTTTCAGGTCAACAGTGAGAAAGGAAGAACTTGTTTTTATCTAGCATCTAGATAATGAAGTAGAATCATTATTGTAATGTAGAAAATCCAGTAACCAATTAGTACATAGCCCTGTCCCACAAACAACAATAATAATGACTGGATTTCTAATTTAATGATTTGGTGAAAGGATTAATATTGGCTAGAACACCAGGGAAAATTCCTTCATTTATAAATCTGGGGGTGATGATGGAGTAGTGGTAATGGCATGCAGAGGTCCAGGCTTATGCTTTGCAATCTGACTAGGCCATCTGGTAGAGTTTAAATTCAATTAATAAATCTGGAATATAAATACTTGTCTCTGTAACCGTGACCATTGCAAAGATCAGAGATTGCTGTAACCCATCTTGTTCACTGATGTCCTTCAGGGAAAGAAATGAACCATCCTTGCTTAGTAAAGCCTGGATTTGACTCCAAATCTACAGCAATGTGGCTGATTCTCAACTGCCCTTTGAAAAGTCACTTAGTTCAAAGCCAATTAGAAATGGGCAAAAAATGCTGGTCTTGCCATTGAGACATCAAGAAAGGATATTTTAAAAAGTCATGAGAACCTTCACATTATTATTTATTATATTTTATATTTAGTACAACTTTCATGCATTCATGTTTTAATTAATGCTGGAATGGTTTTTGAAACTTGTTCCTTCTAGCTCTTTTTTCATCCAATCTCTTGCTCTCTCTTTATCTCTTTGTTTTCACACAATTTGACATTGAATTCACTGCCCTAAGTTATTTCTTTATTCAGTTATTAATTCTATAACTTGTTAAGATTAAGGAGATACAGTTCCTCCTCCAGTTCACTCTGACCCCACATATCAGGAAGAGAGCAACTCCCTGTTTCCAACTCACACTTGCAAAAATGACTCCGGCAATATATTGTCAATTCTGAAACAGTCAAGCAGGAATATAGTTATCCATGGATAGTGCTTATTGACCAGCCCAACATCTTATTTAGCTCAACGATTCAATGTATTATCATAGACTGAGCCATCATGAAAAAGATCTCTTCACTGAATTTTTAAATTAAGTTAATAGAAATTGCAAGAATCCACAGCATCCCTCGAGAGACAGTGAGTGCAGAATAAAAAAATTAACAGCCACAATTCCTGGTAATGACATCTTTGGAGTGAACATTGTACAAGGATGCGCTGTGATGTGGTCACACAGCCAAACTGTTTAATACTTGCAATCTAGACTCACACACGGGGATGCCAATGAGCTGACCTTCATCTGTATACAGTAGTTAGAACATCAAGGAAGGAGGAGGGACCCGTATTAAACTGTAGCCATTCTTAACTCTAGCAACAGCAAATGGGTGTGAGGTACGCATTGTGGAAATGCAATTTACAACATGTACTTGCACAGACAAAAAGAAAACAAATAAAATGTAAACCATTACGGTGCAAAAGATTTTGTATCAAAAGAGTGAATGTCAGCAAGGTCTGCATAAGACAAATAAAGGAAAATTGCAACTACAGTAGCTAACTAGAGACGGGCAAGCTACTGATTCCTGCCCCTAAACCATCCAAGTTAATGACATGTTTGGAAGGATCTGTCTCCTAGGAGGCAATGAGATGAATAGGGCACATTCTGGGCTCATAAATCTCTTGGTCGAGGAGCAGACTGGAACATGGGCACCTGTTGCTCTGACCAGAAAAACAAATTAGCAGCACCATGGCTTTACATAAACCCATTGCTCCTGGCGCCTTCTTTTTTTTTAATCTGCTCTGCGGCACTGGGTGCAGTGAAGGTACAAGCAGGAGAACAGCAGGGAGATTAATGCTGCTTAAGCAGGGGGGGGGTGAGACACCATTGTTACCCTTGTCTGCTGGAGGGATCAGAGATTCCCTTTTATTTTTCTTTTGGACTCCGAAGTAAACTGAAATCTGCGACTCGGCTGGCATCCGATCCTGAAAACTGAAGCTTTATGATTTGGCCGTAACATTTCCTCAGTAAACTCTTAATTGAACGATAATCTGATCAGTTTAATTCTAGGCCAATAATGTAGAAGTGGGTTAAGACACAGGACATCTAATTTCCTTCGCTATTCCCGTGCAAAACAGTACTAAAGTCACAAATGCCATCCTATGTGACGGTGAAAAATGTAAACTATCCTGCCTTATCCTTCCCGAACTGACTGTCATCTTTGGCACAGTTACCAAACCATCTTCTCCCCACCAACAACTTTTCACTGTCATTCACTTGGATGGAATAATACTCATCTAGGCTCATTCTCACTCACCCAAACTGAGCCAGAGAAACATCTGCAATAGCTTTTCTTCCCATTATCACATCATGACTTCCAGTGACCCCCCACAAGAGACAGTATTTGGCAGTATTCTATTTCTCATATGCATCCTGTCCTGTTCTGGCTCCATTCAAAGGCACAGCATCATTGCTGAGGTTGCCCAGTTTTACTTCACTGAGACCTCTCTTGACCCCTCAATCGCCTCTAAATACTCAGACTAGTTCGCCACTGGCAGTACTGAGTGATCAGACGCTTCTTCCAACTGAAGATTGAGAAGACCAAAGTCATTGCTTTTAGTACCTGGCAAACTCTGTTCCCTGACTGCCAACCATAACCCACTGTATGGAACTGACCGAGACTCATTCAGGCTGTTTCCTACTTTAATGTTGTATTTGATCCTGTAACAAACTTCAGCCCACCTGTCCCCTCCATCAGTAGGACCACCTAAAATCTCCTCCCTAACTCTGTCCGTCTCCATGCCTGACTGAGCTCATCTGCTGGTGAAAATCTCATCCATGCCTTTTCTAACTTTGACCTTCTCTGTTGGACAGCCTCCAGTTTTGTACCGCCCACTAATGCTCACAACACCAGGCCTATTTATTGAATTATCTTTCTCCTCACTGACTTATATTTGCTGCTGGCCAAGAGATGTTAAAACTACTACCCTTGCTTTCAAATCTTACTCATTTCCGTAATGTCAAACCCTGCAGCTCTTCAAACTGTTTGTTGTCAACAATTCTGGCGATGCCCACACCATTAATCTTAAGCAACCAAGGCCTTCAGCCATGGAATTCCCTCCATGAACCACTTGCCCCTATCAAAATGCTCCTTAAAAGCTACCTCTTTGAACACGCTTTTGGTCATCTGCCTTAATATCTCCTTATATAGCTTGGTGTGATTTAAGAATGCTCTTGTGAAGGGCCTCAGCATGTTTAATGTGCTTAACACATCATAGGAAGGTGTTGTTTCCAGATGACAGCAGCTAGAAGAGAAGAGTAATTAGGTGCACAGACAAGGGGATGCATGGTGTCTCAGTGGTTAGCACTGCTGCCTCACAGAGCCAGGGACCCACATTGAACTGCAGCCTCAGCTAAGTGTGTCAAGTTTGGACACTCTCCCCGTGTCTGTGTGGGGTTCCTCCCACAATCCAAAGATGTGCAGGTTAGGTGAACTGGCCAACCTAAATTGCCCATAGTGCTCAGGGTTTTTAGGTTAACCGCGTTAAGTGCACTTTCTGCGCAGGCTGAGGAAAATCCACCTCCCACCCGCCCCATCCTCATCACATTCGACAATGGGCTCATTGAGAGTGCCCTGAGCTGCTTCATCCCTGCCTGGTTTGGGAATTGCACCGTCTCTGATCGTAAGACCCTATAAGGGACAGTGAGGACAGCTGAGAAGGTCATTGGGGTCTCTCTTCCCTCCATTACAGACATTGACAGCACATGCTGCATCCAAAAGGCTAAGAGCATTGTGGAAGACCCCGCATACCCCTCACTCAAACTCTTGTTCCTCCTGCCATCTGGCAGAAATTACCAGAGCATTCAGTCTCTCACAGCCAGACTGCACAACAGTTTCTTCCCCCAAGCTATCAGGCTCCTTAACACGGTATGATCAGACTCTATCCCATCTGAAATTCTTTGCAAGACTTCGAATTGCTGCTAGAAAAATATCTCTTATTTATCATTCTTCTGTTATACTGCAACTTGCGTGTTTTGCACTTCTTATGCAATTTATGCCATGTATGTTCGTGTAGTTTGTGCTGTCCATGTAGTACCCTCAGTCCTGAAGGAACGCAGCCTCATTTTTATTGTATCAGTTGTATATGGTAGAAATGGAAAATAAAAAGCTTCTCTACTCTACTCTTAGTCAGGGGTATATGTAGGGGGGTGGCGGGGTGGGTTCCACTTCAGAAGGTTGGTGTGGACTTCTATGATTTTTATGAAATCCAGGAAAGATTTCCCTTTAACTCCATCAGTGATAGATTTTTTTCACCTGTCCTGGGGTGAGGAAACAACATGGTCTCGTTCAATGGCTCCCTAACAGTTCAGCAACTCAGATGAGGAATGCAAGTTTAATGGAACCTAACTTGCAGCCTATTTCTCCAGAATTCACAATGTTGGACGAACAACATAATGTGTCACGTCACTGCGATGCACTTCAACGCCACGGTGTTACAACCCAATTGAGACGGTATGTGGATTAGCGAGCCCACTTCCTCTGGGGTTTCCACAATAGTGAATGATTTGGTCAAAGCATACAAAAGTTCCCAGTTTGATTTGATTTCTTTACTGTCAGGTGTATCCTATTACAAAAACACAGTAAAAGGTCTTGTGTGGTGTCCCCACTCTCTGGCGCCATCTTAAACAAAAGAAAAATAAACCAAAACATAGAATGATAAAGGCAGAAAAACGAAGAAATAGAGAAAATATATCCACCTTTACAGTCCTTGTTAAGCCATGGGCCTAGAGGCCAGGCATGAATCCCCTTCACCATGCCACCACTGCTGGATCTAAGTTGCCACTCTTCAGCGCCATCTTGTCTCCACCACCACCCTCGTAAATGTAATTTTACATTCATGATGGCATTAGGTACATAGAAAAGACTGACCCTATTCCTGTACTTCACAAGAACAATTGTTTGTTACACAAAAATACATTCTGGCTGCAGGTAAACAAAACTATGAACTGACGACATAAACCTACTGGTTGAAAGTCAACCCCTTTTTTAAAACCCCTGCACACATACGGAACAGATGCAGAAAAAACAAAATTTATTTTTAAAATGTTGGTATTATATGCAGAGGAAAAAAATTGGAGAAATAGTTCAAATGCAGGATTGATGAGATGTTGGGATGAGATTTGGGAGTGGCACGGTGGCTCGGTGGTTAGCACAGCTGTCTCACAGTGCCAGGGCCCAGATTCAATTCCAGCCTTGGGTGACTGTCTGTGTGGAGTTTGTACGTTCTCCCTGTGTCTGTGTGGGTTTCTTCCAGCTTCCTCCCACAGTCCAAAGACGTGTAGGTTCGGGGAATTGGCCCTGCAAATTGCCCCATAGTGTCTAGAGATGTGTGGGCTAGATGGATTAGCCATGGGAAATAGGGTAGGGGTCTGGGTGAATTCTTTTTGGAGGGTCGGTGCAGACCTGATGGATCGAATGGCCCTTTTCTGCACGGTCAGGATTCTACGATTATATGAACAGAAAGATGGAGAAAACCAGATTAAAAAAAAAACAGTATGTAATGGGTGCAATGGAGGTCTCCCTTGTCTGCTCTTTCCACGTCAAATACATTGGGAAAGGCCTATTACATTACATGCCAGTAACTGGGAAGACGCAGGCCTCTCCATGAATCAAGGACCCCTGAGATGATGTTCTGCCAGCCGTAAGGTGCAGGCCATTCAGAAGTGTAAGGTGGGACAAAAGTCCCCATCAGCTTGTGGATATACCCTGGACCAAAACCCTCTGAACTTTGGACGTAAGTTTCCAAGCCTACGTCCACCTCCAGGGGTAAGCCCCAGGTCATCGGAACCCTCTGTCCCATCTTGGTTAGGATAAGGGGGCATGGGCTTTGGAGCCAATGGTGCAGAGCATCCCTCGGGAAGGGAAGCAGAGTAGGAGTCTGGGATTAGCGAGTTTCTCTCTCTCTCTCTCTGTGTCTCATTCTCTCTTTTCTCTGTCACCCATCAGTTAGCAATTACTCACTGTGATTTTAAACTCGTGGCATCAAATCTGGGCTGCAAGGGTTGACTGGGGTTCAAGTTAACAGACAAGTCTCAGGCATCTGATTTTGACCTATAATAGTCAGGTTTTGAAACATGCTTTTTTTTTCCATTTCTGTACATATATTCAGTTTACTTGCTATCGTGTTCCTCTGAAGCATCTGCCTCCTGTGTTTTCTACCACACCACATTCCACTAGAAAAACCCAGTTTCACAACCTGGGAGCTGGTGAGCAATAGACCAGGCAGCATTTCCACAGAGGCAAAGCCTATTTGTGGATTGGCAGGGCCAACGTAGAGTCTATAAAGGCCTAAAATCGAGCTGGAGCCAATAATGACAGGCAAAGATCATTGAGTGGGGGCTGTATGGAAGGGATCTGGCACCATGAACAGCGAGGCTGCAACTAGACACTCGCTTTTCAAGGCAGACTCTCTCAAAAAGCCATGGATGCCTCTGATAGAGATTCCCTCATTCACAAAAGCAAATATACCAAACTTTTTTCTCTGATTTGCCCACATGCTGAACCCTCTGTTGTATACAGTAACAGATATGAAAGGGTTCATCCATGAGCTAAGCAGGATCATTCTGATATATTGTATAATAAGGCAGTTTGAGCAAACAGTCAGATACAATCTCCTGATGGAAATGCAATCTTATCTGCTGATTGTTGATAATAACTTTTAAGAGTTAATATAACCTGTATATAGATGCTGAGATGTAATAAACTACATTCTAAGATCCTGTTCTGTCGAGTCTTATTTGTGGTTCATCCTCTATCACAGACTATTGAAGAGTCCTTAGAACAGCATAGGGAGGACAACTAGTGGCAACTACTATAAGCACCAATGTTGTTATCACGTCATGTTATAACATGATCGCAGAGATGCAGACCTGACCCTCAACATGAAGAGAGGGAATCCAAAAGAATTTAAAGAAAAAATGAGAACATTTCAGCAGAACAGTGCATTGCTAATTTAAGTATTGCCCTTTTAAGAAAGAAACACATCGTCAATCAGCTTCTGAAACTGTTTCAACAGAAAGCAGCTGGAAGAAATAGCTGAATTGGAGCTGGAAGGAAAAGGTCAGATCAGGGAAGAGCCAGCATGGCCAAGTGATAGTCACATTTGGTTGGAAGGGGTAAAGCTGAGTTGGGAATTGATGAGAAGTGAGTGACCAAACTTCAGATTTAAACAATCCAGGGTTGGAGAGACTGTAAAAGCAGTACCGCAGTCACAAAAATCTGTAACAATAGCCAGGAGGAAAAACGTTCAAATGGGGTCATAAGTTAAATCCAATGACAGAAGTTTGCAAGTGTATTTAAAAAGCAGAAGAAAACCAGAACAAACAATTTAGAGGCAATAAAGTCTTATTAAAATGTCAATGTGTCTTTAAGAGAATGTGGGGTGCATTGGTTAGGATTATATCCTCAAACATTCACTTTCTCTGCCACTGACGCTCAGTACACACTATTACTACTATCTACAAGATGCACTGCAAGAATTTAGCAAGACTGCTTATACACCACTTCCAAAATGATGCCCGTACCATCCAGAAGGACAAAGCAACAGATACATGGAGGCATCACCACTTTCAAGCTTCTCTCCAAGTCACTCACCTTCCTGACTTAGAATAATATCACTGTTCCTTCACTTTTGCTGCTTCAAAATTCTGCAATTTCCTCCCTAAGTACATTGAGAGTCTACCTACACCAAAAGCATTGCAGTAGTTGAAGAAGGCAGCTTCCTACCACCTTCTCAAGTGTACTTCAGGATGGGCATCAAATGCTGGCCCAATCAGAGATGCTCACCTTCCCTGAATGAATGAAAAGAGCTACAGCCTATGAATCCAGAGATATGCAGTGTAGGGAGTGACATCTAAGATTAAAGGAGTGTTACAAATGTCACAACAATGTAAAGAACACCAGATGTTCAAAAACATCTATGTCATTTAGAACCATCAATGCTCATTCTTGAGTAAAGATGTGTATTTTGCCCGAACATTCTCCAATTCTCGGATGAAATTGCAAAAGAAAACTACTATCAACTAAGCTGGGAAAATATAACCAATGAGTGAGTTTATAGACTTTCCAAGATTAATGACTAAACCTAAGACGAAGCAAAAATCACAGATACCCAATGGCTCTATCGTCTTGACAGAGATCAGTCGTATGTCCATCTTCTACTAAGATGGCAGTGGAGGAGGGCGTCTGAGCCCAGGGCTGGTCTGCTCTGTCCGTTTTTTTTTCTTCCCTTCTTTTCCTCCCTCTTTTCTCATTTTCTTTTTCTTTTGTATTTTTCTTTTTTGCTTTACTTGCTTCTTCTTGAAGAGCTCGGTTGTGGTAACGGTGTCGATGGCAGTGAGCGGGCCCAGCGTGGACACAAGGCAGCAGCTCCTGAGGTCAGTTTGGGTTCCCCAGCCGTTTCTGCATCCATGAGGCAATTCCTAGCGCTGATCCATAGCTGCCGTGGCAGAGATGAGTTTGGGTTCCCGATGGCGTCTGTGTCAGGCACAGATTCATGGTGGCAAGAATGTGTTTGGACCCGGTAGGAGATCCCATGGCAGCGGTTGCATCGGTCAGGTGGGTCCAAAGTGAACTTACGGTGGGGGGTGAAGTCGGGTTGTGGTGCCCAGTGGCATTGGTGCCCTCTGTATTGGCGAGGACTCCTAGAGGCAAGGGCGTTCCTGGAGGCCAGCTGGCATTTAAAACTGGCAACTTTCATTCGGTGGAAATGGCATGACGAAAGGAACTTGGTGCTTTCAGATGGCACCAGAGAGTGGCAGCAATATGCAACACCTTTCACTGTTTTGTTGGAGTGCTCTCCCCATCCTCCTTCATATGCCAGTCTAAGGGCCCTTTTAACAGTCTATGATGAAGATTGACCATGAATAATATTCAGTAGAAGGGACTCTTATCTTAGATTATAGCTAACAATAATGATAGTTTCTTGCATCTCATTAACCGTATACAAGTTATATGAACTCTTTAGCATAGTAATTATTATTAACAAGAGGTAGAAAAGGCACATGCATTTCTAACAGGAACTGTGTCCAACAGATATGAAATAACTCCAATGAAGGTGGATATCCCATCACCAAGTCACCCTTTATTTACACATGTATAATACATGACACTGACCCAACTAGTTCAAAGCTAGCTCCCAAAGTGAGCAGAACCCCTTACATTCCTGTTATATCTCTCAGTCAGGACTCCTTGATGGGATCAGGTTAACAGCCCCAATCAGGGAACTCCTATTCTATGAGATCCATCTGGCTGACCTCTTTCCAATCACTTCAAGACCATTCAGTCTGTTCAAACTGCCTCATGTTCTGGCTCGTAACTGTGTTATATATTAGAATGGGTAGACATTGAGCCCAGGACTTGTATTAACCATTTCAAATTCATAACCAATATCTTCCACTCCCAAGTTTCTTTCCCCTCAGTTAACCCTTTACAGAGTGGTATAAATAACAATGTCAGGATTACCATCCTCCCCACATCCTCTCCAACTGAACCTCTGATCTCACAAATTTAAGCAAACTGGTGGTTTGAAAGTTCTGCTAGAAGTTCATTTCAGTCCAGGAAGATTGGTAATCATTTGCTTGAAGATCACTGACCTTGATGTTGGTTTATTGTTTGTTTATTTTTCCTCTGGGGCATCCTTTATCTTAGAGTCATAGAGATGTACAGCATGGAACATACCCTTCGGTCCAACCCATCCATGCCAACCAGATATCCCAACCCAATCTAATCCCACCTGCCAGCACCTGACCTATATCCCTCCAAACCCTTCCTATTCATATACCCATCCAAATTCCTCTTAAATGTTGCAATTGTACCAGCCTCCACCACTTCCTCTGGCAGCTCATTCCATACACATACCACCCTCTGCGTGAAAAAGTTGCCCTGTAGGTCTCTTTTATATCTTTCCCCTCTCACCTTAACCTATGCCCTCTAGTTCTGGACTCCCCAACCCCAGGGAAAAGACTTTGCCTATTTATCCTATCCATGCCCCTCATAATTTTGTAAACCTCTATAAGGTCACCCCTCAGCCTCCGACGCTCCAGGGAAAACAGCCCCAACCTGTTCAGCCTCTCCCTATAGCTCAAATCCTCCTTGTAAATCTTTTCTGAACCCTTTCAAGTTTCACAACATCTTTCGAAAATCCTTTGCTGATTGACTGTTGATATTATTGTTGTCATTGCTCCATTACTCTAGCCTGAAACACATGGATTTCATCAGTGCTGCTAAGGGAAAGAAGTGGTTTAATCCTCTGCGTAATGTACTGATTTGATTTGATTTATTATCACGTGTACTTTGTTACAAAATACAGTGAAAGGTGTGGCATATTGCTGCCACTTTCTGGCGCCATCTAAAAGCACTGAGTTCCTTTCGTCATGGCACTTCCACCGAACGCAAGTTGCCAGTCTTAGATGGCAGCTGGCCTCCAGGAACACCCTTGCCTCTAGGAGTCCTCGCCAATACAGAGGGCACCAATGTCACTGGGCACCACAACCCGACTTCACCCCCCACCCTAAATCTACTTTGGATCCACCTGACCGATGCAGCCGCTGCCACAGGGTCTCCTACCAGGTCCAAACACATTCTCGCCACCATGAATCTGTACCTGACACAGATGCCATCGGGAACCCAAACTCATCTCTGCCACGGCAGCCATGGGTCAGCGGTAGGAACTCCAACAAAACTAACGGGTGGGACTCGAGCATCATATTATAACATTCCCTACTCACATCTGTGTGAATACTAAAGATGGTGGAATAAAACCCGTAAGTGGGAATCAATTACCTTGTTGCCGCAGACTGAAATTGAAGCAATGGCAGGAAGGAAGGAGTTTACCCAGTTTCCACCATCACAACTGATTAAATGGCCCCGACTCCAAACGCACCACAGGGACAGCATTAAATTTCACCCAAAGTTTTTATATCTTCAGAACTGACATTCTGTTTTAAACTAAGACAGGGAGAGCGTTGTATTAAAATAAAATCAGCAGAACTAAGGATTCTCAGGAGCCTGGACATCAAAAATAATTAGCAATTTCCCATAATTCCCCCACCACCCCCAACTCAATTCACTAAAACCCAAATGTGTATTCAAATGCATTAATACAAAGATGATGGAATAATTATGTGAATCGAGTAAATCCTATTATAAAATATTTAAAAGAAACTGCTTAGTTTTGTCAGCGCTGCAAAATGATAGCATCCAGACCAACAGACTGTAAATTTTCATTTATGTCCACACTCTGTAATATTGCAATTATCCATCAAATTAAAAGGCATAAAATACAAGCCTAAATCATTTGTTTTGTTTTTAAACATAGTGTTTTCTCAGACAAATAATACTAGGATCACTTCCCACACACATTATCTCTTCAAAACGATGGAATTCACTTTTCCAAACGAGTGTGTTTTTTTTTGGAAGGGATGAAAGATGAAATTTAATGTGGAGTAGATATTTAATGACATTGGGAGCTCTCAGTTGAATGGTGGACACAAAGACTGCCATTCAGGAGGTTGCCTACCAGAAGACTGTGCCGTTGGATGTGTTGCAAACAAATGCAGAGTTGGGATCCAGAAATGGTCCCACAGTGCAATTATTCTTAAAAGGTATAAAGGTTCTACCTGGTGTACTGTCTGCCTTTGGGTGCTTTCTACCTGATTGTAGTAAACCTCCCTACATGCTTCTGACTGGCTTTTAATATATTTAAAAATTATACAATTTTGATTGTTGAAATGATTTCTCTTATATAAAATGCTAATGAATTGCTAATCTGAAGCTCACAGGTTTGGGTGCCACTCTAAAGACTTGAGGTCCTCAACAGAGAGCTCAAAGGAAATCAGATCGAGGTGTTTAAAATTGGTGAAGGTTTAGCGAGCATAAATAAAAGAGAGACTGCTTCCATTGTCCGAATGACCACAGGGAAGGGATGTAAGGCAGTTTGCAAAAGAAGCAAAGGCATTTAGAAATATATCTTTTTAAAATATGTAATTTGCATTTTGAATGTTAAATTCAATTGCATGGTGAATACAGATTCATTGGCAGCTCCCAAAGGGGAGCTAGGTAGACACTTGAAGGATAAGATACATGGAAAGAGTGGGGAAATGAAACCAAGTGATTTGTTGCTAGAAACAGCCAGCACAGAATCAAACTCCTGTACAGTATTTTTGTGTGTATATACTAAAATACTGCTACTGTAGTTTTAAATAATGTTATTTAGTCTTACCAAGCGTCACTAATGTTAAACAATACTGAGTTAAAGATGCAAAAATATTCAGCAAAATAACATAACTAAAAATATTTAGAACTATTTAGGATTATCTGC
This sequence comes from Chiloscyllium plagiosum, assembly GCF_004010195.1. Lineage (NCBI taxonomy): Eukaryota > Metazoa > Chordata > Chondrichthyes > Orectolobiformes > Hemiscylliidae > Chiloscyllium > Chiloscyllium plagiosum. Next base: position 56,963,715 of record NC_057725.1, on the reverse strand, counting down.
ATACATACATATATATCCAGTTGAAAACACTAAAAGCCAGTAACAAATTGCTCAAAAACCAATTGTCTTTCTGTATGGCAAAGACTGAAGGCCCCATTGTGAATTGATCAAATCAATTTTGCAACAAGATCCGACAAGGTCGACCTGAGGGGAATGACACAAGTGGAAAAATCATGCAACATAGGAGCTAAAGTCTCAACAGGCAAAGGGATCTGAGAGTGTGGCTGAAACAAGTGATCCTGCCCCATTTGAATGATGAGAAAATGTGCCTCATCCCCACTGTCAAGGAAGATTGTAGTATCTTGTTAATGTCATGAGTTTTACAAGTTCAGAGGATGTAGTAAATGCTAAAAGTAAAACAGAACACATGCCATTACACTTCATTGTCTTTGCACTGCTCGCTTGTAAATTGTGGAGATTTATTTTAAGTATGTGGTTTTTGAAAGGAATTTTTGTTTTTAATGGAGTCCAATTAAAATCTTTACATCTCTAGTGTTTTTAAAATAAATAGATCCCAATCTTCCAATCCCTTCTGCTCTTCTGGAGGTGCTGTTTGATGCAAGTCTAATGTTACTTGGAGGAGCACCAAAATCATTTGACAAGGACTGGCAACATCATTTGGAAACATAGCATCATTTCCAGTTAAACACTGACGACACCCAGCTTTAAATCAGCCCAACATCTCAATTCATCTGAGGTCTTTTGATGATCAAACTGCTGGACCAGAAAATTCCAACAATTAAGCATTGGGAAGATCTTGTCTTCAGTCCTCATCTATTCCTGAGCCACCAACTCCTTCCCTGTCTCTGTCAAGTGTCTACAGCTGAGGCATATTACTCCCTGAAACAAGGGTCTTACCCCAACTGAAGATCAGCTTTCAATCACAAATCCAAATCATCAACAAGGTTGTCTATTTCCACTTGCCTATGTTCAATGACTTCACTCCTGCCTCAGCTCATTTGCTGCTGTCAGACTCCTCCATGCATTTGAGACCTGTGGAGTTAATTATTCCAACTTATCACTAGCTGATGTCTCACATGCTACCCTTTGTACACAAGCTCAGACTAAAGAGAAAAAAGAACTATTGCTGCTTGAGTTCTAACTCACAACAAGACCCATTATTCCAATAGCTGTGTTCACTGACCTACATTGGCTTCTAGTTAGTCAATCTCCAGAATTGGCCTGGAGTCTCCACAAGCTGAATTTCCAGGACACTGCTATGTGCAATTCCAGAGAAAATTCCTAAAGACACTAAAAAAATCTTGATTTTATTGTTGTTTCCCTTGAATATTTCTCCTTACCAAATATAAAATTATTGAAATCAGAGGGGGGAATAGCCTGTTTGACAGATAATCAAACATCGTTGAATCGGGCAATGAGTCTTTTTGCTTTACAGTTAACATAGGAAGGCAACACACCATGAAGGAGGTGTTGGCCAACTCATAGCTAGAATGTGGGGTTAACTCCTGATGCATTTGGTCATACTGGGACCCTAAACAACATCTTAGGTCTTGCTATGTGCACACCTTATGCAGTGTAACCTGTATAGAACATAGAACATAGAACAATACAGCATAGAACAGGTCCTTCAGCCCACGATGTTGTGCCAAACATTTGTCCTAGCTTAAGCACCCATCCATGTACCTATCTAATTGCCGCTTAAAGGTCGCCAATGATTCTGACTCTGCCACTCCCACAGGCAGAACATTCCATGCTCCCACCACTCTCTGGGTAAAGAATCTACCCCTGACATCCCCCCTATACCTTCCACCCTTCACCTTAAATTTATGTCCCCTTGTAACACTCTGTTGTACCCGGGGAACAAATTTCTGACTGTCTACTCTATCTATTCCTCTGATCATCTTATAAACCTCTATCAAGTCACCCCTCATCCTTCGCCGTTCCAATGAGAAAAGGCCTAGCACTCTCAACCTATCCTCGTACGACCTATTCTCCATTCCAGGCAACATCCTGGTAAATCCTCCCTGCACCCTCTCCAAAGCTTCCACACCTTTCCTAAAGTGAGGCGACCAGAAATGCACACAGTACTCCAAATGTGGCCCAACCAAAGTCCTGTACAGTTGCAACATCACTTCACAACTCTTGAATTCAATCCCTCTGCTAATGAACGATAATACTCCATAGGCCTTCTTACAAACTCTATCCACCTGAGTGGCAACCTTCAAAGATCTATGTACATAGACCCCAAGATCCCTCTGTTCCTCAACCTCACTAAGAACCCTACCATTAACCCTGAATTCCGCATTCTTATTTGTTCTTCCAAAATGGACAACCTCACACTTGGCAGGGTTGAACTCCATCTGCCACTCCTCAGCCCAGCTCTGCATCATATCTAAGTCCCTCTGCAGCCGACAACAGCCCTCCTCACTGTCCACAACTCCACCTATCTTCGTATCATCTGCAAATTTACTGACCCACCCTTCGACTCCCTCATCTAAGTCATTAATAAAAATTACAAACAGCAGAGGACCCAGAACTGATCCCTGCGGAACTCCACTTGTAACTGGGCTCCAGGCTGAATATTTACCATCTACCACCACTCTCTGCCTTCGACCGGTTAGCCAGTTTTCTATCCAATTGGCCAAATTTCCCTCTATCCAAGTCCCCTGGTACCACCCCCGTTGACAGTGAAGACGAAAAGATCATTGCCAACGGCTCTGCAATTTCCTCTCTTGCTTCCCACATAATCCTAGGATATATCCCGTCAGGCCCGGGGGACTTGTCTATCCTCAAGTTGTTCAGAATGCCTAACACATCTTCCTTCCTAACAAGTATCTCTACTAGCTTACCAGTCCGTTTCACACTGTCCTCTTCAACAATACGGTCCCTCTCATTTGTAAATACATAATACGGTCCCTCTCGTTTGTAAATACACAATACGGTCCCTCTTGTTTGTATGCCCCGCCCTATCTAAGCACTCTATGATCTGTATGTCTTATGGTCTGCCTGTTCTGCTCATAAGACAAAGCTTTTCATTGTACTTAGGTAAATGTGACCACGACAAATCAAATCAAATCCATGCTCTTGTTTTTAAATCCCTCCATGTCCTCTCCTTCCTATCAGAAAGATATTGTGAAACCTGAAATGGTTCAGAAAAGATTTACAAGGATGTTGCCAGGTTTAGAGCTATAGGGAGAATAGGCAGGGGATGTTTTTTACTGGAGCATTGGAGGCTGAGGGGTGACCTTATAGAGATTTATAAAATCATGAGGGGCATGTATAGGATAAATAGACAAAGTCTCTTCCCTGGGATGGGGGAGTCCAGAACTAGTGGGCATAGGTTTCGAGTGAGAGAGGAAAATATAAAAAAGACTTAAGGGACAACGTTTTCATGCAGAGGGTGGTACGTGTATGGAATAAGCTGCCAGAGGAAGTGGTGGAGACTGGTACAGCTGCAACATTTAAAAGGCATCTGGTGGGTAAATGAATAGGAAGGGTTTGGAGGGATATGGGCCGGATGCTGCAGGTGGGACTAGATTGGGTTGGAATATCTGGTCGGCAGGGACAAGTTGGACCGTAGTGTCTGTTTCTGTGTTGTACATCTCTATGCTCTCCCGGTCTAATCTTCTGCACCCCCCTCTAGCCTTCCAATCCTCTGAGCTAGCTGTCCTCCCCTAACTCTGATATTTTCAGCACTGCCGGTTTCTCTTGTTCCAACATGCCTCCAGCTATCAGGCTCTGAGTTCTGAAACTCTTTCCCCAAGTCTCTTTATCATTCCATCTCTCGTTCCATCTCCAAGAAATCCTTTACCACTTCCGTGCTTGACCAAGCTTGTGGTCATTTGACCTGGCAATAATCTACACTTGTGGTTCAGTATCAAATTGGATTTATAATATTCCCGCATAATACCTTGAGACATTTTATTACATCAAAGACACTATGGAAGTGCATGTTGCTCTAAAGACTGGTTGCAGGTACAGTTACATTTAAAAGAGACTTGGGCAGGTACAAGAATAGAAGCTTGCACGCTTTCCCCGTGTCTGCGGGTGCTCCAGTTTCCTCCCACACTCCAAAGATGTGCAAGTTAGGTGGACTGGCTATGCTAAATTGCCCATAGTGTCCTGGGATGAGTAGGCTAGGTGGGTTAACCATGGGAAATGCAGCATTACAGAGACAGGATAAGGGGGTGGCTTGGGTGAGATGCTATTCAGAGGGTTAGTGTGGTCTCCATGGACTGAATAGCCTGCATCCGCATCGCGGGTTCTGTGATTCCATGAAATGTTTAAAAGGATACCAACCTCGTGTAGGCAAATGGGATTAGCTTAGTTTGGGAAACGTGGTCAGCATACACGAGTTGGACCAAAGGGTCTGTTTCCGTGTTGGATGACTCTATGGCACAATACCTTGTGTGATTCGTCCTGAAGGACTCATGAACATTTCAAACCCTTGCTTTCCCATTCTTTTCACATGGGGCTTTAAAATTAACAGTGCAGAGAGATTTTTTTTTGATCCAACAAACCTCCTTTACAATCCAACAGATAATCAGAAATTCCTAGAGACTGTGTCCTGGGTGACAGCGAAAATAAACACAGGCCACAGAGTGTGTCAAATTTTATATGAAAATGGAATTTGAGGGGGAAAAATAAATGAAAAGCATCAGGATTTCTTTTTGTCTAAATATGTCACCCTTAAATTTTAGAATTATAATGAAGTCTTCGGGGAGAAACACTTTCTAAAATCTGGATTTTATGTAAATGTTTGCTATTTGAATTTTAGCACTTCACAATTCTAAGGGACAGTCTGACAGCAGGGTCTTTACCTGTTAACAACAGAGTTTTCTGCCTCACATTGGACCTTCTTCCCAAACAGTGGGTAACTAGTTTCTTTTCACGAAATCACTGATAACCCCTGACCTTTGAAACCACTGAAGCTGCCATCTTCGCCCTCTCCTATTCATCATCACGCAGTTATAGCTCAGTCAAGAGATTCCATGGCCAGCCTTGGATGAAATTAAGTGATTCCTTTGGGAAATGGCTGCACTGACCAGATGTCTTCAGCCAGGCTCTCGGGAGAGACATGAGGCTTGTGAGGGGAGGGTGTTTGGGGTGGGGGAAGCAGCTGTAATGCCTTTCTGGTTGCTGTGGAGACCAGCTTTCCCATCCACCCTGCAGCAGTGAAGAGGGGAGTAGTTACCAGCTGTTGTCTCATAATAAAAAGAAGTGGGAGGCTTGAGTTTTGCCTGCTCCCAGCCAAAAAAAAAGCGAAGAGGGTTTTAAACTATCTGCAACCCCCCCTGCGACACAAAATCTCGGTGTCGCCAATTCAAATTGCCCAATTTCTGCCGTTTGAGATGCTGCTTATTAGCAGAAATTCTTCTGCAGGTTCGCTTTAACTGAAATGCTTCCTTGAGCTCTTTGTACAGTCACCCTCCCGGTTTGAGCAAAAATCCTCTACTTGTTTGGGACTGCGTTTCTAGCTCCAGTCTGACTCCAGCACCGTTTCAACCAAAACAAAAAAAAGGGCTGAGATTAATTAAACCCTCCTGAACATTTAACCGTAAACATCAGAGTTAACCCCTGCAATAAAGTTAATCTCCTGCCTGTCAGCCCTCTGTTAATGGGAGCGACCTTCAACAGCACATTGTCTCTGGAAAAGACACCTTCACCTCCCCCTCTCCCCCCCCCCCCTTTCTCTTTGCTCTGAGCAAAAATGACTAATTATACCTTTGTGAAATTGCTGATCAATTTATCAGAAAGACACCACTGAAGTCACAACACACCAAAGATAAAGTGTGAGGGGTGATTTTTAACATTTTAAATTCACGGGGAAGGGGCTGCTGATTGGAAATGGGAAGAAGATAGTTTGAGTTTTACTTCCTCCAGCAACTTGCGTTTGAAAATAATATAAATAGGTTTCTTGAAAAGTTGCGGGATGTCACACTGCTGTTCAGTGGCGCTTCCCTTTAATAAACTACATCAGACAGGCCACTGATATCACAGTGTATTATCCCCATGACTCCCCGAGCCATGTATCATTAAAAAGTTTAAAATCCACATCCTATTGTGCCTTTGCTACGCCCATTTTTTTTCCTTCTTTATAAGCCAGATAATTACTACCATATCCAACCTGTCACCACACTGAGAAGTTTATAAGTATGATTGACTCCCCTTCCCCCCACCCTTTGTCTCCTCCCTCCCTTTGAAACCTGTTTCAACCAGTTTACACCTTCAATAGGATATGAAAAGTTATAATAGTTCAAACGTCTTTCGTTTCCTCCCCCTTCATTTTGTCATTATAAACACACGCCCAGCCATCTGAACTCCTCCAGCTTGTCTCCGTGGATGGCCTCAGCAAGATTTTTCAAAAGGAACCTTCTTCCTTTCAGTGAGACACACAGTCTGTTAATGAAGGATACTGTAATTACCAACCTCACCAGAAAGTCAAAACACGGTTTCAATGAGGCTTGGATGCTAAAACAGTATCAGAGAGCTACCCTCCCATACTAACTGAATACTGCACCCCAGAAACATCACTTGCACACTTAACATTTTTTTTAAAGTGTCCGTGGTAACCTTGACATGGAAGTGCCCATGGACAAAGTCAGAAGTCACACGACACCAGGTTATAGTCCAACCGGTTTATTTGAGATCACAAGCTTTCGGAGCTCTGAGTCTTAGAGATGTACAGCACGGAAACAGACCCTTCAGTCCAACTCGTCCGTGCCGACCAGATACCCGAACCTAATCTAATCCCATTTGCCAGCACTTAGCCCATATCCCTCTAAACCTTTCCTATTCACTTACCTGCCCAGATGCCTTTTAAATGCTGTAACTGTACCAGCCTCCACCACTTCCTCTGGCAGCTCATTCCATACACTCACCACTTCTGCAGGAAAAAGTTGCCCCTTAGGTCCCTTTTATACCTTTCTCCTCTCACCCTAAACCTATGCCCTTCGGTTCTGCCCCACTCTGAAAACTTGTGATTTCAAATAAAACTGTTGGACGATAACCTGGTGTGCGAAGTATCACAGTTTTAACAAAATGTGATACTATAGGTTGGAGGAGGTCTTGTGATGATGTCGGAACTGTCACTGCCTCTGAGCCAAAACCTCCATTCCATATTAAAGTTGAGATGTGATTGCACTGGAGAGGATGCACAGGAGATTTTTTTTAGATTAGATTCCCAACAATGTGGAAACAGACCCTTCGGCCCAACAAGTCCACACTGACCCTCCGAAGAGTAAACCACCCCCCTCTTACTAATGCACCTAACACTATGGACAATTTAACATAGCCAATTCACCTGACCTGCACATAGAGTCATAGAGATGTACAGCATGAAAAAAGACCCTTTGGTCTAACCTGTCCATGCCCACCAGAATGGTGATCAATGACCACGGAATTGGTAGATTTCAGGTAAGGGCAGGAAGTTCAGAGGGAATGTGAGGAATATCTTTCCCCTCACTTAGAGGGCAATGGGAATCTGGAACTCAGGGTAGTGGAGGCAGAAACATTGATAACATTTTAGTGGTATTTAGATGTGCAGTTGCAATGCCAATGCACACAAGGTTATGAACCAAGTATTGGAAAATGGGATGAGAATAGTTAGGTGCTTGCTTTTGATCAGTGCACGCAAAATATTGAAGGGCTGTTTGCTGTGCTGTTGACCTCTGAGAACTGTATGACTCCTGAACGTAATGGACAAGGAAAGTGTGGTCATAGTACAGGCAGAGTATCAATTTTGAATCCTTCCAAAATACACCAGTGGTAAATGATAAGAGCTAGAAATATTGATGCAAACATATGAATTAGGAGCAGGAGCAGACCAATCAGTCCGCCAAGACTGCTCCATCAACTCAGTAAGATCATGGCCGATCTATTTATGTTTTGAACTCCACATTTCCACTTACTTCTGAAGCTGTTTGATTGCCAAATCTAATAAGAACGACCTACCCTTCATTTACAAATATTAATCGATCCCAACTTCCATCACCCTTTAAGGCAGAGGGCTCCAAAGTCATACATCTCAGAAATGAATTCTCTTCAACTCTGTCCTTAAAGGGTGACCACCTTATTTTAAAGCAGAGCCTCTAATCCAGGACTCATCCACTCTAATCTTGACCCTTTCTGTGTCAAGGGTCACAGAAAGAGTCAAGATTAGAGTGGATGAGTCCTGGTCAGAACCATTTTAATGCTTCCTCAAGACACCCCTCATGCTTCTGAACTCCAGTGAAAACAAGCTCAATCTGTCCAACCTTTTCTCATTAGACAACCTGATCATTCCAGGTTTCAATCTAGTAAACCTGCCCTGAACAGCTTACAACCCAATTACATCCTTCCTTAAATATGGAGACCAGAAGTATTCAACGTGTGGTCACTCAATAGCTTGAAGCATGACATATTTATTTTTATGTTCAATTCTTCAGGGCAGCATGGTGGCTCAGTGGTTAACACTGCTGCCTCACAGCACCAGGGACCCAGGCTTGATTCCAGCCTCAGGTGACTGTGTGGAGTTTGTACATTCTCCCGTGTCTGCGTGAGTTTTCTCCAGGTGCTCTGGTTTCCTCCTACAATCCAAAGACATACAGGTTTGGTGAATTGGCCATGGTACTCAGGGATGTGTAGGTTGGGTGCAATAGTCAGGGGTAAATGTAGAGCAATAGGGTCTGGGTGGGGTACTCTTTGGAGGGTTGATGTGGACTTGTTGGGCTTGTAATAAAGGACAGCATTCCCTTAGTCTTCTTAAGTACTTGCTGCACTTGCATGCTGACATTTTGTGACTCACACTTAAGAACACCAAGATCCCTCTGTACCTCAGAGTTCTGCAGTTATTCTCCACTTTTTCTTCCTGCTAAGGTGGAAAATATCACCATTTTCTACGTTTTATTCTAATTGCCAAATTTTTGCCCACTCATTTGCCCGTATCTAAATCTGTGTGAAACCTGGTTAGTTTAGTTGGCAGCACAGTCAGAGAGATCAGATTAGTGCCAATGACACAGAGTTCAAGACCCATTCCAGATGGGATGGATTGCCAATATGCTTCCCTCAGGCCTTCCTGTGAGGGAGATTGCAATACTGTGGCTGGACTTCCCTTCAGGTAGAGATCAGAAGGTAGGGTGTGGGATAAAGATGGCTGATTTCAAGATTTTGATGGGTTAGAATGATTATCCAGTGGAACGTTCTAAAACCCAACCTTGACACATGAGCAATAAAGTCTAACAAAACCTATCGTTAGTGTCTTTGTGAGTCAGTCTTTTCTGGGTACTGCAATTCATCTTCTAAAACTCCTCCTGATTTGATGTCGGCCAAGGAGTTTCAAGATTTTGATCCAGCTGCATTAACAGAATGGTATATATATATATATCTCCAAACTGGGGTGTGTACGAATGGGAGAAAATGGAGATGGTGCTCACCTGTGTTAGATAGTTGTAACACTCCAGTGTTACAGTATTGTCTGTGTGGAGTTTGCACATTCTCTCCGTGTCTGCGTGGGTTTTCTCCCGGTGCTCCGGTTTCCTCCCACAATCCAAAGATGTGCAGGTTAGTGGACTGGCCATGCTAAACTGCCCATAGTGTGCAGGGATGTGCAGGTTAGGTGAGTTAGCCATGTGAAATGCAGGGTTACAGGGAAAGAGTAGAAGGGGTGAGTCTGGCTGGGATGTTCTTAGGAGGGTCGGTGTGGACTCAATGGCCTCCTTCCACACTGTAGGAATTCCATTCTGTTCTATTTTGGTCAGTTTACTATCATTGCAACTCCTGTAATTGGATACCCTCCCACCAAAACATAAGCCCCCCTCTCCCCCCATTCACTGCACTCCTAGGTGTCAAGTTATGGACTGTTCATCCATGCTTTTTCATTGAATTGTTCTGTATATCAAAGACATCACTGCTATCAGTTTGAAGATGCCATTGGTTCAATCATTGGTACCTCCTCCACCTTTTGATGCTACTTCCTCGATTGAAAGGACCACTCCCCATCTCTGGGCACTCATTTCCTCCATACTACCAACACCCCTCTCTTCTCCATCCTCCTCCCTTCTACTTGGCACAATGGCAGCAGCTTTATCAATTGATCTGATTATAATCCAGGACTCAAAATTCAATATGCTTGCAGTCAAGTACTTGATGTGCTTTTTGCAGGTGAATTTAATCAGTATTAAACAATTTCAAGCACACTCATAGTTCATGGGTAAAAGCATGGAATAGAGAAATATTGCAAAAAAAGCATTACAAATTCAGTTGCTGATGCAGCCCACAAGTTATTCTATGTGTTTTTGTTATACATCACTGTTGTACTGCTTGAAGTGATTTTAATCTTTGCTACCAGCATATTAATCGCTTAAACTTTCCGTTACATTCCTGAAAGTCATGAGTTTAAATTAAAAACTTTATTTGAAGCATAGGAAACAATGTTTAACCTCGAGTTAGGTTTCAGAAGGTCAACCTTAGCAGAGAAAAAATAAATAAAACATTGCACTTGTACCCTCAGTATCATACAAAACTTAAATGGCTAAATTTTAACATCAGTAAATGAAATAACCTCCAATAAGTTTAAAAATAGAAAAGCTAATTCTAACATTCTGCTGATGGTACTTGCTGTAGTGGATTCTAAGAGTGCATTCTCAAGGAGGGATCCCAGGGGGATCGTTGCCCGTGGTCTGCACCAGAGGATATTTAGCTGCTGAGTTCCAGTCCACATGCCAAGGCTAGCGCTTATTCCTGCCCACATAATGGTCACTGCTCAGTAATGTCTTACATCCCACGCACCACTTGGAGAAAAATACTAGGCCGACAGCCTGCAGCTTGGGAACATGCTGCCAGACTTGGCTATGGCCTGCAGATGGGTGGAGGGGTGGGTGTGTCAGGACAAGGATGGCTCCTGTAGGCAGAACATCTTCATGGCCTCTTGAAGAGGCGTGTTTATGCTGCGACTGTGTCATGGGCAGAGAGCATGCAGCAGTTCAGGCTGGCTGTCTGGTGCACTTCGGGTCTGTTTAGTTCTGTTGGCTTGATGATTGGTATGCAGAGTGGTGTGATGCCAACAGCGTAGGTTCAATCCCCACACCAGCTGTGTTTACCATGAAGGACTCTCCTTCTTAGCCTCTCCCCTGAGGTATGATGACCCTCAGGTTAAACCACCACCAGTTGTATCTCTCTAATGTCAGATCAGCCCTATGGTCTGGTAAGACAATGGCGACTTGATCTTTGGTCTGGGTGGGTGATGGATGCCTGGTGAAAGATCTAGGACAGTGACGTGGGCTTTCTGTACACATTGGAAGGTGGGAGTTGCCTGAGAAAGGGAAACTTTGTTCTAAAGTGTTGCTCACCATGTCAGGCGAATCACTGAACAACTTTAATGCCAATCTCTCAATGAGGTTTCTTTTCCTAACAATTTAGGAACTTTCAAGTGAATTTGTGCTAAAAGGGGCGATGTTAGGTGCAGACTCCCTGCACACCAATACATCCTTCCTGCAAATCTCTCCTCATAATACCCTCAGTTAAAACATCATTATTCATCTAGTCTTCATTAAACCGCTATTTAAATTTCCAGCTCCCACACTTCCCCAATTGTGTTCAAATTAGTAATGGGTGTATATCAAATGTGCAGCTGAGGCTGGTAGAACTTCTTACCATGAAGGGACAGTTAATGAACACAAATTTCAGTGTTGCACTTGGCAGCATAGTAAATAATGCATCTAGTTAACACTCTGTCACTATACAGCAATGGCTTTCAAATGGCCTACAATTTTAAATGCGCAATAACACACAAATCAGTTGTATTTCTGTACTGACCCCCACATTACACACAGGCAATTCAATCATAGCCTGCAGTACTATCTGATCGACTTCCGTCCTCCGTATCCAAATGATAAGAGTAATTGGGAAGGAAACAGAAGGGCAGTGACTAGCTTTAGATTAGGCTGATACAATTCAATAGCCAGATCACGAAACATTTTGGGAAGGATAGTTTAGTGCGTACTGCATCTTTAGCTTGGCAACAATTCCACCTTTGACATGAGATACAATTCAGAAGTGCCTTTCCAATGTGACCATATTCACTGCAGTTAAAAAGAATGAAGGAGATCTCACATAAACCCACTAAATTCCAACAGGACTAAAGAGGGTGAACACAGGAAGGATCTTCCCAATGACCAGCGAATCCGGAACCAGAGGTTATAGTTGAAGGATAAGGGGTAAGCCACTTAGGACTGTGAGGAAGAGAAATTTCTTCACCCAGAGCCTGTGGAAGTCTCTGTCACAGAAAGTGGATTGGGACAAAACAATTGAACGCTTTTAAGAAGGAGTTAGATATAGTTCTTAGGGCTAAAGGGGTCAAAGGGTGTGGGAAGAAAATGGAAACAGGGGACTTTGCTGGATCATCAGCCACGATCATGTTGAATGGTGGAGTACGCTCAAAGGGCAGAATGGCCTACTCCTGCTCCTACTTTCTATGTATCTATGACTGTGCTATGAAATCATATAGTACATAAGAAGGCCATTTGCCCCATTGTGCCCATATTGGTTGCTTGAAAGAACTATCCAATTAGTCTCTTTTTCCCCATCGCACTACAACCTGTCCTGTTCAATGGGGTTTTGAAAATTATAATTGAATCTGCTTCCACCGTTCTTTCAGGCTGCTTTATAGAAACAAAAACACCCTCATTTGGATTCTTGTGTTTTCTTGACATTTATCTTAAATCCATGTCCTTTTGTGTTATTGATCCTTTTACCTATAGCAACAGTTTCCCCTTGGAAACCACTTCCCCCAGAAGTCTTGTTGGGATGTGACTTGTGAGGATGATTGTCATGGAGGTTATCCCTAAAGTAGGGACGTTTCCTCCTTACCACTCAGAGGGATTGATTATTCTACCCTCAACCCCAATCCCACCATCCCTCACTGCAACTGCACATAGCCAGCTTACTTAAAGGGCCAGGAGGGAAAGCCAAATTATGGTGATTCAATGAATGATTTAGGAGGTCACTAAAGGTGTGAGATAAAAGTGCAAAGTCAACTCTTCCATTGGCAAAAGAATTTTGAAAACACAATGAATGGATCCACTCCAAACCATATATATCAGATTCAGCACAGTTAAAGTCTTTTTTAAAAAAGTCATGATCTCTTCAGCAGAGGCACAATATTAAAACAGAATCATACATCTGAGGAATATTCAGAAATCAGACTGGGACACCTTTCTTTGCCCCCAATAGGGTGATAATGAGTCAGCAACAGAACATTACCACTTTCACAGGATGAAGTGTCCACATTTGCCCAATAATCTACTAACTTCTTGTCACGCTTCACCCCCCCCCAACCTTTGCCTTAAGGAATGCTAATTTCTTTCCATTTCCCTTGATTGTTGTGTTACTCTATAAAACAAGAATCTTAAATATGTACATAGAATCATACAGTCATACAGCACAGAAATGGACCCTTCGGTCCAACCAGTCTAAACTGAACATAATCCCAAACTAAACTAGTCCCACATGCCTGCTCCTGGCCCATATCTCTCCAAACCTTTCCTGTTCATGTACTTATCCAAATATCTTTTAAACATTGAAATTGTATCCACATCCACCATTTCCTCAGGAAGTTCATTCCACTTGCAAACCACCCTCTGCGTTAAAAAAATTGCCCCCATATCTTTTTTTAAATCTCTCGCTTCTCACCTTAAAAATGTGCCCTCCGGTCTTGAAATCCCCATTTTAGGGAAAAGACAACTACCATTGACCCAATCTATACCCCTTATTATTTTATAAACTTCGAGCAGGTAATCTCTCAACCTCCTACACCCCAGTGAAAAAAGCCTAGCCAGTCTTTCTTTGTCACTCAAACCTTCCATATCCAGCAAGATCCTGGTAAATCTCCTCTGAACCCTCTCCAGCTTAATAATATCCTTCCTATCATGAAGCCCTTCACATCATCCACACAAAACAGTACACCTCAGTGGAACAATTCAATTCAAATCCCTCTGCAACACTGACTCTGTAACCATGGAAATCATTCAGATGGCTCTTTAATGGACCTTACATTGCTTCTTAATACAGATTTCCACCTTTGTAGAGACACCAACTGTAGGAATATCAAGAAGAGAACATTGGATATAAAATCAGAAATTGCTGGAAAAACTCAGCAGGTCAGACAGCATCTGAGTTTTGAAGAAGGGTCACTGCACCCAAAACATTATCTCCGATTTCTCTCCACAGATGCTGCCTAACCTGCTGAGCTTTTCCAGCAATTTCTGATTTTGCTTCTGATTTCTAGCATCCGCAGTTCTTGGGGTCTTTTTTTTTGCTTAGAAAACATTTGATCCCTGGAGGAAGTCTGTGGTATCCGTTCTCAGTAAAATAATGAGGTTTGAACTGTGTAGTGAGTCTCAGTCTTCTGCCAGCAATGGCTTAATGGCAGATCTCACTCCTCTGAGTCAGACACTCCAGACAGTGAAGACATGCTGCCAATGCAGTGCAATACAGAGGGCATGCTGCACTGATGGAGGTGCCTGATTTAGGGTGAGATGTTAAGCCAGTTGCCTCTTCTTGCAGTTGTAAAAGAACTCACTGCACTATTTTAAAGAGGAATAAGGGACCTTTCCACTGTGCACAGGCCAATCTTTATCTTTCACATTACAACCAGATTATCACACTGCTGCTTATGCTACGCTAAAATTGCCTGCCACTTACAATCATAGAGTCATAGAGACGTACAGCATGGTAAAAGACCCTTCGATCCAACTCGTCCATGCCGACCAGGTATCCTAACCTAATCTAGATCTCATTTGCTAGCATTTGGCCCATATCCCTTTAAACTCTTCCTTTTCAAATTCCCATCCAGATGCCCCTTAAATATTGTAATTGTAACAGCCTCCACCACCTCCTCTCGCAGCTCATTACTTCAAAAGTACACAATTGCTGTAAAATACTTTGGAACATCCCGTGATCACAAAAGGTGCTACATAAAGGAAAGACGCTCATCTTTAAATTCGGATGTGAAGAACAGGCACTTAATTCAGGTAGCTACTGGTGTACATTTAGAGGAAAATGGGAAATCGTATAAAGGTTGCAATAACTATAGATTGCAGATTTCACAGACTTTTCTTCCCAGTACCAAATGTGACAGAGTTTGCAGAGAAAACTGTGAAACCGTGAAATCAAAATCTCTGGGGTTTAGCTGAGCTCCATGTCCGGATTCCTCAAGTGCACTCCCAACTCTCAAAGCTCTCCGCTGGGAGTGTGAATTCCCCAAATTATTCCTTGGAGCTCTTTAAAATGTGTTCTAATCTTTAATGAACGTGGCACATAAAGACAGAGGGGGTTGGAGACCAAAGAAAAAAATCTTGCATATGCTGCAAATTCATTTTTGCTCTGCGGAGTCTAGTTTTCCCCAAACAAGTTTTATAAAAAAAAAAAGTTTCTCTGCTGGGAATAAGCAGCTCGAAAACAGCTCAAGAATAACAGGGAGTGCACGTTGAAGTTGAATTTTGATATTTTAGCATCTAGAAACTCACGTCCTCAGATTCCACATTCTTTTTGCACAATTTGAAAGCCAGTAGACAAGTTGCAATTTAGATTTTACTCTATAATAATGCACCAAGATTACACTAAACATTGCTCATCTGGTTGCAGCCACTGTGCTGGTGACAGACCCCCCCAACCCCAGAGGCAGAGGGAACCTAGACAGACACAGATGGGGAATGGCTGGGAAGAGACAGAGGTGGCTCGAAACTCGAGATGTGGCAACTCCTTCACCTGCACAAGACAAAAGACTCAGTTCATGCAAGAGATTTTCTGCAATTTTTTTTTCTCAAAAGTTGTCCTGTAAATCTAGAGTCTGCTTTACATATCCACCAAGTTTTGCCTTTCTTACAGATAGCTCTTAAACTGAGGCCCTTATCTGTTCTGTCAAGGGAACCCGTAGGACCTTGTGGCACTAATATGAAGGAAGGTCTGGGGTGTTCCCAAAATGTACACAGCAATCAAACCTCAATCCCAATCTTCTCTTTGCTGTTTGTGAGAGCTTTTTATGTGAAAAATCTGTCTGTATGTTTTCTACATTACAGAAGTGACTACACTTCAAAAGTATTTGATTGGGTCTGACACCCTTTAGGGCATCCCAAGGACATTAAAGGCATGGTACAAAATCTTCTTTATTTGCAAAGATGAACTTCCGACTCACTATCTCCTATTCAATGCTATCTTACCAAGTCTAAATACATCTATGACAGCATCTTCTGAACTCAAGTTGTCTATCTCAATGAACTGGCAAAATAGCATCCAACCCAATAATTTGCAATGAAACAGCATCGAAATGTGAGGTTGCATACTGAGATAGTGAAGCAATACAGCAAATACCTTTATGCAAGGCATTAACCTAATCACAGATTCCTCATTAATATATAGACTTGCCCATGTGTAGTCTATAGTGAACGTTTTCTGGCTTAGCATGAAAATTTGCAATAGAATGGTGAAAACATTTAGACCATGTACAAAAGAAGCAACTCAAATATATATTTATGTTGTGTGTCACAAAATAAACCTTTTGACGTTTACAAATTACTGCTTAACTATAAATGTTTTGGCCTCGGAGACCACCTTGCTACATAGCCATCTTCAAGTCTTTCATTACTATCTGTACAAAGCAATATGGAAGAAATTATCATGCTATTTTTCTTAATTATAAGCCATCCACAACTCATATGTAACTGGTTTGATGTAATGGACTCTGCCATGTTGCTGGGGATTTGGTGTTGGAAAGATAGTACGAGTAAATTAGGATCAAGCCATTTCCAATATTGATTTTTTATTACAACTCCTGCAGCTATGTGATTAAACTGGCACCTCATCCAGGTACATGTCTTATGAGTGTGAGGCTAGCTGCAGAGGGTAAGAAATGGGGCTTGCTGCAAGATACTTTATCATTGACACCATTACAGTCAGATGTCTTCACATGATATTCACATGTGCACATATCCCAGGTGTTAAGAGATAGGTGACCAAAAGAGCATCCTCAGCCAACCCCAGGTACTTAACCAGGCACACTACCACCACATTAGCATCCTTAGTGACACAACCAGTTTAAGTACATGTTTCTCAGCACAGAGAATGACCTGAACCAATGACCTTCTGTGTTTAATGGTGACAGCTTAATGTCTTCACCTCATGTCAACAGTTAAGGAAACCCAGGGTCCCAATTTATTACTGCCTGCTTCTAATCATAGCAACATTTGCTAATCGCATGTGTGTATATGACAAAAACCTTGGATCCCTATATCCTTTTTTTTAAAAAAAGTAACTTTTATGTCATTCTTATCCATTTCTTGCCATTTCTGATTTCCTGGAGTGCATTTCTTCAGGATCGGTAATCTGTCACAATGTCAACATTGGCAAGATAAGCAACCGATGAAGTTTGTCATAAGTGAGCCTAATTGTACCCTAACTCAATCTCCATACACGCATCATTGCCAGCATGAGTTGATGATCACAGTTCGCAAGTAACCTTCACCCTTCCTGTCCCCAACCTTGGATTCTGAATCTATTTGTCGCACTCTGACTGGCATTTTGTGTTAAAATGATTTAACTTGGCATAGACCAGTTCATAATCATAGAGTCATACACCACGGAAACGGATCCAACCAATCCATGCCAAACATATTTCCAAACTAAGCTAGTCCCATCTGCCTGCTCCTGGCCCATATCCCTCCAAACCTTTCCTTAAAAAAACACTTATATAAATGTGTCTCTTAAACATTGTAACTGTGCCAGCATCCACCACTTCCTCAGGAAGGTCTTTCCACACATGAACCACTCTGTATAAAAATTTGCTCCTTATGTCTTTTTTTAAATCTCTCTCCTCTTGCCCTAGTCTAAGGATTACCCTTCTAACACAGAGGGAAAATATATGGATGCTTCAAATCAGAAAGAAAAATACAAAATATTTCAAGCAATTTTATTTTTAGGCCCCTCACAGCAAGATCCACCTGTATCCTGATTTTACTTTGGAATATAGCCTGCATACGTTACATAGAGCATAGAAGAGTACAGCACAGTATAGGCCCTTCAGCCCTCAATGTTGTGCCAATCTCTTTTCCTATTCTAAGATCAAACTCACCTACATACCTGGTGAAGTAGTGGATAGCTGCTCCTCCAAGATTGACATTAAAGCATGCCATTGAGATTGAAATTCAGGACTATGACTTTGCACTTAATTCATCCTGAAATAATAGAATCACAGAAACAAAATATGGAAAATCTTCCAACTCAACCACCTTGATGAGTTTATAATTTTCCTCTCTATTGATACCCATTGACTGAACATTCAGTCATTGGTCAGAGATTTCATTATTAATCATGTTGGCTGTGAATGGAAGATAGAGAGATTAGATCAGTTGCAGTGAAGCCCCATTCAACCAAACACAACATAATGAATATTCTTAAGTATGCAAAGAGTGTACATGTTCCTATTCTAGATAAAATTTACAAAACCGCAGTTCTGTCAGTGACCCGTCTCCTCACTTCTGTAACACAAAGGCAACTTCAGTTTATATTTATTTCACATTTGTAATATTTTACAAAACCCTTATACTACAGGAGCTCAGCAAATGTAATTTGACACTGAACCACAGAAGCAGATATTAATGCAAGGCATAATCAAAGTGACAAGTTTTAAAGAACATTTTAAGCTAGAGACAGACGGAGAGGCTTGGAGCTCTAAAGAGGAATTCCAGAACATAGGGTAAAGGCAGCTCATTCACAATGAAAAAGAGGACAAGAGAAGATCCTGAGGGGCCTCCACATGTTGGTGTGGAAAGGATGTCTTCACTTGTGGGAGAATCAAGAAATAGGGGTCAGCTTAAAAATTAGAGGTTGCCCATTTATAACAGAAATGAGAATAAAATTTGTTTCTCACAAAGATCATGTGTCTCTGAAACACTCATCCTCCACAGATGGAGAAGGCAGAGTCCAGGAATATTTTTAAGGCAAAGACAGCTAGAATTTTGAGACAAAACGGCAGGAGGTTAATTGGGAGTAAGCTGGAATAAGTGGTGTCGCCCCATCAGCCATGATCTTTTACAGCAGGCTCAAGGGCTGAATGGCCTACTCCTGGTCTTAATTCATGTGCAGAATGTAAGCAACTCAGAGTTCTTGAAGGATTGTAGAACTGCAGGGCATGAACACAGATAGAGAGGGTAAAAGTCGTGGAGGATTTGATGACAAGAAAGAGGAGTGATGGGTGAATAGGAATTGGCGAGAATTAGCGCAAGGGCAGCAGTGTTCCAGATGAGGTCAAGGATATGGAAGATAAGAGGTTGGCTGGAAATATATTCAAACAATCTAATGTAGGAAAAATAGAGGCGTGGACGGCGGCTTAATCAGCAGAAGAGGTGAGGCTCAAATGACCTGCAAACTTGACTGATGTTACAGAGTTGGAATTAGGTAATCTTTGTAATAACATGGATATGTAGTCAAAAGCTCCCCTCAGGGGCAGGGACCAAGTTCAGCACTGAAGTTGCAGCCAGTCCAACCTTAGGGAGTTGACAATGAGTGAGATGGTTGGAAATGCAGTTTGTGGCAGGGACTGAAGACAATGACTTTGGTCTTTCCAATGTTTCTCATCCTGTCCTGCATGTTGGACCAGCAATGTGATAAATCTGAAATAATGGAGGGGCTGAGAGAGATGGTGTTGGGTATCGATAAAATTGATAGGAGCTCTCTCAGTGACACATACCCTAATCTCTGTAATATGCACAGTCAGGAACTCTATTAATCTTCATATCTACATGTTTACTGTATTGTTTTATTCACTCAGGGACATGGACATTGTTAGCTGGGCCAGCATTTATTACCCATCCCTAGATGCCCTTTAGAAGATGATGGCCTGCTTTCTTGAACCACATACTGAAGATAGACCCACAGTGCCCTTACTGAGGCATTTCCAGGATTTTGACCCAGATATGCAATGTGATGTGACCAGATTTCTGTTGGTGCTGACAATCTTTCTTAAATTGAAATCTCAGTGAAATCAACTCAATGAAACTTTGCAAGTTGATGATTATACAGCAATAGAAAAATCACGTGAACAATATATGCACTGACCTACCATTGCTCTATCAAAGTCCCCTCAGTTAACTTTGTGTAAAGTTGCTTTTCCTGTTACTCTAATAAGTATTGAGGATATGGATGAAACTCCCCAGATTCCCATGGACTGTGCTGTTCGTTATGTAATTCAATTGATCTGCAATACCTCAGTGCACAGACAAACCGTAATGCTGCACCTGCAATGCAAACATCTTGTCACAGTCTCAGTGCCAAGACTCCAGAGAGACAGTCCGTTAGATGTTGTAGCAATTTCTGCCCTAATATTCAGATTTCAGCCATGACCAAACGTGATAGAGAGAGCTTTGGAGCTCAATTTATTGAGGCAAACCTTCGCTTTTATTCTCAACACAAGGTTAATCATTATGGGTCACAGCCTGTGAATAGGAAGAGCCGAACTAGAGGACAAGTACAGTATCAACATGCTGCCTGATTAAAATCCCTGGCGTTTACCGAACTGGAATAGAAATGGTGCCACCTAGAGTATGTGCAGCTGAAAGAAGGACAAATTCTTTGACAGTTTTCCCACACCTTCAGAACCGAGAGGAGATTATCTAATCTTAAACCACTGCGTTTTATTATCACCAACCTTTACTTTTTCAACTTATCCTCATAAATAGCTTGAAGTATATTTTTGAGACTGTGCTTTTTTTTACATTGTTTAGTACTTTAAATACTTCTAGAACGTTCTCAGTCGCCTCCTTTCAAACGTTCAAGTTGGTCCAGTCTTTCCTCGTAATTCATCTCACAGGCTCTTGGGATCTGCTTTGTGGTACCTCTCTGAACGGCCTCCAAGTTCTGAATGCTCTCGCTCCCTGTGTCCTCGCCAATATTGCTCCCTCAGCCAACAGAAATGAACTGCTCATTCATCTCCTTGCAGTGCTGGAAATTGGCTTGCTGTATTTGCATACGTAACATCAGTGAACGCACTTCATAAACAAACCCCTGGGACTGAGAGGCATGTCGGCCTGTCCTGGGGATTGGAAAACATGCATCTGCTTTCCTCCTCCTCTCTAAACCAGCCCATTTCTCTTCCTTTGCTCATAAAGGCGACGCCTGCCTTGCAGATCCTCCTTCTTGTGTTAAAGTAGGGCCGATAGCATGTCATGGATACCATGGTGTTTTGGTATATTTAAGTTAGATTACTTACAGTGTGGAAACAGGCCCTTCAGCCCAACAAGTCCACACCGACCCGCCGAAGCGCAACCCACCCAGACCCATTCCCCCACATTTACCCGTTCACCTAACACTACGGGCAACTTAGCATGGCCAATTCACCTAACCTGCACATTTTTGGACTGTGGGAGGAAACCGGAGCACCCGGAGGAAACCCATGCAGACACAGGGAGAATATGCAAACTCCACACAGAGAGTCGCCTGAGGCGGGAATTGAACCCGGGTGTCTGGCGCTGTGAGGCAGCAGTGCTAACCACTGTGCCACCGTGCACTTAGAATATTAACTCTCTGGCTCTCATTTCACTTTCACCCAATGCATCTGTTTGATGTTTCACGCCTCTTCTCTTGTTGTTGCAATACTGAACAATTGATAAATACTGCGTTCAGCATTTCCACAGTCCTCAATTCCTCTCCGATCACTGTGTAAAATTGCTTTTGCTGCCCCATGCCAGCTCAACCCAATGAACCGATTCATTTGTCATCCCGCAGGATTTGTTGAGCTAACTGGTTATTCAAACAAAACGTGGAAGCGGAACGTCTGTCCAATCTCCCGTTCAAATGATGAACTGTCCGTGAGTAACAGGCTGAACATACCAGCACCTGTGTAGAAAGGAGATTCCTATACTGCATCTCATCCTAATGTGAAGACGCTGGTGTTGGACTGTGGTGGACAAAATCAGTAGTCACATGACACCAAGTTATAATCCAACAGGTTTACTTGAAATTTACAAGCTTTCAGAGCTGCCCCCTACTTCAGGTAGTGGAGAAAGGAGCACAGGTACAAGATATATAGGCAAATGAGAGGACTGCAGATGCTGGAAACCAGAGTTTAGATCAGGTGGTGCTGGAAAAGCACAGCAGGTCAGGCAACATCCAAGGAGCAGGAAAATCAACATTTTGGGCAGAAGCCTTTCATCAGGAAATCATGCGAAATCACAAGCTTTCAGAGTGCTGCTCCTTCATCAAGTGACACTTCACCTGAAAAAGGAGCAGTGCCCTGAAAACTTGTGATTTTGAATAAACCTGTTGGACTAAACCCTGGCATCGTGTGATTTCTGACTTTGTCCAGTCCAGTACTGGCATCTCCACATCTTAAATAATGGGTTATAACCCGGTGCTGTGCAACTCATCTTGTCATTGTTGCTGACCATTCAAACTGAATTTATTTTCTCTTAGTGGGCAGCCATTGCCATATTTTATGATTAGATTTTTTAACAGTGTGGAAACAGACCCTTTGGCCCAACAAGTCCACACCGACCCGCCAAAGCGCAACCCACCCAGACCCATTCCCCTACATTTACCCCTTCACCTAACACTACGGGCAATGTAGCTTGGCCAATTCACCTAACCTGCACATTTTTGGACTGTGGGAGGAAACCAGAGCACCCAGAGGAAACCCACGCAGACACAGGGATATTGTGCAAACTCCACACAGTCAGTCGCCTGAGGCGGGAATTGAACCCTGGTCTCTGGCGCTGTGAGGCAGCAGTGCTAACTACTGTGCCAACGTGCAGCCCATAATATTACATTATCATATTAGTCATTAATCTTATTTGGTCACTAATGAACCCAATTAAAAACTCAGCAGAAACTCCTTTACATAGAAAATTAATTTACTACTACACTGAGTGTTTGAAACATCTAGTGTGATGTAGACAGTGGCATAATACAAGGTCACTTGACTCGAAATCCAGAATGCCTAGCTAATGGGTTCAAATTCCATTCATTAATCTGAAAATGAACTCTAGTCTCAGTGATGGTAATCATGACGACTATCATTGGTTGCTGTAAAAATGGGTCTAGCTCAATAACTTTACACAGGGTAGGAAATTTGCCAACCTTATCTGGTCAGGCCATGATGCGACTCGATGTCAACAACAATGTAGTTGATTCATAAATGGCCCAGCAAGCCGCTCAGCTCGGGGCAATTAGGAATGGACAGCAGATGCTGGTATTGTCAGCAGCATCTCGATCCTGACAAGGAATAGACTTTTTTTAAAAAAGACCAGTTTGGGCCAAATACCCTGATTCCTTTATCCTTTCTGTAACTCCATTCTTATTGTCTCATGTGACTACCAGGTTGGTAGAAGATACTCTTTGATCATATATCGTCACACAATGCCAGCATTCTGAGAGTCTGTTATTCTTGATTCTACGATTGCATGTGTTGTACAGGCTACTTCAAAACACACAAACACTGCATTGTCACAACAACTTTGAGAGAAAAGAGGACACTGTAGTCATGTTTAAATTACAGCACAGACCCATGGCAACAAGGAGCTTTGAGGCAAAATGGCTCCATCACGTTCACAATTTTTTAAGTCCTCAGTTTTGTTTTGGAAGGCCAAATTTCCCAATGACCACATTTTACTTCACTGACATTCTTTTCATAACTTGTCAGTTAAGAGTTAGAGTCCTCACCAAAACTTCCCCGACTCTAATTATGCCATTCCCCAGGCGAGACAGAAAGCTGAACTGGCAACTCAGTCCTCGGCCTACACTGCTTTCTACTGAACTGACTTAGACCTGAAGGAGATTTTAACCTTCCATCCATCGACTGGCCTTTGTAGCCTCTGATATTGTGAATTCAATCAGGAAATTGTTGTATTGGTACAAACCAAGTTCTTTTTATACTGTCTTACAGCACTTTATCGCAGCCAGATATATACTCTCATTACCACAAGTCATTAGTACTCCCCAACTGATAATTCCAGTGAGAAATTGCACACTAATTTTTGACTGAGCTGAGAAATGTAAGTTTTGGACTGTATTCTGTTCTGAGAGTTTCTCCAGGACTCCATATTCATCTGCATTGAAGCACTTCTTCCACACTGAGCCTGCTCACTGTTTCAATCACAAAACCCCTTCCTCCCCCATCCACTACCGTATACTTCTCTCCTTCAGCTATTGACAACAGGGAGAGGCATTGGCCTTGTGGGTATTAATCACTGGACTGTTAATCTAGGGATCCAAGTAATGTTCTGTGGACATGGGGTTCAAATCCTGCCTTAGCAGATGGTGGAATTTGAATTTAGTAAAGATCTGGAACTAATGATGACCATGAATTGATTGTCAGAAAACCCCATCTAGTTCACTAATGCCCTTGAGGGAAGGAACCTGCCATCCTTACCTAGTCTGACTGACATGTGATTCCAGACCAACAGTGATGACATGGCTGTTTCTGAGGTGATTAGGCATTTACTACAAAAGGAAACTGGACTAGTTCCTCTTAACTGCTCTCTTGGTAATTAGGGATGGGCAATAAATACAGGCCTAGCTAGTGGCACCCATATCCAATTATTTAAATATATTGCTTTATTAAGCACCAAAAAGTATCCCAAACCAATTAATTCAATGGATACTTGATATTTTACTTCAATAAGTAGATATTAGTAGATATCTGAGACATAAGTTAACTTGTAAAGAGGTGTATCAAATACTCTGAGACCCTAATAAAAAGCATATTAACAATTGATGCTACCTTTGAGTTCATAATGATTCCAAAACTGTCATGGGTCATCATTTATGGATAAGTGAATGATATGAAATCAGCAGCAATATCATAAATGACCCAAAGGTGGCGATCTCAAACTGATACTGTACACTAACTCAGCATCGCCACCAGGAATCACTCAACAGTATTATTCGCAACTTGGTTCGACTCATGCAATTGTTTGAAGTACAATTGTTTAAAATTCATGCTTGGCTTTAGTAAAACCCAGAAGTATTTTCATTTTTTCCCACGTATTTGGTTTCTTTCCCCTATTGGTTACTGGACTCGAAACATTAACTCAGCTTCCTCTCCATAGATGTTGCCAAACCTGTTGAGTTTCTCCAGCAATTTCTGTTTGTGTTTCATATCTCCCACCTCCACAGTTCCTTTTTTTAAAACAAGGCCCTGATCCAGCCATAACAAGAGTATGCTATCCATTTCAGTCTCCTTACACGGTGGGGAATAATGAGACAATGTCCAGTTTAAGGAGCTCTTATTGATTAGGATGGCCTTGAGCTTGTTTAATAATTGGAAAGGGGCAAACTTGTAGGTGACATGGCTGAGATATTGGAAATAATTAACGATTTAGCTTCTGCTCACATGGATAATTAACTTGAGCTAAACTTGTAGGGGAGTGGTGGGCACATTTATAGAGTCAGGACATCAGGAAATACATCAATCCATGGTGCAATAGCGATCTTGCGATGACATGGCTGTTTCTGAGGTGAGTCGGCATTTACTACAAAAGGAAACTGGACTAGTTCCTCCAAGTGGAGGATGTTTTGATAGGTTACACAACAGTTTTCTGACGAACGTTACTTGTTACTCAGAATATGAATCCTTTGCTTCCCATCTCCCCAACCAAAATCTAACCTACCTTGCAAGGATATACTTGATCTATGCATTGATTTTCCAATTAATAATCTCTCATGCAAAACCTTATCAAATACTTTTGAAACTCCTGACAGGCATTGCTCAGAGACATTCCTGTCTCCACTCTCCTCTCACACTTCAGTTAGATTGGCACAGTGGCTCAGTGGTTGGCACTGCAGCCTCATAGTGCCAGGGACCCAGGTTCGATTCCAGCCTCAGGCATCTGTCTGTGTGGAGTTTGCACATTCTCCCCATATCTGCATGAGAATAGTTATTCATGACTCATCCAGCACTGAACCCTGTTGACTAACTGATCAACTTTGCTCATCACTCCACATCTGATGACAAACCTTCCCTACAACTCATATAAAAGTGAGTACTCTGTAGTTAGGGTTCATCTCTTCCTCTTTTACAGAACATAAGAACTAGGAGCACGAGTAGGTCATCTGACCCTTCGAGTCTGCTCCGTCATTCAATAAGATTATGGCTAATCTTATCATGGCCTCAGCTCCATTTATCTGCCCCCGCACCGTAACCCTTACTACCTTTACTGTTCAAAATATTAGCTATCTTAGCTTTAAAACATTCAATGATGTAACCTCATTGGCTTCACTGGGCAGGAAATTCCATAGATTCCCAACCCTCTGGGTGAAGACGTTCCTTCTCAATTCAGTCCTAAATCTGGTCCCCTTAATTTTGAGGCTATGCCCTCTTGTCCTAGTTTCACCTGCCAGTGGAAACATCCTCTCTACTTCCATCTTTTCTATTCCCTTCATAATTTATATGTTTCTACAAAATCCCTCCTCATTCTTTTAAATTCCAATGAATCCCAGTCTACTCAGTCTCTCCTCATAAGCCAAACCCCTCAACTCCAGAGTCAATTCAGTGAACCTCCTCTGCACCCCCTCAAGTGCCAGTACATCCTTTCTCAAGTAAGGAGACCAAAACTGCACGCAGTACCCCAGGCGTGGCCTCACCAGCCCCATATACAGCTGCAACATACCCTCTCTGCTTTTAAACTTAATCCCTTGAGCAATGAAAGACACAATTCCCTTTGACTTCTTCATTACCTGTTGCACCTGCAGACCAACCTTCTGTGATTCATGCACAAGGGAACCCAGGTCCCTCTGCATAGCAGCATGCTGCAATTTCTTACCATTCAAGTAATACTCCTTTTTACTGTTACTCCTACCGCAATGGATAACTTCATATTTATTAACATTGTACTCCATCTGCCAGACCTTTGATCACTCCCTTAAACTATCTATGTCCCTCTGCAAAGAGCACAGTGGTTGCTGTCATTTTTAAATCCAATGTCACAATTCTTGAATCAGGAGAGCTTTGAAAAAGTTTGAGGGTCGTATTTGTAACTTTCTCATTTGCTCCCATTAACGCGCTGGAATATGAGCTTTGCTATCCCCGTGCTAGATTTTTTTAATGTCCCTTTTCACCTCATTTACTTTCTTTGTATCGGTAATATTTTTAATAATCTTCCAGTCTGCCAGATTTCCTTGCACTCTGCAAGGCTTTTTTTCTTTCAGCTCAATATTCTTTCTTTCTTTACTCATTGACCAGTGTTACTTCATTATACCAGCACAGCATTTTGCCTTTAGGGGAATATACTGGTTTTGTGTCATACCAAATACTAGGGGCTGCGTGGTGGCTCAGTGATTAGCCCTGCTGCCTCACAGCGCCAGGGATGCCGGTTTGATTCCGGTCTCGGGGACTGTCTGTGTGGAGTTTGCACATTCTCCCCGAGTCTGTGTGGATTTCCTCACGCAGTCCAAACGATGTGCAGGTCAGGTGAATCGGCCATGCTAAATTGCCTATTGTGTTAGGTATATTAGTCAGGGGAATGGGTCTGGATAGGTTACTCTTTGGAAGGTCAGTATGGACTTGTTGGGCCGAAAAGCCATTTTTCATACTGTAGGGAATCTAATCTAATACTTCTTTGAATAATTTCCGCTGTTTGTGTGTTGACAGACCTGTCCAGTTTCCTGTGGTAAATGTATTTCTTGTCACTCTGCAATTTGCACCACCAAGAATCATAGAGCTGTACAGCATGGAAACAGACCCTTTGGTCCAACTCACCTGCTGACCAGATATCCTAAACTAAACGATTAATGGTCATAGTTTGCAAGGTTGCTGACCGATTCTGATGAATTGCTCAGCATTAAATCCAGTATTGCCCAATGTTGCATCAGTTAACTGTAGCAAACTGTCCTGAATACATTCCAGAAATTCCTGGCTTTTGGTAGTGTTCTACTTTGCCCAAAATGCAGTGGAAGTGTTCCTACCTCTGGTTAAAGAGGTCTGGGTTCAAGTCTCACCTGCCCCAGAGATGTGTCTGAACAAGTTGATTAAAAATAACTATAGTCAAATTAAGATTTCTCATTACATCTCTCCCTCAGGTAGGATTTATTTAAACATCCCTTTCCCTCCCCAATTACATCAACATCAACTTTGTCGAAACCATTGGAATAATCATCAGTGTGTTGTTCTTCCACTCTACCTACTCTCACCAAACTCATTTTGCTTTTGCACAGCTGTTAATATTATTCCTACTTATTGAACTCCAAGATGGCGGCAAATTAGGACTCTTCAGCTGGAGCTCATCCACTTCGTCCATTTCTTTTCTTTCCTCTTTTATGCTTTGTCTCTTCTTCTTTGTTCTTGGCGATGTCATGGACTCCTTGCCTCAGCGTGGACACAGCATGGCAGTCTCTCAGCCTGTCATGACGGTCTCTCAGTGGTCTGGTGGGGTGGTCTCTTGGCCGGGTGTGGTGGTCGTTTGGCCTGATGTATCCTTAGCACAGACCTCTGGCCTCGAGGTGACTGAAGACCAACCATGAGAGCCTCGAGGGGAGGCCTGGTGCAGCCTGGACATTAGGTGCTGGCGTGGACAGGATTGGAAGGACTGTTAATCTGAACTTCTTATTTCTTCATTTTTCTAATTTATTCCTATAATCTGCGATGATAGACTTCTTAATTTCTTTACTTTTCTAATTTGTCTTCCCTATGAATTTGCACTTAAGTATCTGTACCGAAGTACCATTGTACCTAAGATGGCGCCGTAAGTGGCAACATGTAAACTTTTCACTGTCACATGCGAGTACATGTGACAATAAAAATTTTTAAATTAGAGGCGGTCAATGTTTGAATCAGAGGGGGTCAATTTAGAACAGAAGTGAGGAGACATTTCTTCAGTCAGAGAGTGGTGGGCCTGTGGAATCGATTGCCAAGGAGCGCAGTGGAGGCTGGGATGTTAAATGTCTTCAAGGCAGAGATTGATAAATTCTTGATCTCGCAAGGAATTAAAAGCTCCAGGGAGAGTGCGGGTAAGTGGAGTTGAAATGCCCATCAGCCATGATTGAATGGCGGAGTGCACTAGATGGGCCGAATGGCCTTACTTCCACTCCTATGTCTTATGGTCTTAAGGTCTAAAGCTAGTTCTAATTCTAATTCTACTCCTCCTTTCCCAATTTCCCTGTCAATACATTTCTAAAGATCCCACATAATTAGCTGGCACTCTATATCCTGGTCTCTGCCAGCGTAGCCAGTACAATAAAAAATCCAAAAGAACTCTAAATCAGAAAAAAGAGCAGAAATTGCTGAGAAAGCTCAGCAGAGCTGGCAGGATCTGGGGACAGCAAGCCGAGTTAACGTTTCGTGTCGAGTTCTGAGGAAGGGTCACTGGACCCGAAATGTTAACGCTGCTTACTCTCCACAGCTGCTGCCAGACCTGCTGAGCTTTTCCAGCAATTTCTGTTTTAGTACCAGTGCAATAATGTATGGGTTGACAAAACCTTGCAAGTTATAGATCAGCACACATGAAAAAAATTGTTGAACGCTAACGGGGAAAAGGTAAACTACAAAAAAAGAAAAGGAACATTGGCAACTCAAATTTTATCGTTAACCTTTTTTAATTTCATCTCATTTTGCCTGGAGTCACTATCCAGTAAAATATATCACACTTATTATTATACTTAGCACATTTTATATTAACTATTAAAATGTTTTGATAGTTTCTTTTATGTCAGGAAGGAAGGATGGAATTGTAAAAATTAACAAAATAAAAATTAAGCCAACAAGATGAAACTAGATGGTAAGCTATCGCTTGGGGTCAACTCTTTTGTTGCATTCACCTCAGCTCCATGTCCCACACAACAGATTCCAGTTTTATCCATCGTCTCTTGAGATAGAGAGCAAGTGAGAGAAACAGAAAGACAAAAGATGCTAACCCAGTAGTTACCTGACAGACCAGCTATTTTGCATTCAGCAGATTAAGTTGTAGTTAACCACTTCACTGCTTGGCCTGAGAATTTATTCCAGAAGTCTCTTATTAAAACTGTGGCAAAAGAGTACCCTTTCTGAGACTAATGTTCCAAAATCTGGGCCCCATGCTGTAAATCCCATCCCAGCAACCTAGTCAATCATCACCTTTCAGCGTACTCAGGAAGCAATGTTGCACTATCATTTCGGATGGACTGCTAAACTGAAATTCTGTTGTACAACTCATCCATGCTGACCAGATAACAGATATCCCAACCTAATCTAGTCCCACCTGCCAGCACCCAGCCCATATCCCTCCAAACCCTTCCTATTCATATACCCATCCAGATGCCTTTTAAATGTAATTTGAACAGGTATTTTGGACTGGTCTTCACGGTTGATGACCAGAGAGATAATGCAATTTATCCACCACACATACAGATATGGTCAATGACATTAGTCAAAGAGTAATAGAACTGTACAGGAGTGAAACAGAATCTTCGGTCCAACTTGCCCATGCCGACCAGATATCCTAACCTAATCCAGTTCTATTTGCCATAACTTGGCCCATATCCCTCTAAATCCTTCCTATTCATATACATATCCTGATGCCTTTTAAATGTTGTAATTGTACCAGCCTCCACCACTTCCTCTGGCAGCTCATTCCATACACGTACCATCCTCTGTGTGAAAAAGTTGCCCCTTAGGTCCATTTTATATCTTTCCCCTCTCACCATAAACCTATGCCCTCTCGTTCTGGACTCCCCTACCCCAGGGAAGGGACCTTGTATATTTACCCTATCCATGCCCCTCAAGATTTTATAAACCTCTATAAGGTCACCCCTCAGCTTCCTACGCTCCAGGGAAAACAGCCCTAGCCTATTCAGCCTCACCCAACAGCTCAAATCCTTCAACCCTGGCAACATCCTTGTAAACCTTTTGTGAACCATTTCAAGTTTCACATCATCCTTCCAATAGGAAGGAGACCAGAATTGCACGCAATATTTCAAAAGTGGCCTAACCAATATTCTGTACAGCCGCAACTTGACCTCCCAACTCCTGTACACAATACTCGGACAAATCAAGGGAAGCATACCAAATGCCTTCTTCACTACCCTATCCACCTGCAATTCTACTTTCAAGGAGCTATGAACCTGCACTCTAAGGTCTTCTTACAACGTTCACTACACATTGCTGGTAAAGCACACTGGGATGATGTGAAGGGTGCTATGCAAATGCAATGCTTGCTTCCCCTTCTGCCTGGTAATGGTTGCACCAGTTGAAGGGAGTTTGCCTCCTCAGCAAGGCGAGTCGAAGAGCGCAGATTACGGTGACATCACAATCCACTAAGACGCGCTACCGGCCCCAGTGGTTACTGCAGTCAATCCACATGTAGCCTCTGGCTTCCCAGAAGCAACCTGTGGGCTGGTCACTATCGGTAGGCTATCCAAAGCGCCGATTCAAATCAAAGAGCATCACTTCAGCTGTGATCAATTGGCAACTTTCTCAGAAGGATAGACTCATGCCGTTATTGTTTGTCCTGGGAACCAAAGCTGCTGCGCCCATCTCAGCTGATTTGGATTTGTAACATCAGATGCACCGTTGCACTTAAAACAATGGAACTCCAGCTGGCTAAGGTCAGACGTAAAATCAAACATGATACAAAAGACAACAGGCCTCAGAGTTCTATGGAGTGCAGTGATTTGCAGAAAGCATTGCTTAATGATTGACTTGTGTGTGTGAATATATGAGACAGTGAATGTGTGTGCATGTGTGTGTGTGAGAGAGTGAATGTGAGTGTGTGTGAGAGTGTGTGTGTGTGTAAGAGTGTGTGTGGGAGAGTGAATGTGTGTGTGTGAGAGAGTGAGTGCATGTGTGAGTTTGTGTGTGTGAGAGAGAGTGAGAGGCCAAAGGAACACCCGTCACTTGCATTAAGGCCTCCAATGAGGTGGTTCAGTACTGACTGAAACTAAGTAAACACTCCACACTTGCAAAGAAAGGGGTGGGATTTTGAATTCTGCACAATTTTCTTCAGAGATGAAATTCTCTGATCTTGCACTCTCAAAGGGGAAGAAGCCATGTGTGGTTTCCAATACTTCCCTCTTCAACTGAGAAAGGGTGCAGTGTGTTGTAGATCAGTGAGTTGATGCCATGGGCTTTCCTTTGAAATTAAATTTATAAACAAAAAGAGAACGCTGTGAAACTCATTTGAGTGAGAAAGGGTTTACCTCTGGGCAGTACGGATGTTCATCCAGGAGTAATTATGTCCACTCACTGCTGTGGGCTCTGTGCTGGCAGCCATGCCAATTGCCACACTTTGATCACAATTCAGTCAGGAAACCAGACAAAAAATGTTGCTGTACAGATAGAAGCAGCTTCTTTCTCCTTTCTCAGAGGTTAGATCGGCATGAATCTTTGAAGACCAGAAGGACCCACTGTCTGGCACACTCAGTCACTTGAGAGGATGTTACTACGCTGAAACTGGTGATGGCTAAAGCTCAGTGTGAATCAGAGCCATCAGTAGGCAGGGGAGAGACCATGTGGAAGGAAATGTGGCTCTTAATTGCACCAAGGCAACATGGTTGGATGGGAGTAGTCATTTGTCCAGAGTTTGCTGGGACAAAGGGAGTGCAGTTCAGTTGCCGGTCTGTATTAGGCAGGGCTGTGTTCATTATCAATGCTCCTCCGCTGTGTAGTACAGTCACTGCCAAGTGATACATAGCAGCTGCCAGGAATAAATGTGGGTGCGTGTGGTGAATGACAGTAGTTCCGGCATTGTTCCCTGTGGAACACCACTCGGAATATCCTGTGAGGGGAGCGGCAGACAGAGTTTGAAGCCCCTTCTCATGCTTTGTTTCCAGTTTGCCATCCACAAGGTGACCCTTTATGCCAAATGGGGGAGGGGGGGGGCACCCGAAACATATTTTCTCTATGTTTAGCAGCCGACGCACTACTGGAGCTGCCCCATCCAGCCACTCATGCTGCCCAGCTAAAAAACTGACTGATCATGGGTTTGACAAACAACTAACTGCTTATCGCCAGCACCCATATTGCACATTCTCCTAGGCAATGCCTCTGGTCACAGCTCTCCACACCACCGGCACTATCTTCATTTGCTGCATTCGTTTCATTTGTGAAGTGACACACAGAAGAAATGTGCAAACTGCGGACCGAGAACATTCACCTCCAGCAATGTCCCTCATGCCTAAGTAAAAACAAAGCCATAACTTTATGCAAGGTGGCATGGTGGCCCAGTGGGTCAGCATTGCTGCCTCACAGCATTAGGGACTTGGGTGCAATTCCAGCCTTGACTGACTGTCTGTGTAGAGTTTGTACATTCTCCCCGTGTCCGCGTGGGTTTCCTCCAGGTGCTCTAGTTTCCTCCCACAATCCAAAGATGTGCAGGTTAGATGAATTGGCCATGTTGAATTGCCAATGTGGTCAGGGATGTGTAGGTTAGGTGCATTAGTCAGGGGTAAAAGTAAAGTAATAGGGTAGGGGAATGGGTCTGGCTGGGATATTCTTCGGAGGGCCGATGTGAACTTGTTGGGTCTAATGGCCTGTTCCAACACTATAGGAATTCTATGATTCTAAAGATATAGCCCCTTTCGTGACCTCCAAAAGTCTCAAAATGCATTACAGCCAAACCAAGTGCTTTTAAAGCACTGTAATACAGGAAACATCAATGTTTAAACCCAAATGATTGACACAGCTTTAACTATCTGCTATTGAACCAATTGTAGACTCACAATGATATTCGGCCTATCAGGCATGCACCGACCCTCTGAACAGCATCCCAATCAGATGCCATCCCCCATCCTAACCCCATCACCCCATATTTCCCATGGGTAATTCATCTGGCCTGCGCACCCCTGGGCACTACAGGCAATTTAGCATGGCCAATCTACCTAATCTGCACATCATTGGGCTGTGGGAATAAACTCATGCAGACATGGGGTGAACGTGCAAACTCCACACAGATAGTTGCCCGAGGCTGGAATCGAACCTGGGTCTCAGGTGCTGTTGGCACTGCTGCCATACCACTGAGCCACTGTTTCATCTGGCCTTGTTTCCTGCTAATTACTGATTGATGATTGATAGTAAAGCAGATTAGGATCATGCACGTTGAAGCAATGAGATTGGATTTTTGTAGCGCAATGGTAGTATTCCTATCTCTGAACCAGGAGGCCTGGGTTCAAATCCCACCTGCTCCAGAAGTGTGTCATAACATCTCTGAACAGGTTAATAAGAACATAACTGGACTAAATGGGTGAAGATATTTCCAATAAAGGATTTGACTGTGGGTATAAGTTAGGGCTCTCATGGCAGTCCCCATGTCTGGAGCGGCAAGTCTTACGTGCTCCCGAGATATACTGTAACACATCTCAACAGGTTGATTAAAATCGTGAAAAGTGAAGGACTTTTGTTTTGTAAATGAGTGGAGCCCTGTTGCTCCCATTTCCTAGAATGGTGGGTCTGGTCATTCAGCAGCTACTGTGGCTTGACATCACTGATAAAGGTTTCAGCTCAGTGTGGCCACCCTACTGTGTGGCACCCTCCTAATTGGCTTTCCTTGACCAGGAACAGGAAGTCCCTTCAGAAACACTGGCCACCGTACTTATAGAAGGATGCCAGTGTTGTGGAAACAGAGAGGGTTTACTAGACTAATACCTGGAATAAGTGGATTACCTTCTCTGAATAGGCTAGTCTGTGTCCTGTAGAGTTTAGAAGAGTCAGAGGTAACTTAATTAAAACCTATCATAATCCTGAGGTAAATGACTGGCTGGCTTTGGGGAGGATGTTTCCTTTGTAAGAGAATCTACAAAGTGTTTGCAAATTGTGTGTCATCCATTTACGATAGAGGTAACATTTTGTTTCTCTCAGAGGACTGAGTCTTTTCCTCAAGTGGATGCAGAATCTTAAAAATATTTTTCAGGTAGAGGTAGTTGGATTCTTGATCACCAAAAGGGTGAAGGATTACTGGACATATGCAGGAACATTGAGTTGACATTAAAAGTGGTGGCATGGTGGCGCAGTGGTTAGCACTGCTGCCTCACAGCACCAGGGACCTGGGTTCGAATTCCACTTCAGGTAACCATCTGTGTGGAGTTTTCACATTCTCCCCGCGTCTGCATGGGTTTCCTCCCACAATCTAAAGATGTGCAGGTTAGGTGAATTGCCCATTACGTTAGGATGCATTAGTCAGGAGTAAATATAGGGAAGGGGAATGGGTCTGGGTGGGTTACTCTTTGGAGGGGTAGTATGGACTTGGTGGGCCAAAGGGCCTGTTTCCATAATGTAAGAGATCTAATCTAAAACCAGGTACTGTCGAATGATGGAGCAGGTTCGAAGGACTGAGTGACTTATTCTTGTAAGTTGGACAGGGATCTGAAAAGCAAAAGAACCTGCATTTCAGATCCACACTAAAGACAGCAGTCACTGATAAGACAGTACTGAAAAGGTTAACCCTGACATGAATTGAAATTAAAATTTGAAAGCAGGACAAGGGATCACAGTGATCAAAAGGGACACTATCAAGCATTGTCAGGATTTCCAGCTTTTTTTTAATATACATAAGCCTGACATAAGCGACAAGCTAGACATTAAAGAGCAATCTGAGTCAGGATCCTGTCTGAACTTCCCCTCATTAAACCCAGCAGAATGTGGACAGTGAAGAAGGCATTTGGTTTGCTTTCCTTTATTGGTCAGAGTATTGAGTACAGGAGTTGGGAGGTCATGTTGCAGCTGTACAGGACATTGGTTAGGCCACTATTGGAATATTGCGAGCAATTCTGCTCTTCCTCCTATAAGAAGGATGTTGTGAAACTTGAAAGGGTTCAGAAAAGATTTACAAGGATGTTGCCAGGGTTGGTGGGTTTGAACTATCGGGAGCAGCTGAATAGACTGGGGCTGTTTTCCCTGGAGCATCGGAGGCTGAGGGGTGACCTAAGAGAGGTTTACAAAATTATGAACAGGACATTGGTTAGGCCACTATTGGAATATTGCGAGCAATTCTGGTCTTCCTCCTATAAGAAGGATGTTGTGAAACTTGAAAGGGTTCAGAAAAGATTTACAAGGATGTTGTCAGGGTTGGTGGGTTTGAACTATCGGGAGCAGCTGAATAGACTGGGGCTGTTTTCCCTGGAGCATCGGAGGCTGAGGGGTGACTTAAGAGAGGTTTACAAAATTATGAGAGGCATGGATAGGATAAATAGACATGATCTTTTCCCGGGGTAGGGAAATCCAGAACTAGAGGGTGTAGGTTTAGGGTGAGAGGGGAAAAATATAAAAGGGACCTATGGGGCAACGTTTTCACGCAGTGGGTGGTACGTGTATGGAATGAGCTGCCAGAGGAAGTGATGGAGGCTGGTACAGTTACAACATTTAAAAGGCACCTGGAATGGTTATAAGAATAGGAAGGTTTGAGAGGGATATGGGCCAAATGCTGGCAAATGGGGCTAGATTAATTTAGGACATCTGGTTGGCATGGACGAGTTGGACCAAAGGATCTGTTTCCATGGTGTATATCTCTATGACTCTAACATAACATGGAACCTAAACCCCAATCTGAAATGTGTAGTTTTGTCTGATACTTCCATACCGGCTTCCCATTAATCGTCGCACGTGTTGTAGTTCTTATTAACAGGCTCACTTGGCCAAGCTTTTAACTCTGAGACAGAAGGTTGTATGTTCAACCCTCACCATGGAATTAATTTACCACTTTGCTGCTGTACTGCTGGAGTGCAGCACTGTCAAAAAGGCCAGTCATTGGCAGAGACAATAAGACAAAGTCCCCGTTTGGATATAAAAAAGATCCAACAACACAGTCAATAAGAAGAACAAAGCACTGTAATGTTATTCTGGCCAACCATCACATTCCAACCAGCATTAATAAATATAAAATCAATCCTTCATCTCATTGCTGCCTGGATTAAAGGGTCTGAGAGGTTTTGTTACTGAGGACCATAGCTGGCAGGATGCTGACAGGTTTCATGAGGGGAGCTAAATACACGAGGCTTTCCTGAAGTTAAAAACGGCCACGTATAGAGGCTGGTGCTGTTCCTTTGATTTCCCTCGAGATTGCAGTGCCTCTCGATGGGTGCAGACTACACTTCGACCTTTGGCAAGAGCTGGCTCAGGAGGAGCCTTGCGAAGGAGACAGCTCCCACAATCGCTCTGGCCCACCAACATCAATCTCGTCACAAGCACAATGCTGTCCCAGATTCTCTGGCACGAGCCTTTCTTCTGAGGTGAGGGATATGGGTTATGTACCACGATGATAGAAACGAACCTCCACAGTGTCTCAGAATTTCAGCACAGATCCCATCTGCCCCAGGGTTAAACAGCAATAATGAGGGAGGGGGTGTGGCAGAGTGTTAAACGGGTCAATTATAGCAAAATAGGGGGTAGGGAGTTAAGGAGGGGCAAACAGCATTATGAGGCAGAGTGTTAAGGAGGGGAAATAGAGCATTATGGCACAGCGAGTTAAGGAGGGGAAATAGAGCATCGTGGGGTGCAGAATTAAGTAGGGGAAAGAGAGCATTATGTAGTTAAGGAGGGGAAAGAGAGCACAGTGGGGCAGAGGGTTAAGGAATGGAAAGAGAGCATTATGAGAGTTAACGAGAGGCAATTAGAGCTTTAAGGGGCAGAGAGTTAAATAGTGCAATTAGTGCCTGATAGGGGACATAGTTTAACAAGGACAATTAAAGGTCTGATCTACTTCATTCTGGACCAGGGTGACACCAAGACCAAGCTGGACGAAGTATTGAGAAAATGGAGTTATGGATATTTGTCTCAGAGGCAGGTCATGGAGGCTCATTCCCAAATCTGCAAAGACTGGGGCTCAAACAGGTGCTCTGTCATTGCAACAACTTTCTTTGCTAATTTTCTCACTGTAGTCCTGGATCTTACCTCCAGCAAATTACCCACAGGCAAGGAGCTCTTCAACCTACTCCACTGTCAATCCAAAACCACTTCAACCTCAGTATGTGGATGACAATTACACACGTGCAGACTCAGACACTGAGCTCCAAGCCATTGTTAACTCTTTTGCTAAAATATAGGAGTAAATGGGCCCTTCACTAAGCAAACTGAAAACCA
Organism: Chiloscyllium plagiosum; assembly: GCF_004010195.1. NCBI lineage: Eukaryota > Metazoa > Chordata > Chondrichthyes > Orectolobiformes > Hemiscylliidae > Chiloscyllium > Chiloscyllium plagiosum. Next base: position 56,925,752 of record NC_057725.1, on the reverse strand, counting down.
AAGTCCTCACCAACCAGCTCCCAAAGCAAAACCCTTTCTTCCCCTACCTCACCCCATTTTAAGGCAAACGTCAGGTTCCTGGAAAACGTGTGCTGTTTTCCTTATGGAGTCATAGAGATATACAGCATAGAAACAGACCCTCCGGTCCAACTCATTCATGCTGACCTAAATAAATCTAGTCCCACCTGCCAGCAATTGGCCCATATCCCTCCAAACCCTTCCTATTCATCACCCATCCAGATGCCTTTCATATGTTGTAATTGCAACAGCCTCCACCACCACTTCCTCTGGCAGCTCATTCCATACACACACCACCCTCTGCTTGAAAAAGTAGCTCCTTAGATCCCTTTTAAATCTTTCCCTTCTCACTTTAAGCCTATGCCCTCCACTTTCGGACTCCCCGGGAAAAATACCTTGTCTATTTATCCTATCCATACCCGTCATGATTTTATAAATCTCTATAAGGTCACCCCTCAGCCTCTGACGCTCCAGGGAAAACAGCCCCAGCTTATTCAGCTGCTACCGATAGCTCAAACCCACCAACCCTGGCAAAATCCTTGTAAATCTTTTCTGAACCCTTTCAAGGTTCTCAACATCTTTCCAATAGGAGGAAGACCAGAATTGAACACAGTATTCCAAAAGTGGCCTAAGCAATGTCCTGTACAGCCACAAAATGACCACCCAACTCCTAGACTCAATGCACTGACCCTCTCAGTGAAGCTAGACATAGCTGATAAAATTCATCATCGCCTCTCGTGTGTCAGCTCAGTATTTGGGAATCAGGATTTCGAGACCAGAGCCTAAAATTATTGTTTTCCAGGTGGCTGGGATCCTTGAGCATCCATAAAGTTTGGATAAAAGATGAAAAAATATAGGCAACGCCGCCATCTATTGGAGTCTGGGTATATTACAGATGGAACTGAAACTTGTATTTTCTTGAATTACCAACTGGAATGACTGAACAAAACATAACCAGATGCTGAGAGACAGAATTTTTAAAAGCTAAGTGTTATCAAACTTTATTTGTAGCTTCTTTGCATTGTTCTGGAAGATTATATCAGAAGGAGCTTTTAAAACTAAAAAGAGTGTGCCTTAAGCAGGATTCTATCTGCTAATGACACTGTCACAGTCAGCAGTGATTTCAAGGTCTTATTATGGTCGTGAAAATACTGCATGGGAGAAGACACTTAAAGGACATGAAGCAGTCTCTGCTCCTCCAACATCACTTGACAACTTATTAGGGATCGTTGTCATCTAACACTCTGCACTGGCTGAAGGCACAGAGACACATCAAGGAAAGCTGCCTCAAGAATTTACCAGCGCTGTTACCCCAGTGTTCCCCCATGCATGTAACAGCCAGTGCAGTTTGCCCCGGCAATTCCTACAGAGCCATGTGAATAGCATGGCATAGAATGGGAACGCAGTACTGGCAACAGCCCCGAATCATTACAAATGACGCGAGTCTGACGAGAAAGCCATCTCATGATGCCACTGGAACCAAACCAGGACTTAATTAAAGAAAAATGTGACATTGAAAAACCTGAATCACGGAGATAGCCAGGAGCGAGAGGTGTTGGCTTGGGAAAGCAGGTTGGGAAATGTCTCCCCCAAAACAAATGACATTGCGCGTCAGCAAGAGAGTCCAACAGTTGGCACACTTGGCAGCCGACCACACTCCCGACTGCAGTTTGCGACCCGCAAGCGGTTTTAACCCGAACTTCATCTCACCGAACCTCAATTAATGTCAAGATTTCTACTCCGTCATCACTGCAGCCTAGGTTATCTCAGAACAGATAGCTGAAAGCTCTGCTGTACTGAACCGTGACCACACACAGGCCTGGGGCTCCTACGTCACACACCGTTTAACATTTTTACCCACATTTTGGAAACCTCCCAGCAGAAAGGATTAACACGGACTGGTTTGACACAGGAGGACGAGATTAGCGCAGCGTTTTAAGTGAGCGTGATTAGCTAACACTTTCAGGTTTCTCTCCCTCACCACTTCCACTGTCCAAATTTACTTCAACCAGAGCACAGTGCAAGACAAAAAGTGTGGCAGCTCGTCGGTGAGAGGACATATTTCAATGTTGCACTGATTCAAAAAATTCCTTCATCATCCGTCCAATCCTTCTTTTTGTCCTCTTCCCACAAGGTATTCACCCAACTGGTTGAGTAAGTTGGACGGAAATCTTTGAAACGTAAACTGAGTGCGCAAGGCAGAACTTCAGGTTCTTTGAAAAAAAATCCCTGCAGCCAGTTTTTCAGCCTTCAATTTGAATTTTTCTGATATTTAGCACAACTTAGCTGCCCAATGACTCGTGGTGAGTGCTGAGTTAAGGGAAATCTTCTTCCTTCTTTTAAATATTGTTGCTTTATTTCCACCTGTCCCCATCTGCTTCTGCATGGCCTGATGTGGGAGAGTGACACCAGATAAAAACAGCAAGGCCTGAATACTCTTCGTCTATTCTGAAACTCCTCCGATTGTATAACCCAGATTTCCCGAGTTCCTACCACCAACATTACTGATCTTGAAAAGCAAACTTCAAACTACAATCTCATCCCTTTTCCTCCAGACTGTATTTCATCATTACCAGATCTCAGATTTCATATGAGTAATCTCACAGGCACTTAAATTCAGAATCAATTGACAAGACATAAAATTAAAAAGTGTGGGATACTCAGGGCTCAGTTTTCAAGCAACATTGGAATGTTCTCCCATTTAACTTCCTGCTCAAATGTCTGCTTTTATAAAAATTCATTCATGGGATGCCAATGTCAGGGGTTAGGCCAGCATTTATTGCCCATTCCTAACTATTCAGAGAGCATTTACAAGTCAGCCACATTACCTTGGGTGTGAAGGCACACATAGGCCAGACCAGATAAGGTTGACAGATTTCCTTCCCTAAAGGATATAATTGAACCAAATGGGTTTTTATGACAATCAAGAATGGCTAAAGGCATCCAATGTCCTTCTGGGAATGTGGATGACTCTTGAATGCTTTCTGAGCAATTGGAGATGGGTCTTCAATTCCAGCCTGCCCAGCGACTCGGTGGCTCAGTGGTTAGCACTGCTGCCTTACAGCGCCAGAGACCCGGGTTCAATTCCCGCCTCAGGCGACTGACTGTGTGGAGTTTGCACATCCTCCCCGTGTCTGTGTAAGTTCCCTCCAGGTGCTCCGGTTTCCTCCCACAGTCCGAAGATGTGCAGGTCAGGTGAATTAACCATGCTGAATTGCCCATGATGTGCAGGCTAGGTGATGCAGGGTTATAGGATAGGGGGTTGTGACTGGGTGGCATTCTCTTTGGAGGGTCAGTGTGGACTCGATGGGCCAAGTGAGCTGCTTCCACACTGTAGGGATTCTACGTTCCATGAACGAATCAAAAAAGAAAGCAGTCAATTAAGCAAGGAATTAAATCAGAGAACTATCAGACCCATTCAATGAGCACTTGAGATGACTGGCCAAAATGAAAGGAAATGTAAAGATCAATCAAAGGCCTGGATTGGATTTTACTAGGTCTTCAAAACTGCACAAGAAACAGATGCACAACAGGTCATTGGAGGAACAGCAGGGAAGTTGGTTCTTTAAGTTCAACACCTGGAATGGATGGTTTTCATCATAATTCAAATATTAGATCAACTTAAATCATTCAGGTTCAAGACTCTAAGATTTCCATGTACATACTGACCAATCAATGGCAACGCCACTCAATCCAGGAAACATGCTGAAAAGTTCCACAGTACACACAGAGAGATAACAATGTTTTCAAAAGGTTCAGATCATTTGTTTACATACCATCCAAACAAGAGCTCTATTGGCAAAGTAATGGTACTGCTCAATTGTCGACATGACGCTGAAGATGAGACAAACCAGAACGATAAGAAATCTGGAAAATGAAAGCAAACAATTAGCCGTGTTTCAAAATAAAAACACATAACTTTAGATTCATCACATAGAATACTATTGGTTTTGGACACAACACAACCCCTAATCTTTGAGAAGGAGAAAAAGTACATTATTCTTCCCTCTATTAATCATATGGTCATAATATAATGAGGAAATAAAGTACAATTGCACTGTTTTTACAACCTGGATAAATATAATTGCACCTTCTTTCCAATTTGCTAATCTAAAAGTAAATTAAAGTTGCAATAGATCCTCAATCTTTTAATGCAGTGACACCAACATTGAGGAAGTCAAATTGTTGACAATATTACAAAGAAAATAGGCGCTTTAAGTGTTAGCTCACAGTGTGACGTATCACTCCTTAGAATTCATTCTTTCTCTGAATCGTTTCACTTCTATTCAAAACACAACTTCTTAAGAAAAAGATGTCCCTTTCCTTCTCCCCCTCCTTTCCTAGCACAGTCAACAGCAGTTAAGCTTCCCTGCATGCAGAGAGATTTATTTGCACGTAGATATGAATAAATAAAAATGAAACCTGCCTTAATTCCAGCTAACTTGAAAAGATGTCAAACTGCCAGGAAGCCTAGACACACTCAACCTGCCAAGAGCCTCATGAATTGTACATTACTGATCAACTTCACCTCCACCACCCCACACCCACAAGAAAGGTGCTCTTGCTATTCATCCGGCTATTTGATGGAATTGTCAGGAGATCCCTTGGATGTAACACAATAGCAAAAAGATTGTCAGTCCTCCTGTCTTTCAGAACAAGGAATTGGCCCTGGCCGAGTGTGGCAGACTGGTACAATCCAAGGTCTACGTGCATGGAGCAGCTGCTGCCAAGGCACAGTGAGGAAAGACCACTATCTGAGGTCTTTTGGTTGAAGATAAATGGGTGCCTGTGCAGTTACCAGGCCCCCCCCCCAAGAGCCTCAAATGTATTTACATACAGTCTGGTTCAACTAAGAGATGCCTTTGGTTGTTTGGATGGAGTCAAATTCCAATGTTTGTTTGTTTCCTTTTTTACGCTACTGTACAGAACTGAACTGTAAAGATATTTTTTATGAATAAAGTGTATTTTTGAGATGAAAGAAATGTCAATCCTCCTGAGGTCAGTATAAACTTTGTCAAAGCACTATGGCTTTAAAAGAGAAGTATAGGTGCAAGCATTTCGAGAGGGAATTCCAGAGTCTAGTGTCAAGATAGTTTAAAGCAGAGATGTGGGGAAACCCTCTATAAGATCAGCCCTCCACCTCCAATGCTCCATGGATAAAAGCCTGATCTGTACTGTCACTTCACATAGTGCCCTTCGGTCTCCAGCTCTTCAGCTTTCCTCAAAACAATCTATGCCAGTTCTGAAATTTTCACTTGACCATCAGCTTCAGCTGTTTTGTGGGTTTGGTGCTGGGTGGGGCACTATTCTTTAGTAATTAACTGAAGCTCATTAAGGGTGGCAGGATAGGTGATGCGTCAAGACTGCAGCACGTCAAAGCTCCTGGATACCATTAGATTGTAGGGCAAGCACGCCTGCATTTTTACTGCTTGAAAAGCTTGAGCTCAATGTTATTGAGCTAAAGGCTGCGCTACAGGCACTGTGACAGGGCAGGGAAGGGATGTTTGGACTAGGAGGCAGGCACACCTATTATAGTACGTCTTCTGATTTGGTCAGCAGTCAGGAGTAGGAGGGGCAAGTGGGAGTGAGGCAAGTAAGGGGTGATGGCGCGTGCAATTGGTCAGTCAGTTTGGAGCTGTCTCAGCTTGTTTACATAAGATGGCAGGGTGGATGAACAAAGTGACCATGAAGAAGGCATTCGAGTTGGACAAATAGTAATAGTTGGGGACTGAATAATGATGGGGATTGGCACCATTCTTTGCAGCAAGAAGTGCAAGTCCAGGCGGTTATTTGCTTGCCCAGTGCCAGCGTTTGGGACACCGGCTCAGGGCTGGAGAGAAGTCTGAAGTATAATGGGTAGGATCCCATTGTCACGGTTAATCCAGGTACCAGTGACATTGGTGGAACCAGGAAAATGTGTTTCAGCGTTGATTGTATGAGAATATAATTACAAAAAGAACAAAAACTCAAAGATTAATCTCTGGACTATTACCGAGAAGCATGCAAATTGGCATAGGGTGCTGAACATTTGCTGAATACAGGGTTAAAGACAGGATTCTTGGCAGTGTGAAACAGTGGGATCTTGGGGGTCCACGTACATAGATCCGTCAAAGTTGCCACTCAAGTTGATAGGGTTGTTAAGAAGGCATATGGTGTTTTGGCTTTTATTTACAGGGGATTGAGTTTAAGGTTTTGCGGCAGCTGTATTAAACCCTGGTTAGACCACACTTGGAATATTGTGTCCAGTCCTGGTCACCACATTATAAGAAAGATGTAAATGCTTTAGAGAAGGTGCAGAGCAGATTTACCAGGATGCTGCCTGGATTGGAGGATGTGTCTTATGAAGAGAGGTTGAGAGAGCTAGGGCTTTTCACACTGGGGAGAAGAAGGAAGAGAAGTGACTTGAGAGAGGTATACAGGCTAATGAGCGGCATAGATAGAGTGGATAGCCAGAGACTTTTTCCCAGGGCAGAAATGACTGTCACAAGGAGTCATAATTTTAAGGTTATTGGAGGAAGATATAAGGAAGATGTCAGAGGTAGGTTCTTTATGCAGAGCGTGGTGGGTGTGTGGAATACACTGCCAGCAGTGGTAGTAGGGTCAAAGACTTTAGGGACATTTAAGCAACTGCTGGACTAGCACATGGACGGCAGTAAATTGAAGGGTATGTAGGTTAGGTTGATCTTAGATTAAGATGAATGCTTGGCACAACATCATGGGCCGAAGGGCCTGTACTGTGCTGTATTGTTCTACGTTCTATGTTCTATAAGTATGTGTTCCTATCCTTTGGTCCCTGGTACGTATACAAGGGAAAATGGGAGTGATACCAATGAGAGTGTTGTGGCCAATTTTCTTGAAAATTACATACTCATCAAGTAAAGAAGACTTAAGGTGAATAGAGGGGTGAGGGATCAAATGAGGAAAGATGTGGTGTACAGTACTGAAAAGTAGAGATGAGATAAGGGAGAAAAGCAGTATGTGGGAAACGAGGGTCAGAGAGTGACAGGAAGGAACACAGAAAGAAAAAAGTTGAAGAATACACTGACCATCAAGACCAAGATTAACACAAGGACAAAATTCAAGGCTCTATGTATAAATACACACAGCATTTGTAACAAAGTAAATAAACTGATAGCTGAAATAAAAGCATCTAAGTTACTGAAGAAACTCTGGTCTGGCAACAGAGGCAGAGCAAACAATTCAAGTCTGATACTACTCTCCTTTGAAAACCTATAACATTAACTCTGCTTTTTCCTCATCATAGGTGCTGCCCAGTCTGCTGAGTTTCAGATTTCTAGCATCCATAGTAGATTAGATTCCCTACAGTGTGGAAACAGGCCATTTGGCCCAACAAGTCCACACCGACCCTCCAAAGAGTAACCCACCCAGACCCATTTCCATACACTTACCCCATGACTAATGTAACTAATGCTATGGGTGATTTAGCATGGCCAATCCACCTGACCTGCACACCTTTGGACTGCAGGAGGAAACCGGAGCACCTGGAGGAAACCCACACAGACATATCGAGAATGTGCAAAGTCCACACAGACAGTCACCCGGGAATCAAACCCGGGTCCCTGGTGCTGTGAGGCAGCAGTGCTAACCACTGAGCCACCGTGACATATTGATAGCTCATGCTGAAGTTAATGAAAATCATCTTATAGCTGTTACGAAGACAAGGAAGGGTGCATGATGATAAGGAGTGGATCCCAAAACTTGAGGAGCAGATGACATTCAAGAAGAATAGGAAACCTTGCAAAGGTGGAGAGATAGCACTGTTAATCAAACTTGTGCAATAACTAGAAATGACCTTGTTTCAAAACATTCGGATGTAAAATCAATTTGGAGATGATGCATAGTTGAAAAAGAAATAATGAGTGGATGTGGTTTACAAATCCACCCAATAGTAACTATACTTAGGACAAAAGAATACAAGAAGAGGTATTGGATGCATGTGATAAGGGAACAGCAATGACCAGCGGTGACATTAATCGACAATAACAGTTCCCTATTTTTAAACTCCAGCACTTAGCAATAAAGGCCAAAATTCTATTTGCCTTCTTAATTACTTGAAGCAACTGCATGTTAACTTTTCAGATTTTATACACAAGAAAACCCAGCACCCTCAGTGTTAGACTTTTTTTGGAGTCTCTGCCCATTTAAACATTAGTCAGACTTTAGGTTCTTCCTACCGAAGCGCATAGCCTCACACTTTCCAGAATTAAACTCCATCAGCCGAGATGCTATCCATTTACCCAACCTATCTATATCCACTTCCAGAATCTTTAAGTCCTCATCACAATGCGCCCTCCCACATATTATTATATCATCAGCAAATTTGCCTGCCTTCCACTCTGCCCTTCCCCCAAGTTATTAATGTAGATGGTAAACAATTGAAGTCGTAGAGACTGATCCTTGCAGTGTTCACTAGTTACATCCTTCTAACCTGAAAAAGATCCTTTCATCCTGACTCTGTCTTCTGTGTGTTAACAATCCTCAATCCATGCTAATCAATTATTCCCAATATGAGAGTTCCTATCTTGCACAATAACGTATACTTAAGAGGGAAATCAGGAGGGCAAAAAGGGGACATGAAATAGCTTTGGCAAAGAAGGTTAAGGAGAACCCCAAAGGGTTTTTACAAATACATTAAGGACAAAAGGGTAACTAGGCAGAGAATAGGGCCCCTCAAAGATCAGCAAGGCAGCCTTTGTGTGGACCTGCAGGAGATGGGGGAGATACCACAAGTATTTTGCATCAGTATTCACTGTGGAAAAGGACATGGAATATATAGAATGTAAGGAAATAGATGGTGACATCTTGGAAAATGTCCAGATTACAGAGGAGAAAATGCTAAATGTCTTGAAATGCATAAAAGTGGATAAATCCCCAGGACCTGATCACGTGTGCCCGAGAGCTCTGTGGGAAACTAGGGAAATGATTGCTGGGCCTCTTACTGAAATATTTGTATCATCGATAGTCACTTGTGAGGTGCCAGAAGACTGGAGGTTGGCTAATGTGGTGCCACTGTTTAAGAAAGGTGGTAAGGACAAGACAGGGAACTATAGACCAGTGAGCCATACATTGGTGGTGGGCAAGTTGATGGAGGGAATCCTGAGGGACAGGCTGTACATGTGTTTGGAAAGGCAAGGACTGATAAGGGATAGTCAACATGGCTTTGCGCATAGGAAATCATGACTCACAAACTTGATTAAGCTTTCTGGAGAAGTAACAAAGAGAATTGATGAAGGCAGAGCAGTAGATGTGATCTATACGGACTTTAGTAAGGCATTCGACAAGGTTCCCCATGGGGGACTGGTTAGCAAGGTTAGATCTCATGGAATACAGGGAGAACTAGCTATTTGGATACAGAACTGGCTCTAAGGTAGAAGACAGAGGGTGGTGGTGGAGGGTTGTTTTTCAGACTGGGGGCCTGTGGCCAGTGGAGTGCCACAAGGATCGGTGCTGGGTCCACTGCTTTTCATCATTTATATATGAGATATTTGAGCATAAGAGATATAGTAAGTAAGTTTGCAGATGACACCAAAATTGGAGGTGTAGTGGACAGTGAAGAAAGTTACCTCAGATTATAATGGGATCTTGATGAGATGTAGTAATGGGCTGAGAAGTGGTAGATGAGTTTAATTCAGATAAATGCGAGGTGCTGCATTTTGGGAAAGCAAATCTTAGCAGGACTTATACACTTAATGGTAAGGCCCGAGGGAGTGTTGCTGAACAAAGATCTTGGACTGCAGGTTCATAGCTCCTTGAAAGTGGAGTTGCAGGTAGATAGGATAGTGAAGAAGGCGTTTGATATGCTTTCCTTTATTGGTCAGAGTATTGAGTACTGGAGTTGGGAGGTCATGTTGAAGCTGTACAGGACATTGGTTAGGCCACTGTTGGAATATTGTGTGCAATTCTGGTCTTCCTAGCGGAAAGATGTTGTGAAACTGGAAAGAGTTCAGAAAAGATTTACAAGCATGTTGCCAGGGTTTGAGGATTTAAGCTTATAGAGAGAGGCTGAACAGGCTGGGGCTGTTTTCCCTGGAGCGTCGGGGGATGAGGGATGACCTTATAGAGGTTTACAAAATCATGAGGGGCATGGATAGGATAAATAGAAAAAGTATTTTCCCTGGGGTGGGGGATTCCAGAACTAGAGGGCATAGGTTTAGGGCGAGAGGGGAGCGATATAAAAGAGACCTAAGGGTCAACTTTTTCACGCAGAGGGTGATACGTGTATGGAATGAGCTGCCAGAGGAACTGGTGGAGGTTGGTACAATTGCAGCATATAAGAGGCATTTGGATGGGTATACGAACGGGAAGGGTTTGGAGGGATATGGGCCGGGTGCTGGCAGGTGGGACTAGATAGGGTTGGGATATCTGGTCGGCGTGGACGGGTTGGACCGAAAGGTCTGTTTCCGTGCTGTACCATCTCTATGACTCTATGACTCTAATTGTCAAAACATTTGTCAAATTTGTTTTTACTTTCCAAAACAATGTTGACGCTGTTTGATTGCATTATGCTATATGTTTCCATATGTTTTGTTATTTCTTCCTTCATAACGGACTCTAGCATTTTCACATCAAATGTTAGGCAAACAGGTCTATTGTTTTCTGCTCTCTGTCTCCTTTTCTGTTTGAGCAGAGGCATCATATCAATGATTTTCCAATCTACTGGAATTCTCCCACAACACTTCCTTCCAAACCCTTAGATACAAACCCTCAAACATGACAATTTATCTGCCTTCAGCCCTAATAGTTTGTCAACTAGTGGATCCTTAACTATAAGATCTCAGATTACCCCTCCCTCATTATACATTATTAGATCTAAAACAGCCTGTTTCTGGGCAGCTTCTGCAATATGCTGCTCTAAGAAACAAGTCTTTCAAGTTTATCCATGTCTATCTGATTTGTCCAGTCAATACGCAGATTAAAATCACTCATGAAAATTGCAGTGCCCTTTATCAATGCCTCTATCATTTTCTGACTTATAGTTTGTGTGACAATAAAATAACTTTGAGAGCCTATAGAGACTTCCATCCATAACTTATTTTCCTTGCTATTTCTTAGTTACACCCAACCTGATTCCACATTACAACCTAAAAGAAACTAGCTTGTCTCAGTGATGTTGGTTGAGGGATAAACATTGGATTGGACACCAGGAAAACGTTCTTCTATAAAATTGTGCTGTGGGATTTTGGACGTACAATATGATGACAGGTGGAACACTGTTTGAACATCTCACTTGAAAAGCAGCACCTCCAACAGCTCAGGGCCTCCTCAGTTTAGATTGTGCATTCAAATCCCTTGACTTGACTCATACCTACCGACTCAGAGGCAAAAGTGCTATCACTAATCAATAGAGATAACATAACGTCTTCCTGATAACATTTCTGCTGCGCTCATATTTTCGACTTGCCAAGGGAAAGTAATGTGAACTGCACAACACTTTATCGACATCAAAGGCTTTATGATTGCTCTTTGCAGCTATTTTTGGATAACTTGCCACCCAGACCCACTTTCTTGAACTCCTCATAGTTCCCTGTGTTCCCATTTTCACTATTTTCTAGTGATTTCATTCATCTTTCCGAATGCTTTGTTTACTGTGATCAAAACAAGGTGTGGTGCCAAACAGCACTGTACATCAGTGTAAAATTGCTGAACCCGCCAACAAAGTTAATGCCATCTTATTTTACAACACAGAAACAATTCTGCACTGCACAACTTATGCTTCAGATGAACCGAGTCAATCTCTGCTGCAAACATATGTTCATCATGCCCCTCCAAATATTATTTATCCCAACTAGCCCACTTGAGAGCAATGTCCACATTCTAACCACTCTGTGGGTAACAGCAGTTTCTCTTGAAATCTTTGGTGGATTTAATTGATGCAGCTGTCTCATTTCTTTCAGTTACAAAAAGGGGAAACATTAGGGCAATAAGCAATTTCAGGAGGGCATAGACAAGTTGGTAGATAGAGCCAATATCCGTCATGTGATATTTAATGCAATTGAACACAAAGTGATATATCTTGCGAGAAAGGCTAAGATGCAACACTAAATGATAAGGTTTAGAGCAAACAAACTGGAAGACTCAGAATTAAAATCCATGAAAGTTTTAAAAAATAAATGAATAAATACCTGAAACAACAAAAACTTTAATGGCTTAGGGAATAGTTTTTTATGGGAGCAGCTGTTTTAGTGAGATAATACAAGCATGATTGATTAAGTGGCCTCCTTTTACGGAATAGAATTATATCAATAGAGAAGGATTCCCCTGGGAATAACAAATTTAATGCTGATTAGCCTTTACGCCCTAGTTCAGTCCACATCTCTCTTTTAAAAAAGGGAAAGGTTTAAGTAATCGGGCAGCTTCCAATTTACACTGAATGTTGCAACAGGAGGCTTTAGGCTGGAAAAGGACCTTGCACACAGGACCATGTTGGATTCATTCAAGAATCAATGGCCTTCAAGCACTGTGCTTATCTTATTTAATGAAATAACTTATTTTTCAATGGTTCTTATCAATGTCGCAGCACATATGGAAAAAAGACATGACAAGGTTGAGTGGAAGTTTTGTTGAATACATCTGGGATTGCTCTAGTTTTGTGAAAGTGGATCCAAATAGTCTTCATTTCCACAGCCTCCAAGGCAGGGAATAAGTCCCTCATGTATTCTTTCAGATCAGTGTGTTGTATCCAACAAGGAGTGTCTTCTGTCACTATTGTTCACGCTGGACTTCAGATCTTTGTTCATTGCCATCGGCAGAAGGAGGAAATCAAGGATTGATCACCTTCCAGTGAAGCTGAAGATTAGCCTACATTCAAACAATGTATCGCTATTGCTCAGGATCTCCAGGTGGCTGTCCAAAGAACATTTGAAACTATATATGCTATGAAAAAACAGTTTATGGACAATGCCAATGAACTATGAATGGCATTTTCCATACCATACAACTGGTGGATTTATAGCATTATGATGGGTGCTCAAATATCTAGATTTGCCTAAAGATTGTAAGATAACACATCAAGGTTGGTATCAATTTAACTGCCCCTGACCAAACAACACCTAGGATTTCATCAGAAAATGGAAACTTCTCACTTTACTATCAAAAGACAGTGACAATCAAAGTAAGTACATTTTCTTTCCAATCGGGCACCTCGCAAAATTCCTGGTGAATTCTTTAAAGCCCTCAGATGTTACTTGAGACATTACTTTGAATTGGGAAATAGGCCAAAATAGACTATTATCAAATTATATGGAAGTAAACACCACAGAGGCATAGATCTCTCGATCACTGTTACAGAAATTTTCTAGCAAGTACACAGTTATGTAGGTCACGTAAAATAGAATGAAACCCAATAGAACATGAAGCGTGGTCAACAAATCTCTGATTTATCTTTCTTCTGTTAGGCAATTAAAACTTGAGCCACAAAAAACTGTTTATGCTATAATGTTGCAATCCATTGAAAGTGACATGGAAACAATGGAAGAGAGATCTAGAATTAAGATTGCTCAGATATCATTCTAGTCACAAATAGAACAGCACCATTGAACAAAGAGAGCACGTCTCCAATTAAGCAGCTGAAACTAATACAGAAATAATACATAATGTCTTGAATCCTCCTGATGAAGGAGTAGTGCTCCGAAAGCTAGTGCTTCCAAATAAACCTGTTGGATTATAACCTGGTGTTGTGTGATTTTTAATTTTGTACACCCCTGTCCAGCATCGGCAGCTCCAAATCTTGAATCCTGTTCATGTTAGATGCCCAAACAGCTCAAGTTCCATTTGATAGCACACTTATTTTTCTAGGTCAGAAGGAGGTCAGTGGTAAATGGAACTCTTCCCTTTGCTTCACAATTGGCGACAGAACCACAAGTTGATTCAGCTCTCCTCTTTAAGTTTTCTTCCTCAATCTCTCGAATTCTGTTCTTCTCATTCTATTATGGACTTCTTTCTGATTTTGAATTCTTTGCTAAAGTCCATCCCTTCAATCAAGATTTCAGACACTCCGGTGACCTTTAAACCTGGCATCTTCATGTCTGCTTTCTTCCTTTCTTTCACAGAATGTTGACATCACTGGCAAGGCCAGAATTTGTTGCACATCCCTAATCACCCTAGTGATGGGCAGTCTTTTTGATCTGCTATATCCACAATGCTTTTAAGGAGCAAGTTCCAGGAATTTGACACAGTGACAGTGAAGAAACAGTGAAATGCCTCCAAACCTGAATGATGTGTGACTTGGAAAGAAATTTGCCGTTGCAGGCATTTTGTAAAGTTGTCGATTTTCGCTTTTCTCTTTACAAAGACAACATAAATGGTGTGGATGTAGTAGCTCAATGAGCAATCTAGTGCCCACACTCTGACATGTTTATGGAATTAGAACCTGATGCAAAATATAAATGGCAGTCTGGTGTGAAAATGTGACTTTTTTCAAGGTCCCTCAGCACGAAAAAGGATGCAGTCGGAGGGATAGGTTTTAATGATAGATGCAGTAATGATGATCTGGGGGAAATCCGTGTGAATGTCTTCACCCTGATGGAAAGGTTTTCCATGGCTGGGTAGTTTGACAAAGATAACTTCATGGGACAGCTGAAGGACGTAGTTTAGAATTCTTCCTGAGTCTGATCAGAAAGCCTGATTAACATTTCTACACACTATTTCATTCTTGGTTCATTGCACATAACCCTATTTCACTAGCAACAGAACAATGAAAATTGTTCATTTGACAACGTAACATGCAGTGAGGAAGTTTTTAATATTCTCTTTATAAAGGCTGCTTTATATGTTTTTATTAAGGAATTGAAGCTTCCATTCTAAATCCATTGAATTATTGGACTTATCTATTTGGCAAGTCTTCCTCTCCCCCTGCCACAGGAAAGTTAACTTCATGGGTCATTTGGATAACTAAGTAGATTAGATTAGATTCCCTACAGTGTGGAAACAGGCCCTTTGGCCCAACAAGTCCACACCGACCCTCCAAAGAGCAACTCACCCCACTACATTTACCCCTGACTAACACACCTAACACTACGGGCAAATTAGCATGGCCAATTCACCTAACCTGCACATCTTTGGACTGTGGGAGGAAACCGGAGCACCCGGAGGAAACCCACATAGATACAGGGAGAATGTGCAAATTCCCCACAGGCAGTTGCCCGAGGCAGGAACTGAACCTGGGTCCTTGGCGCTGTGAGGCACAGTGCTAACGACTGAGCCACCGTGTTAAGATGCCATTCCACACCATACAATCAAACAAACTTAACTTGTTTTTGTTGGTAAAATACATTTTAAAATACTCCTGAAAGCATAGATCATGCAAGGAAAACACAATTCTATAACATTATGATCAAAATTTCCAAATTCCTCACGAGAAATATATTAGTTTGTTGGTCCACAATAATAGTCAATGCATGGGCCACATCTAGTCTAATTTGACAGCTGCTAGTTCGATAACCCCCAACAACCCTATCACTAAATTGCCCATTCTGTGGCCTTATTTCTCACTGCTGCCAAGATGTCATTATTTTTCCTCAGCTTGGCAGTCTTTTCACTCTCATTATGTGCTGACCTTTATTCCCTTGGTACTGCTGGCACTGTTGATGTCTGTTGGCTCCTCTTTACCCACTGGCTGGTCTTTTTAACATCTAAATTCAATACCTGACAATGCTGCCTTTGGATTGACTCCAAAACTGCTCAAGTTGGTTCCAAAAACAATCTCTATGAGACAAGCACTCCCAGGCAAAAGTTCATTTGCGTGCTCTCTCAACTACAAGCCGGCAATGTCAATTTAACCTTGGCAAAATACACTGAAATTTCTGTCACGTTAATTTGTGTAGTTTTAATTTGCTCTATTCAGTTATCACACTGAGGGCAGTGGTGACCTGGAGCTCCCTGTACCAAAGGCAAGGTCAATGGAAAATTTCAAAACATAGATTGGTACATCTTTGTTATGTTAGGGTATGAAGTGATGTGGAAGCAAGGTGAGCAAATGGAGATAAAGGAGGGCAAGTTCAATCAGGCTCATTTGCAGATGTAGGTTCGTGATCTGATTATCGCTGTTGCAGTTGAGGCAGGCAGCATGTGAACTTTGTGTGTCCCCCGCATTTCTACAACTTCTGCATGCAGCCTGCATGACTCAAAGCAGCCCGTTTGATTCACAAACATCTCCCTCCACCACCAACACTCAGTAACAGCAGTGTGTACCAACTACAAGATACACTCAAAGTTTCACCAAGACTCCCGAGACAGCACTTCCCAAACCCACAACCACTACCAAGTGGAGGGACACGGGCAGCAGATACATGGCAACACCACCACCTGCTAGTTCCCCCTCAGCTACACGCTATGCTGACTATGTCACCATTCCTTTAGTGCCATTGGGTTTAAAGGAGTTCCCTCCCTGACAGCATCAGGAGTCTACCTACAGCAAACGGATTGTAGTATTTCAAGAAGGCAGTTCACCACCACCTTCTCAAGGGCAACAAGAGATGAGATAAAAATGCTCGTGCAGCCAGCAGTGTTCATGTCCTATGAGGGAATTAAAGAATAATTTAAAAACTAATCCATCCCACATACTGAAGAAGTTTACACACAATCAAACATGGCAAGAGTTACATGAGGCTATGACGAAAGCATACATCATAGTACTAGCACTCCTTGCAGTCAGTAAACGTTGTTCAGATTTATCATGAGCTCCATTCTACTCCTCAGAATAACATCATGTAGCATTTTGAGGGCCTTGTCTTTTCATTTGGGGAGTTCAGCACAATGATAGTTAGAATCTCATCTATTAACTCTTCCTTTGATATTCTTGGGATCCAATTTTTTCTTCTGCTGTAAAAGCCAAATCTTATAAAGGGGACAGGCAGGAGGCTGGAAGAACACAGTGAGCCAGACAGCATCAGGAGGTGCAGAAGTCGACGTTTTGGATGAAACTCTTCCTCAGGACCGAATCTTGGAAAGGAGCTTTTACCTTCACTCCAACTGCCTTTAACCCTTCCACTATATCAATGTCTGCAACCAACATATTTCAAAATATGGAAATCTTTTAATCTTCTATCCTTTTTAACACCTTAACATATCTCTTTTTTTTCATGAAGACTGGAGAATTCGACTGTTTCACTAAGTGTTTGCTCCAAGGTAGAACACCAATTATAAATAGTTGCTGTTTGTGGAGACACCTTTGCATAGTCCAGTAATTTGAAACAAAGTAATGGTCCACAGTTCCCAAATTCAAGTTTGTCAACGTTTTATATAAATCTGTGTAAATCTTCCATCCGTTTTCCAAAATTCATCAAATTTGGATCATTCCTTATAAACATTCAACAGATCATGCTTCTTATAGCTTTAATTCAAGAACTCTGAAGAAAGTCCAAACCTGTGTCCTTTTCCAACTCCTGAACTACTTCTGATTTTACTTCCTATGAGAAGCAACACTTCAAATCCACAGGTAGTTTCCATTTGGAAGGGCTGTAAATGTTGTCCAAATACCCTCTTCATTCCCCCACTTGTCATATTGTTCAGCCTCCAAAAAATCATAACCATAGCCCCAAGATGTACAATAATTTCTCTACATTGACCTCAACGACTATAGTTTTCTGTCTGATTTGTTTTTGAAGTAACCCACTTTCACCTTTAGTCAACTACCATCTGCTACTGTGTTTTACACCAGCACAAAAAAGAAACACAGATGGGGATAGTCTGAACTGGACCCACTGTTTATGAGTTGTTGTCAACTTCACTTAAAGAAGTACAGGGGGATGGGGGGTGGGGGAGAGGCCAGCACAGGCTCAGTGGTTAGCACTGCTGTCTCACAGTGCCAGGGACCCAGGTTCAATTCCCACCTCAAGCGACTATCTGTGTGGAGTTTACACATTTTCCCTGTGTCTGCGTGGATTTCCACTGGGTGCTCTGGCTTCCTCCCACAATCCAAAGATGATTGTCAAGTGATTTGGCCACGCTGAATTGCCAGTAGTGTTAGATGCATTAGTCAGGGGTAAATATAGGGTAGGGGAATGGGTCTGGGTGGGTTACTCTTCGGAGGTTTGGTGTGGACTTGTTGGGCCAAAGGGCCTGTTTCCATACTGTAGGGAATCTAATCTAATCTACATCTTACAAACATATATGAATAGGAAGGGTTTACAGGGATATGGGCCAAGTGCCAGCAAATGGAATAGATTAGTTTAGGATATTTAGTCGGCATGGATAAGTTGGACCGAAGGGTCTGTTTCTGTGCTGTACATCTCTATGACTCGCAATCCAACAACAACTTCAGATATGCTAGTCAACCTGTTCAGGGATGTTATGACAAACCACTAGAGCAGGTGAGACTTGAACTGTGTCTTCCAACTCAGAAGAAGGGACACTCCCACTGTGCAACAACACCTCTGCTAATAATTTCGGATATTTTCTAACTAACTTGCTCAGAGATGTTATTATATGCCTCTAATGCAGGTTGGACCTGAACATGGGACTCTTGGTCCAGGATTAGGGAAATTACCAGTGCACTATCATAGCCCTCATCGTTCATCTCACTGGGGGTGTCAATGGAGGCTCAAAGTTTCTGTTCACTTCAGTTCAGCCAGGCTCCCGCTAAAAACTTTGAAATCATTACCTTCCTATGAAATCTCACAGAGTAAGATCACACAGACCTCACAGATAAAGAGTAAGTTTGCCTAGGAATCTCATTCAATCCTACTCAATCTTACTGTTTATCCAACTGTGAATAAGGTGTAAAGCATTTCAGTTGATTGGCATTTGACAGGTCTTTAAACAACCCTAACATGTAAATAAGTCTTTCTATTTGGCAAGTTAAAATGTATGTTCAATTTAACATAAAATGAACAGATTGAATAATTAAATGCATTAGCACCTTCTAGCCAGATCACCTTTTCACTTATATTATTATTTTTGTCCACAGAAATAAATTACAGCCCATGTGTTTAACTTAAGAAAGCCATTGTTACAATGTGGGCAGCACAGTAGCACGGTGGTTACCACTACCTCACAGCGCCAGGGACCCAGGTTCGATTCCAGCTTCAGGTGACTATCTGTGAGGAGTTTGCATATTCTCCCTGTGTCTGCATGGGTCCCCTCTGGGTGCTCAGGTTTCCTCCCACAATCACAAAGATATGCAGGTTAGGTGAATTGGCCATGCTAAATTGCCCATAGTGTTCAGGGATTTGTAAGGTTAGGTGCATTAGTCAGGGGTAAAGAGCAATAGGTTCGGGGAATGGGTCTGGGTGGGTTACTCTTCAGAGGGTTGGTGCGGACTTGTTGGACCAAATGGCTTGTTTCCTGTAGGGCTTCTATGAATTCCATGGAGGATTCCTTGCCTCGTGTGCACCTGTACCCACAGCCACCACTGCAGAGATCAGATCGCCCTTCTTGAGAGTGAACCCACTGAAAGTGACTGTCCCTGATGGAGACCTCAGTCGTTCATTCAGATCCTGTGTGGATCAGCTGGTGGGAGTAATTGCAGACTCCTTTAACCTTTCCTTATTCCAATCTGAGGTTCCTACCTGCTTCAAGAAAACTACTATCATCCTTGTCCCAAAGAAATGTCAGGCAAAATGCCTTAATGACTACCGTCCAGTAGCTCCGACATCCATCGCTATGCGATGCTTTAAGAGGTTATCAATGACATACACCAACTCCAGCCTCCCAGATTGACTTAACCCACTACAACTCACCTATTGTCACAACAGGTCCATAGCAAATGCCATCTTCCTGGCCCTACATGCATCCCTGGAACATCTGGACCACAAGGACACCTATGAGAAAGTGAGGACTGCAGACGCTGGAGCTCAGAGCTGAAAAATGTGTTGCTGGAAAAGCGCAGCAGGTCAGGCAGCATCCAAGGAGCAGGAGAATCGATGTTTCGGGCATAAGCCCTTCTATGTCAGTTTCTGATTTATTGAAGTTGGCTCCACCTTCAATGTCATTATTCCAAACAAACCCATCTCCAAACTCAGAGGCCCAGGACTCTGCTCCCCCTTTTGCACTAGATCGATGACTTCCTGACCCACAGACTGCAATCAGTAAGGACAGGAGACAACATCCCCTCAATAATAATCCTCAACACTGGTGCCCTGTAAGGCTGTCTACTCAGTCCCTTACTATACTCCTTATACATTCATGATTGTGTGGCCAAATTCAGCTCTAACTCCATTTACAAATTTGCTGATGACACCATCATATTGGGTCAGATCCCAAACAATGACGAGACAGAGTACAGGAAAGAGATAGACTGCTTTGTGGAATGGTGTAAAGACAACAATCTCTCCCCCAATATCAGCAAAACAAAGGAGCTGGTCATCGATTTTAGGAAGCAGAGTGGAGGACATGCACCTGTCTGTATCAATGGTGCTGAGGTGGAGGTGGGTGAGAGCTTTATGTTATTGGAGTAAATATCATGAACGAGCTATCTTGGTCCATCCACGTCGATGTTACAGTCAAGAAAGCGCACCAACATCTCTGAGAAAGCTAAGGAAATTCAGCATGCCCACAAAGACTCTTACCATTTTTTATAGATGCACCATAGAAACCATCCTATTTGGACACATCACAATTTGATTTGGCAACTGCATTGCAAGACATCACAGGGAATTGTGAACGCAGCCCAATCCATCATGCCAACCAGCCTTCCATTCATTGACTCTGTTTACACTTCCTGCTACCTTGGGTAAGTAGCCAATATAATCAAAGACCTCTCCTCTCTTCTACTCTCTTCCATCGGGCAGAAGATACAAAACTTTGAAAACTTGTACAAACAGATTTAAGAGCAGCTTCTTCCCAGCTGTAATCAGACTTAAAAACTGACCTTTCATATATCAGAGTTGATCTTTCTCTGCACCATCTCTGCAGCTGAAACACTATATTCTGCATTCTGTTCTATTACCCTGATGTAAGGTGTAATTTGTCTGCTTAGCATAGAAAACAATACTTTTCACTATATCTCAGCACATGTGACAATAATAAACTAAATCAAATCAATTAAATGCATATCAAAGAACCAAATGGAAAACCATAGTGTGTTGTCAGAGAATTAAAAACCTAACAAGAAAGTCATTTACCTTTCCTTGTTAGCATACATCAATCGAAATAGAAGCTCAGAGTTTAAACCAAGACAAATTGAAATGGGTGGATGTCAAAACCAATTTTCAGTCCCTTTTTTAAATTCAACAATGGATAGCTTAGACAACTGGGTCCTAGAGATAAGCATTCCTAAAGAGTGTCATGGCATGTAAATTGAATCGATGGTGAACTCTTCTGCCATTGGAGATGCAGTGCAGATAAATGACTTGTTCCAGCAAGTCAACCTTAGGTGCAGTTTTATTCAATTCAAGTTTGGTACCTACTTTGCAAATAAGCGTTTTAAATAGAAACACAACAAAACAAAAACAGAAAAAAAAAGAATTCCTGGAAGAACATCCAGCAATCCAAGGACAAATCTCAGCTAAAACCAAAACATCAATTGCTGGAAAAAACTCAGCGGGTCTAGCAGCAACTGTGGAGGGAAAACAGTGTAAACGTTTCAGATCCAGTGGTCCTTTTACAGAACTAATCTCATCTGTGTAGGCTAACTGCACAAACAATAAATCTCTTCCTTGTCAGGAGTGTGGTACAGACAGGACAGACTCTTACAAGTGGTTGCTGTACGTTCATACTAATTTTACTGGCTTGCATCAGTTGTAACATAATATTGGATTATTGTACAAAGCCCAAGTTCTGTGTTACCAGCTGCCCTATTGACTTTTCAGACCTCATTTTACAAACAAAATCACCTTAGCAGTGAGACAATTTAGATAAATGATCACCTGCACAACGTGAGAAATTCTCTTCTATGGTTTATTCCACATTCCTTCGATTAGTTTTTAGTAAATCTGTGCTGGCTGGCAGTTATACTCTGGAATATCCGACAAGTCAAAGCAATTTAAGTTTCAGCTCAATGCCCACATTTACCTGAGCTCAGTTACTTTGCATCTTGGCAGACAAACTTACATGGCTTATTGAGAACAAGCCCTGTTAATCTGGTCCTTGGCTGCTTGATAAATACTCACTGATTGAGAGGAGTACAGTACTTGATATACATTGTAAAGAGCATCAAAGTGGAATGGTGAGCAGCATTTTTGACAAATGCTCATTTTAGGATTGTGAAGCTAGATCAGACAAAAAAATTCCTTGTGAAATTCTGTAGAATTGATGGTGTTGCGCTGTTTAATCTGTGTGGTGTAATTCAAATCATAACATTAGTGCAAAGCTGGAGAATGCCTGTGTTTCACCACAAGGTATTTCCCAATTAATAACTCATGCTTGAAACTTTTTAATCCCAAAACCCGGTCTTCTAACATTTTAATTGGCGGATCATCAGTTACAGAGAAAATGGTGCCATTCTCCTTTTTTTCTTGCTAATTGAGATCTTTCACTCCTTTTACAGTTAATTGGACGATAGTTGGATTTTGAAAACCAAGCAAGACACTTTATGCTTTGGGGATCTTGAAATCGCTGGAAGTTGGGAAAACTGTCCTGATATAGTAATATTTAGAGTCACTTTATGAAAACAGTAGTCACCAAATCAGAAAACAGTATTTTCACCAGTCCACTTAAAAAATACAGAAGAAATTTCCTGAAAATGATTCTGCTAACTTTGACAATAAAAAAAAAGAGTATGTGTAATAAAATTATAGGAACATTAGAAATGGGAGAAGGCCTTTCAGCCCTTTGACTTGCTCTCCCATTCAATTTTTTTTAAACATGTTTTATTCGTCACAGGATGTAGGTGTCACTGACTAGGTCAGTATTTATTACCCATCCCTAAAAGCCCAGTGACCTAGTCAGTCACATTGGCCTAAATGTGATTGCAAATCCTTAGCAGACCAATTAAGGATAACAGATCTCCTTCTCTAAAAGACATTGCATTTTTTATAGCAATGTCTAGCTTTTTATTACAGGCTTTCATTTTGAATTGAATTCAAATTCCACCATGTACCCCTGGTCAAGATTTGAATCCATGCCCCTAGAACATTAATCTTGAATTACCGGTCATGTGATATTACAATGATACCACAACCTCCCTCTCCATGGCTGACCACAAGCCTCAACTCAACATTCAACTAGTTAACCAATAACAGCACCAGTAATAAAGGTTAATCACAGGAGCTTCAAATAAACAAGACTGGGAACCACCGAACGACATGACTGAAGTGGAGAGAGCACTGAACTTCAACTACATGAACACACACTGGAGGAGGATGCCACATGTGAATGAAAATCTTTAATGTGATTTGGTACAGTATCAGTGGGAAGAAAAGGATACTAAACACAAAGTCATATTCAGAAAAGAATTTTTAAAGACCTATTTACTTCAATCTATGTTTCACTTTAATAATTCAGAAACATTAGCTCAAAGGTATCATAAAGTCTGCTATTGAGCCACACAGGCCAAAAAAGCCTAAATTTAATTTCTGGTCTTGCTTAGCATCTAATCTCACATACAGAAATTGGATATGTATCGAGGATGTCTGAGACACTACCAATGCACAAATCATGCTTTCAGAAGAGAGAGACCAGGGAATAGTTTGCAATTGCACAGTCTAATTAGCCTTCAGTTTCTTATATTATTGTATAATTATCAAGCACTTTCCAGAGGTGTTATGGTGGCTCAGTGGTTAGCATTGCTACCTTACAGCACCAGGGATCTGGGTTCAATCCCACCCTTGGGTGACTGCCTGTGTGGAGTTTGCACATTGTCTGCATGGGTGTGGACCCAATGGGCTGATTGGCCTGCTCGCGCACTGTAGGAATTCTGATTCTGCACTCAACCAGCAAATAGTTGCAATTTAAAGGATTAAGTTAACCTGAAGGATGACATCTCTGGAGATCCTTGCCAGTAGATATATGGCAAAAGCAATTGACTTTAATCCATTTAGTGTCATTCTGCCTCAGCCTTTTAACTGTCTCAATAAAGCACATGAACCCTGGGCTTTTCCAACATCTTTTCATTTCTACAGTGTGATCATTTTCATTTCAGCCTCCAATTCCATGTGCAAGAAAATCTCATCAATATGCCAATTATTTCTGAATTGAAATTGATGAGACATACAAGTGAAGAAAGAGATCCTGTGTTATTTAGGTCCTTAGCAAGATGTCACAAAGCGCTTCATGAACAGTGAATTGCTTTTGATGTGCAATCAGTTTTACTAACGGACACAGGAAATTGAGTTTCCATTGGGCTTTTGATGAGCTCAAGACATCTCAAAAAAATTTACAGACAATTAACTACTTTTAAACTTAGTCACTGATGTGGTGTATGAAATTCAGCAGCCATTTTGCAGACAGCAAGATTCTTGTAGTCATCAATGAGACAAGTAACACGATAATCCATGTTAATGATATGAAATATTAGCTTGGACACAAGGAAAAATTATGCTGCCCACATAGGAAATAGTGTCATGGGATCTTATTTGTCCACCTGGGATAGCAGGTGAAGTAATGTTTTAATATTCTGTCTGGAATACAGTACCTTCTACACACTTTCAGTACTGCCCTGTTACTGCATGCTTTGATTACCTACTTAGGTTCTTGAATTATGGATGTAGCTGAGAGAGCAACAAGAGAGCTATAAACTGTGCCAAGGCTAACAACTGGGAGATCACATTATAGGAGGTAACATTGGCACAAATATTAAATAGATTTTACTGTGTTAATTGTTGGAGTGGCTGGAAATTTTCCAAGTTCTCTTGGGAAGGCTACATTGTGTTGTATCTTGAAGTCATTTAGCGGAGCCCAAGACTACTTGCACATAATGTAATGAAGAAATGGATTTCTTTCCATTTTTGACATTCATTGTCAGCATCAGGATACCTCAAATTACGTGAAGTTCTCCTATTCTGCTGAAACAAACTGCCTGAATCCACGGAGTACTTACAACTGTGGTATTATTTATTACTGACAGAATGGGAAAGGGACTACCTTGAACCAAGGATTTTAGAAGGCGTTGCTACAGTTTTAAAGATAACTTACTGGAACTCATTGCAAGTTGTGTTTACACTGTTCCTTTGTTCAACCAGTGGAGGAAGATGTTTGAGAGCCAATGATACTTGGGGGTGCTTTCAGGGCAAGCTTTGCCTGGAGACAGACTGCTGATTGGGTTTTCAATTAGGACCAGTTGTATGGGACAGGAGTCATCAGCATGACAACGGCTCTCTGATTGGCTCCCAGGCAGGTGGACATGTATGTGAACAATACAAAGACAGACAATCTCCAAGAGACATCATTCTTTTTCTCTCTTTGCATTGAAGTAACCAAAATCTGAAAGAGCCAGCTATTCTCTCTACTTTCTTTAGACTGGCAATTCTGAAAATATCTCCTATTGTTCAAATGAATATTAAAATATGTCACTTTAAAGGTGCAAAAAGTAATGAGCAATGATAATGAGATTTGCATTGATGTGGCGGCTTTTTAAATCTCTCAGGAACATCTTAAAGCAATTAAAATATCCGAAACTTCTGTGCTGTTGTGTGGATAAATACAACAGCTAATTCTGACCTTCCATCAGCAGACACTGAAGAGGTGGCAATTCAGCGAATCTACTGCAACTGGTTAAAGGGTTAATGTTAGGAAGACTACAGTTAATTTCCCCATTCTGATTTAGGCAGGGCTGTAGTATTTTAATATTTATCTGGACAAGAAGTGGAGAACTCAGTTTAATACTGTACCTAAAGCATAGCACCTCCGGCAATGCAGCACTACCTCAGTGTCAGCCTAGGCTTAATATCCAAGTTCTGGAGGGGAACCTCATTTCAAACTTTCACCCAAGATCTGCAGCTTTTCCTCTTCGGTGAAATACAGCCGCTTTCATTAAATAAACTACAGATGCATCATATCTCACAAAGAACATGAAAAGAATGAGTAATAAATATGATGCTCTTTGACCTAATTTCCAATAGTCACAGCAAACCTTCAGCCTTGCTGAAACAAGGAAATAATGTTGGCTTTACTCCAGGGCGAGAAAGAAACTGTGGAGGAAAGAAGAAGAACCACTCCCTCTACTTCTGCCAACAGTATGGACATTTATATCTTTCATCTGCATATACCTATTGTCAGTACACACCCACACTTTCACTTAGCTCTGCAATGTTTTGCTCTATCATGTGGCATAATTAGAACAGAACAATCATTCAGGAAAATCGTCTCAGGACGCTAACAGCTGGAGCTATGCAGATGCCAGCTTTAACTCCCAACATTAATTGCAACCATTTGGAAACAACCATGTTACCTATTCAATCTCAAAGTGCTTTTTTGCGAGGGGATTGCAGAACCCAGTGGTTTAGCATACCACACTTTCAATCTAGAGACCTGTCTTCAAATCAGATTATCTTCCAACCACGAGGACCTTTTGGTTCAATTCAGTCACGGGTCTGCAAGGTCAGCATTTACTACAAGTTCAGAACTCATGTGGAATAAGAGTGAGTTAGCTCAGCATAGTATGTTTGGGTCCCTTAGTCAAAACTTTCCCAAACACAATGCTGATCCATCAACCATAACTGTGAATATAGGATTCTCTATAAGCATCAGAAGTGTAGCATGTGAAAAAAAGACAGGAATGTCCATTTATATTCTGAATTCCACAACTTCAGGATGTTCCAAAGTATTTTGCTCTTATGAGATATCATTATTTTTCTAACTATCCAAAACATTGGGACCAACATTGCAAGCTCCCACATACAACACAATGATAATGACGAGGTAATACTTTTAGTAGTCACAATTAAGGAATAAATATTGACCTGCTGTAGATACTCCCCAGTCTTCTTCAAAGTAGTCCAATACAGGTAACTGCTTATCTGAATCCTTTTCCCTAATTGAAGGGTTAGACAGGCCTTTATTTAACATTTCATCCAAAACACAGTATTGGTATCGCACTCAAGAGCTGCAATGAGGTGTCAGCCTCAATAGTCCCTCAGTGGTCTGGAGTCAGTCTTAAACCCACTGCATTCTAACTCAAAGATCCAAATACTATCAACTGAGCTTCACTGGAATGGCATAAACAAATGCTGGCTTGCTCAGTGATAGCATTTGGAACAGGTAAGTGGGCTGTCTGGAGTGAGCTCCAATAGCATTGGCAGCAATGGAAGCATTTGAGGGGTGAGGACAACATTCCCCCATGACACCTCCACCACCAACCCTCATATTCCCCATACCCCTTCACACCCACACATAGTTACCATGCTCCTTCCACAGATTTCCATATACCTTTCAACACCTACACTTTCCATTAGATTCAGAACAAATGAGGCATTGGCAAGTCTTGGAGGTGTTCCTGAAATTGACACAATGAGCAAAAAGGGCATTGTGAATCTCTGGTCATTTTACAATCTCTTGGAAGTGTTAATCACACACTGCTTTTAAGGGATATCAATGCCAAAAACTTTAATTCACTTCACACCTTTAAATGTGTACGATTATACTCAGGTATGGAAAAATCTTTTCAAGGAAAGACTAGGTATCAATCTCACAAAGCTAACACTCCTCATTTCAACTGAGTGAAAGTTCCCCAACTGAACCAAGTTCTGTTAGTAAGTCTTAAAGCTCAGCCAGGCTTTATTTCTTAAAATGAGGGAATCTGGCAACTGTATTAGTAGAAGCAATTTTAACTGATGGCTAAGCATCTATCTTTCAAAACAAATGCTTTGCTGAAAATTGTCTACAGGACTGAATCCATTAGCTTTGTTGAGAGAACTTGTAGGGGAGTGCTAGTTTTGTTTATTAAAAGCTTTATTAACTTGACCTTCCTTTGAAGAATATTTTTTCCAATACTTACATACGTCTTTGTACATGTTTAAGAGATACAAAGTGAATTGGAGCTTTTGGCATTGATAATCTGAATGTATGTGATTGAGTGACAGCTTTATAAGGCAATATATTACAAAGATGGCATCCACTAAGATGGCATTCACAGCCAAAATGGGCATTGCTCCATCAAAAGGGTTCAACTACTATGAAGCAATCAACAGGGTAGGACTGTAGTGACAGGCAAGCTATCCATACACTTACCTAAAGCTGACAAAAGCTGTCTGAAATGGAAACAGAGTCAAGAATCAGATCCAGCAGTGATTTTTAAAAGTCCTTCCAACAAAGCCCCAATCCAAAAAAATTCCTGCCCATGATGTTTAAAAATTCCAGTACCAAGATTAACATTAGGATTGAATATTCTTATTCATTTCACAATCATAAGGAAGTCAAGAACATTCTGGTTTCTAGGCTTATTGCAATTAAAATTGTTTCTTCTGAACAGCAGTGGTACAGGAGTTTATTAAATTCTCCACAATTGCACTCACGTAGACTGAAAGCTTGACTTACACGTGTTGTTTGCTGTTGAAGAGCCTTAGTCTTTCTTTTTACAATAAATAGGATAAACAAGCAAACCATGCATGATTTAGGATGCACAATCACGTGTTACTTAACAGACTTGACCTGCCCTCCTTCTATTACTAACCATGTTGTACCACCTGATGTTTCAGCATCATGACTTTGGGAGACGTGGTAAAATGGATTGTCAACAGTGTGAAGGCACAGAAGTGGCACTGTTTAGATTCCTTCTTTATATACAATTCTAGAAAACCTATGGCACCAAAATATTTCACTTTGAATAGGACACACAATCAAGTGTGTGCAAACATGACTTCAGTGGCTTAGAACAAAAATTGGTGTTTGACATTTTGTTTCCAAAATTACTGTGTTGATGTGTTGCTTCTTGCTCTTAGCAGAACATATAGTTGAACAGCTTTGGGCTTTTTGCGACTGTGAAAATTAGGTGCTGCTGATTATTACGCCTCTCCCAATTTTTATATCTATTGAAAATGCTGGGCTGTTAATTCACCGTCATCTGCAAAAAGGGAATATCTATCCTCAACCTGGATCAACCCAGTCACTCTTAGAAGTAAATTAGCTGTAACATTTCTGAAAATAAGGGAAAATAAAGGGCATTTCTGAAAATGGGGTGGCACGGTGGCTCAGTGGTTAGCACTGCGCTTGGCAGTGCGAGGAATGTGGGTTTAATCCCAGCCTCGGGCGACTGTCTGTGTGGAGTTTGCACATTCTCCCTGTGTCTACGTGGGTTTCCTCCCACAATCCAAAGATGTGCAGGTTAGTTGAATTGGCCATACTAAATTACCCATTGTAGGTTAGGTGCATTAGTCAGGGGTACCTATGATAGTACGGCAGAGGAATGGGTCTCGGTGATTTACTCTTTGAAGGGTTGGTGTGGATTTGTTGGGCTGAAGGGCCTGTTTCCATACTGTTTGCATTCTACTAAACACTCCAAGTATAATGGCTGGGTTAATGAACATTGGCAATAATTTGCATTTAAATATCAACATTGCAACAATGCTCTGAAGTCATTTAATGGGAAAAAACACTCAGCCATGGGAAAATCTTAAAGGGGTGAGGGGAGATTTACATAAAATGGACTGTTTTGAAATGAAGCCCTAGGAAGCTAAAGAGAAAAGATTTTGTTTAAACAACACCAATTTGTGTGTAGCAAGGCATCACAAATAGCAATGTGAGAATGTCAATACAATCTGTTTTAATGATGCTTGTTGAAGGATAAATATTGGTTTTGACACTGGTACAACTCCTCAGATGAAAGACAGCCACAATATCTGATATAGGCAAAAGTGAGGACTGCAGATGCTGGAGATCAGAGTCAAGATTAGAATGATACTGGAAAAGCATGGCACGTTTCGGGCAGAAGCCCTTCATCAG
Organism: Chiloscyllium plagiosum; assembly: GCF_004010195.1. NCBI lineage: Eukaryota > Metazoa > Chordata > Chondrichthyes > Orectolobiformes > Hemiscylliidae > Chiloscyllium > Chiloscyllium plagiosum. The sequence continues at coordinate 56,895,962 of NC_057725.1, read as the reverse complement.
GAATCCTGATGATTTCTGATGAAGGCCTCCTGCTCGAAACGTTGATTTTCCTGCTCCTCAGATGCTGCCTGACCTGCTGTGCTTTTACAGCACCACTCTGATCTTGACAATATCTGATATTCCCACACAAGATGGCAGGCAGTTTCCCAGTTTATTTCTGATCCAAAATCAGCATTACAGACAGTGCTGCTCTCCTTCAATGCACCATTGCCATTTTACCTTAAGTGAGTGAATCATGAGAGTAGGTTAAAGAACAACTCCTGGCTTGGTCACCAAAATGCTACTACAGAGCTAAGGCTGACACATAAACTAACTTAAAGCAAACTGGATCTCAGAATTTCCCGATCCATGTGACTCATACCATTTATCCATTGCTCAATTAAGAAAACTTGCTCTCTTTGACCCAAAAAATTGCATTTGGGCTGAACCACTTTCAAGCACGTGGCCTGTTAGCAAACAATGGGGCAGTAGATCAAAATCATTAAAACAGTTTGCCACCGGGTGCCTGATCTTAAGTTACTAACACAAGAAGATAATGGTTACAGATAAAGTCCTAACGCAGTTTCTTCACAGTCCCCACCCTCCACCTTCAGAATGGGCAAAGGATTAAAGACAATGAAAAAAAAGATCATTTCACTGTAGTTTGATATTCAGGAACTGAACAAAATTGCAACACCGCAAATTATGGAGAACAAAGCTTGAATTCAGGAATATTTCCATGCAGTGACATTTAGATCATTGTCGTTGTGTAAAACATGGTTTTAAATGCCAAATACCAATTAAGTATTGCCACACTCCTCCCACCCACATCAAGGAAACTAAAAAAAATTACATCTGATTCCTTGTATGAGTGGCGTATCTAATGGGAACATTAAGGTGCATGTGATTGCCAGGTCAATACTAAATGCTACAGCTTCAGACCAGTTAGAACTCAATGAACTAACAAACAAAATATACCACCATCACCCATATGACATCCTGCCATTCCCCTAACCCAATGGTGCTCCAACACTTATATCCCTGGGATTTTGTTTTGGTGGAATTTAGTCAAGTGCACAATAAACTTTTACCTCAATAAGATGATTGAAATTCCAAATGGCAGTCCAGATAAAAACCAACAATTTAGTTGCAGATATCACATTGTCCCTTCCACATAGGCGCAATTATTACTGTAATTTCCTGGCATCAGCTTCCAAGCATATGTGGCGGTTATTTATTATGGAATTGAAACATTTAGGCACTAAGAATTGACCATAGTCTCTTGTAAATCTGGAGACTGAATGGATTCAAGTCCAGAACTACTGAATAACAGTGGACAAAACTAATGCTTTTCAGTACCTTGTACAATAACAAACTGTTTACTAAGTTAATAGATTCTTATGGCATCAAGGAGGTGATAGAGAGAAGGACTTGTGTTCATTCAGGAGCTGGAGTCATGTGATTTCTAAATTAAAAATGCCTGATCAAGAAGTTGGGTTAGGATATCTGTCTTCATACTTGCACATGATAATGGCCTATCACACAACCCTAGATGCTTTGAAGAAAAATGAATAAGCATGAATAAGGGTGGCATGGTGGCTCAGTTGTTAGCACTGCTGCCTCATAGTGCCAGGGACTTGGGTTTGAATCCAGCCTTTGGCGACTGTCAGTGTGGTGTTTGCACATTCTCCCCATGTCTGCATGGGTTTCCTCCCACGGTCTAAACTTGTATAGGTGAGGCGAATTGGCCATGCTAAATTGCCATAGTGTTCAGGGATGTGTAGGTTAGGTGCATTAATTAGGGGTAAATGTAGGGTAGGGGAATGGGTCTGGGTGGGATACTCTTCAGAGGTTCAGTGTGGACTTGTTGGGCCAAATGGCCCAACACTGCATCTGCTGACCTTCATTACTATATTTTGGCATTTGAAATTATTGGCTTTCAAAAGCCTAGAATCAGACATTGAAGTGATTTTAATTATTAAGGAGTAACCTGCACCCTGGACATATTGGTTGCACAATGACTCTGAGGGAGACCTATCCATTTTGAGGGAGAGGTCACATTTCATGTCAGCAGCAAAGTGTAGGTACCCACACCAGTGCAGCTCACCATCTCCGGAAAGGCAAATATAAAGTGTTTCAAAGGCTGATCAAAACAGCAAGAATTAACAGCCAGGATCCTGAGGTTATCATAGAGAAAGGGAAGCCAAAGCCGCAACTAGGCACATTGGCATTGTGATGCCCACTAAAATTGGTCTGTCAGTCTCCATTTAATTCTGATACCATACCATTTTCTCGAGAAAGAGAGTGTTATAAACTAGCCTTTTGTGTAGACATTTAGTGTCAAAGACATAACTGGGGAGTGCTGCACACTGTGTGCCAGTCCGTTTAATGTCGCAAGGGGGAAATTTCCCACTCAAAGGCAATATTTGCTCCAGTCCTGCATAAAATTCTGAATCATGCTAATATAAATAACTGAGCTATCAGATTGCAACAGATTGGACCTGGTGTGGCCTCACCGTGGACTGGAGGTAAGGTGCCAGTGTGCACTGTTATTCAGAACCTTTTTATTTCTCTATTTTTCTAATTTATTCCTATGATCTATCATGCTGGACTTTTAAAATGTCTTTATTTTTCTATTATTTTTCCTAAGAGCTTGCACTGAAGAATCCGTACCCAGGTACCTTGTACCCAAGATGGCACTGTAAACGGCGACTTGTAAAGTTTTCACTGTACGTATTTGAGTACGTGTGACAATATGGCTGATTCATTTTTTTTGTTTGCACCCTGTAAGAAAACAAAAAAGAAATCATTTCATTTTAATGGCACATTTCACAGTCCCAGATATCTTATTGAAGCCTATAAGATTCTGCATGGTTTTGACAGAGTTGATACTGAGAGAACACTTCCTGGTACCAGGGAATGTAGAATTAGGGAGCTCAGTTTAAAAAAAATAAAGGAGAGGATTCAAGATGTGGCGATCTAACAGGTCTGCCTTGCTGAGCTCTCCACCATAACCCAGGAAAAGTGGTGATTTCATCCTCCATAGTTTATCTACTCTGGGAAAAATTGGTAATTTTAAGCAATTAGAATCGTTATATATCCTTTTTAGTGAACTGGGAGGATGAGTAAAGGCAAAGGGCTGAGTGGATGACAACAAGCAGGGCAGTCCCCTGAAGCAACGGGCGCACCCGCGGCCGCAGCGTCAACCTCCGTGGAAGTCCTGCTGGACTTACCTGCTTAGCAAGGCCTGGCTTCGGAGTTCGTGAAACTCCGAGAAAAGATCAAATCAGCGATGAAGGAGACCCAGGCCAGGCTGTAACCGATCTTGGCCACACTACAAAAGCATGAGCAGGAGATGCAGTGCCTTAGGCAGCATGTGGAGGATGTCGAGAGGCATCGGAGACCACGCCTGAATCCTCAGCAGGACGGATCCAGGCCCTGGAGAAGCAGGTATGGGCCTTAGTGGAGTAGGTTGACGACCTCAAAAATTGAGGTCGAAGAAAGAACATTCGTGTTATTGGACTGCTGAAGCGAGAAGAAGGGGATCAGCCAGACAGCTTTTTTGTGCAATGGCTGCCGCAGTTCCTAGGATAAGTAGCCGAGGCAGGCCAGGTGTGGATCGATCAGGTTCACCGGATCACAGTACGTAGGCTGTGGTCAGACCAGTGTCTCCGCCCAGTCCTAGTGTGATTCCAGTCCCACAGGGACAACAAAAGGTGTTGGAAGCTTTCAGAACACCGGGAAAGGATCCACAGGCCCTGATTTACAAGGCATTGAAGATTATGTTTTTCAAGACTTTTCTGCGGCCGTAATCCATAAGAGGAAGACTTTTGATGAGATAAAGAAGAGGCTGAGGGGTTCAATACACTATAAAGTACCCAGCAGTACTCCATTTTAGCCACAGAGGGTCCGTACATGTCTTTGATTCATCAGAGAAAGCAAAGACCTTTTTGACACTTTAAAATAGACTGACTGGCTCAAGCAATATGGACAATAATGGTTCTCCTTTGTTGTTGTTTCTTTCGCTTTGTTTTGTCCCTTTAATTTCTTTTTTCTTTCTTTTCGCTTTCTTGGTGGGAAGCATTGTTGGATTGTTTAGCTTGTTTTTTCCAGCAATAATGGAAATCGATTTATGGGTGTGATGTGTGAAATGCCCATTTTTAATTCCTGTGTTTATAAGGTTTATGTATTTTTTTTTTAAACTCTTGTTTCATCTGGGTTTGGGGTGCAGCTTCATCTAGAAGGAGCCACGGAGGTATGTGTGGGTAGTGTGAGTGCCCCCTATGGGCAAGGGGGAAAGTCTCCTATTATCTGTTTTTGTATTGGTTTACTGTAGTTATAACTTTTAAAAGTTTTGCTTTGGTAGTTTTGATAGATACGTTCAGGCTCTATGAGTCTTTAGCTGTTTCCACTCGGAGCATCGTGAGTTGGGTTCATAGGCTGTTTTAGATGACTATGGCTAGTTGTGGTGCACCTGGAATATCAAGGGGAGTCACTCACTGATTAAGAAAAAGAAGGTACTTTCAAGTCTTAGGAAGTAGAGGGTGGATACCATTCTGTTACAAGAAACCCATCTTGATGACAAAGAACATCTAAAGATGCAGTGGAGGGGGTGGGGTTTGAAATGGTGCTTCTTTTCATCTTTTAACACTAAAAGCAGGGGAGTGGCTATACTCATTCAGAAGAATCTCCCATTCTCGTTGTTCAATCAAATTAAGGATGAATATGGGTGGTTTGTGATTCTCAAAGCTTTAATACATGGTGAGGAGTATGGTATTTTGAATGTTTACTGTCCCCCAGCACACCCCCTTAAATTTCTGACAGATGCACTTTCTAGGTTGATTGCCCTTGAGACACACCATACTATTACAGGGGGACACTTTGATCACCTCATGGATCCCACAATGGTTGGGATGTCCAGGGGTCTCTCGGGCATCTCCCCACAATCTAAACAATTGGTGGACTTATGGGTGGAGTCACGGTTGGTGGATGTATGGAGATGTCTTCATCCGGCGGGTAAGGACTTTATCTTTTTCTCTAATCCGCACAAGTGTTACACAAGGATTGATCTGTTTCTTGCTCCATCGTTTGTTTTTGGATTAGGTGCTGTACTGTAAAGTTGGGAACATAGTTGGGATCATGCAGCAGTGTATTTGGAGGTTAAGACTAGGGCTAATGGGGTAGGTTTGTGGCATTGGCGCATGGATCCTTTTCTCCTTAAGGTTAGTAAGACTATCGAGTAATTCCCGCGGGAGTTTAAAGTGTTCTTGGATATCGATTCAGGCACAGCCAGCAACCCATCTGTGCTTTGAAAGATTGCCAAGGCCTACATAAGGGGTAGATCATCTCTTATTCAGCTAGTCAAAAATGACAAAGGGGAAAGCAGCAAAGTCTGCTTGAGGCCTGGCTGAAGGCAGCCGAGACCGTGTACTTTGACAGGCTATCCATGATTAAGTGACAGCCAATCACAGCTCTCCAGGTTGCTCTGAATTCCGCGTTTACTCAAACAGCGAAGAGAGAGATTTTCATAAAGCAAAGGTTATTTGAGTATGGGGATAGGCCAGGTAAATACCTGGCTTATTTGGCTAGGAAAGAGGTCACCCCCACCCCAATCTATTACAAGTATCAGAGAGGGCACTGGAATTCTTAGTTGTGACTCCAAAAAGATTAATATGGCTTTTAGGAAATTTTACTGTATTAGTCAGAGGGCTGTGAGGACTGGTTGGCAAAGGTGGAGTCCTTCTTTAAGAGCCTGGACCTTCCAGGTGTGACTCCGGAGCAGGCGTCCCTTTGGAATGCTCCCTTGACAGTGCAAAAGATACAGGAGCCAGTAAGACAGCTCCAAAGTGGTCAGGTACCTAGCCCAGATGGCCTTCCAAGTGAGTTTTATAAGGAATTTATGAATATGTTGACCAGGCCAATGCTGGACATGTGCAATTATTCATAGTGTCAGGACTGCCTCTTGCCCTCTCTGAGAGAAGCTAATATTTCTCTCATCCTCAAGAGAGGGAAGGACCCGGAGGACTGTGCTTCGTACAGGCCCATTTCACAGCTAAACTCGGATTTTTAAATTTTATCTAAGACACTCGGGTTGAGATTGGAGAATGTGTTGCCCTTTATTGTAAAGGTGGATCAGTCAGGTTTTGTTAAGGGTCGTGGCTCCTCTAATAACATTAGAAGCATACTGAACATGGTCCAGATGTGCCAGCAGAGGTCAATTGTGGGCTTGGTCGTCTCCCTTGGTGCGGAGAAGGCATTTGACCAGGTGGAGTGGCCATATCTTTTTTACATTCTGGAGCGGTTTGGTCTCAGGAGGGTCTTTGCCAGATGGGTGGAAGTGCTATATAGTGATGCTATGGCAGTGGTCCTTACTAATGGCATAAGATCTAATAGTCTTGGTAGAGGCAGCGGACAAGGTTGTCCCTCTCACTGCTGTTGTTAATACTGGTGATTGAGGCGTTGGTGGAGGCCATCCGGAGGGACCCATATAGGAACTCCAGAGATGGGTTCAGGTTTGCATAAGATCCACTCTACACAGATGATGTTCTTCTCTTCCTATCAAACCTGACAGTGCCTGTACCTCATTTAATACAATGTATCAAGTTATCTTTCTCGGGATATAAGATTAATTTTATGAAGTCAGAGGCCATGCCCGCGGGAGGTCTTGGGGGAATACCCAATCTTGAAGGTGAAATCTGATTCCCTTTCAGGTGGACACAGGGAGGTTTCCTGTACCTAGACATTTTCATTACTCCCACCTTTGACCAGTTATATAAGGCTAACATGTGCACTTGCTCGATAAGGTAAGGCAGGATCTTCAACTTTGGGAGGTTCTTCTAATATCTTGGTTAGGCCGAATAGCTCTTATTAAAATGAATGTTCTTCCTCGCTTACCATATCCCATGCGAATGCTCCCTCTGATGATGCCTAGTTCAACGTTACGGAGACTCAACATTGGCTCAGTTCTTTTACTTGACACCACAGGTGGCCTCTCATTAAGCTTGTCAAATTGCAGCTTCCCCAGGGAATGAGGGGGATGGTGTGGGGGTGTGGTAGACTTTCCAAATATTAAGAGGTATAAAATAAGCTCCTTGCTACCCTTTGTGAATGATTGGGCTTGTGAGGACCCGAGGTCAATTTGGCTGGATATTGAGGCCTCCCAGGCGAAGTGCCCCCTTATTAATCTGTTATTCATGGATAAGATGAGGACTGTCACAGAATATTGTCAGAACCCAATTGTCATCAATATAGTTAATGCGAAAAGTGGAAAGCGATGTGACAAAACAAAGGCTGTTTATCTAAAACCTCCTTTCTCACTCTTGTAGAAGGAATGCCAGGATTTCGGCCGGGGTTGATGGACTCCGGTTTTAAGTTATGGGTGTCCAGGGGATTCTGTTGTCTGGGAGATTTATTTGAGGAGGGGGTCATGATGTCCTTCGATCAGATGAGTCACAAGTATAATTAGGCAAAAGTGAGGACTACAGATGCTGGAAACCACAGTTTAGATCAGAGTGGTGCTGGAAAAGCACAGCAGGTCAGCAGCATCCAAGGAGCCTGAGCAGCATACCTCGATTCCTGATGAAGGGCTTTTGCCCGAAACGTCCATTTTCCTGCTCCTCAGATGCTGCCTGACCTGCTGTGCTTTTCCAGCACCACTCTGATCTAAACACAAGTAATAATTGCCCAGCAGGGACCTCTTTCATTACTTTCAGGTCAGGGACTTTAACCAGAAAAAGGCCACACTTCTGATTGATCCTTATAGGTCTGACATAGAGAGGAGAGTACTTCAGGCTACAGGTACTTTCCTGGTTAACACCCATTTCCATTTACTGGGAGGTGGCGGCTCAAAAGACATCGAGCAGCTCCGTGGGGTCTGGGAACAAGAGTTGGGATTGGAGATTTCATCAGAGATATGGGAGGATGTGAAAAGGATCCGGTCTACAACAGAACACATGCTATGCATCTGAGGGTCCTTCAAAGAGCTCATCTGGCCCCAGAGTGGCTTGTGAAATTCAAAAAGGGAGCATCTCCATTGTGCCCCAAATGCAGAGTAGGTATTGTCACTCCTACCCATTGTGGTCATGCCATGAGCTTTGCAAGTATTGGGACACTATAGTGAGTGTCATGGGATGTATCCTGGGGGCTGAGGTCAAGGTAGATCTGGTGTCTCTTCTCCTGAGCCTGAAAAGTTTGCCTTCCTTAGTTGAGCATAGGAAAAAGCTGATAATATTCTTAAATAGTGTGCGAGGAAGAACATTTTGATGAGTTGGGCCTCGGAAAGTCCTCTGGGCCTGCTGGGAAGATGTAGATTAGTTATGGAACACATCCCCCTGGATCTCCTTACAATTATGGTGTACCAGAAAACAGAACCTTTCCGCAAGACATGGTGGACCTTTCTGAACCACCTAGAAGAAGGTTTGTCGCCATATTAACTAGGGCTTTTGTTAAGCCTCATGCCCTCTGAGGAAGAATTCCAAAAAGATACAGCTAAGCTAACTAATGCTCCCAATGATGGGGAGCTCTGGGGGGGTTGCACTGAGTGGTGTAATTGGATTTAATTGAATTTATTACATTCAATTATTTGTGGAATTGTGGTAGGGTTATTTGTTCTGTAGGGTAGTAGTTAGCTTATTGTCATTGCCGTTTCCTCTCGGAATGTTATACTTTCTGTAATTTCATAATTTTGTAAAGAAGAAAAATCTTTTTCAATTAAGGAAACACACAAAAAAGAAAGGAGCCCCCTGCAGAAGACAATGATGAAAAGGAACTTCTTCTCTCAGGAGATCGTTAGTCTTTGGAATTCTCTTCCAAATGGAACAATGGAGATTGGATAGTTGAATACATTCAAGGTAGAGTTGGACAGATTTTGATCAGATGCAAATCAAAGGTTATGGTGGAACAGGTAGGGAAGTGGAGTTAATGGCAGGATTTTATTGAATAGTGGGAGAGGTTCAAAGGACCAAATGATTTACTCTTGCCCCTATTTCTTGTTATCTTATGTCCCAGAAGCTATAAACAACAAAGTATATCCTGAACTGTCATAACTGCTGCAAACTAGGTTTGTTAAAAAGAAAATTCCTGCCCTCCAAAAGGAATTTAAATATCCCATTTCATTGATTCCAGTTTTGAAAATATCTCAAGACTCGGGAGAAATGATTTGTATAAATTACTTTCCTGAATCAAGGTGACAAAAACATTTCACACCCTCAATATTCATTGGTTTGAACCATCATTCCAGCAGACCACTGGGAGAATGCACTGCCCTTGGAAAATCATATTGTGTTGGACATAATGGGCAGGTGTATGATTTTGTCATGGAAACTGATATTTCTCTTATACAGTCGGTTCTGCTATAATGTGCATTTCTTCAACCCTCATTGGTTATAATGCGTTTGAAGAATTTAGGTCGTTATTTGTAGAACATGAACTTTCCTTATCTGTACTGACTACAACATGATTCCAGTCCCATTGGTTTCAGTCCCAGTCGCAAATTTCTTATAACGTGGGATTGCACAGGAATAAAATTATCAGGTTATATCAGAACAGAACGGACTTGATGAAATTGCATCAAAATGCGACATGACCACTAAGCTAACAAAGACCTACAGGTGCATTTCAGAGTTTTCTCATGCAGTAAGATACATCATATAAACTAGCCCTTTTCACAACCTCAAGTTACTCGAAACATGGTCTTGCAAAGATAGGCTGGAAAGATCAGGTTTATTTCCAGTAGACTTCAAAAGAGTGATTGAAGTGTGTGAAACTTTGAACCATCATGTTAAGATTGAGTGCAGAAAGGATGTATGCTCTTGTGGTCAGTCCAGAACTGAAGGGGAGGGCAGTGTATTAAAATTGGAAGTTGCTCCTTCAGAACAGAGATGAGAGAATATTTTCCTCTCAGAAAGTTGTGGTGCCTTTGGAACTCTCTGCCTCAGAAGGGATGAAGGCAGGGTCTTTGAATAACTTTAAGACAGAGGAAGGTAAATCAAGGATTTAAATCACTGATAGATAGAAGTGTGAAATGCAACATACAAACAGGTCATCCATGATTTTATTGAATGGAAGAACTGTCTTCAGGTGCTCCTCTTTCATATTTTCAAATATATACTAATAACATATACTGAACCTAGCTGATATTGCCTAATGTATTTTTATGCACTAGGGGAAGGCTTCTGGATATCTTTTGGATTATCAGCATGTTCTTATTGCATGAATATTAAGTATTCCTTAACACTATTGTAACTCCACTTTAAACTTACTCACTGTCCCAGCAACCACCACGCTTTGGGATAGCGAATTCCACAGATTTACAATCCTTTGGGAGAATGGAATCAGCTGCCAGAGAAATTGGTGGAGGTTGGGACAATTGCAACATTTAAAATCCATCTGGATGGGTATATGAATAGAAAAGGAGTGTGGTGCTGGAAAAGCACAGCAGGTTAAGCAGCATCCAAGGAACAGGAGACATTTTGGGCAAAAGCCCTTCATCAGGAATACTGTCCTATGCCCCCTGGTCCAGGAACTCCCCACATACATTTGGGACACCACCCATGCCCTCCACCTTCTCGAAGACTTTTGTTTACCTGGTCCCCAACACCTCACCTTTACCATGGACATCCAGGCCCTATACACCCCCATCTGCCATGACCAGGGCCTCCAAGCCCTCCATTTCTTCCTCTCCTGACATCCCCACCAGTACACTTCCACAGACACTCATTCGTTTGGCTGAACTGGTCCTAAGTAATCTCCAGCATCTGCAGTCCTCACTTTCACCTAGATGAATAGGAAGGGTTTAGGGGGATATTAGCAAGATTAGTTTACAATAACTGGTCGGCATGGAAGAGTTTGACCAAAGGGTCCATTTCCATGCTGTATATCTCTATGACTCTTTGACTATTTTAAGAAGGAGCACCCCTGCGTTCTGGAAAATGCTCCTTCCCTCCGATAACCTGATCAATGCACTAACATTCATCTCAGTGCTGTTTGTCCATTTGTGCTAAGTGATAAGTGAGCCTATGCCTGTGACACTACACAGGGATTCATTAAGGTGGAGTTCTTTTCAAAATGTTTCCAAAAGGTGCCACATAAATGCAAACTCTATCGTTTTGTTTCTTCCTAAAAGGTCTCCGCGTTCTGTGAATTCAAACCAAATTAAAATGAGATGGTAGTGCAACTCAAAAGATCTAAAATTCTGTGTATTTGGCATCTCATACAGGTTGAATCATCAGGAGACTCATTGTTATGAACTCATTCTCACTGGAGACTGACAACCCTTTTCCCTTCACGACTGGTTGCAGCTATTCTCGAGAGATAGCTAGCTGTGCCTTCTGGGATTCACATTAAAGGGATGCTGCCTTCATGATAAAGTGTCTGGCAAACCTTTTGTGCCTGGACTGGGTAGAGAGCCTTTGCAGAACGTCCAGCAGAGTGCTATGAATGAGTGACACAATATTCCATTTGAACGGACATCTTTCCCTTCTGTGTTTGTAAATAAACAAAGGCATTGGCAAAACATTTCTCATAAACGCAATATCCCTTTAAACAACACACCGAATTGTTTACTCTCTATAGGTAAAGCCCAAGAGAAATACCGAAAGTGTTTGGATCTTACCACAATCCCAGCCAGTCTATATTGAGGAGATTGTTTTCTTGGAATTAATAATCGCTGTACACAGACAAAAGCCAGTTAATAGATATCCTTGACTAAAGTACATGTTTTCTGGAGTGCGAGTTTATTCCCTGTGTGTTCTGTAAAGCTTTTATAATAGGTTCAACCTAAATAAAAAGACCCAAAGGAAATGTTTAGCTCAACACAAGGGGCTGCCCTTGTCAAGGCTTCCACTGCTCAAATTCTTATTCCCCAAAGCATCTGGTATAGGCTTGACTCTGTTATAAACACAAATAAAATGCAGCTTAATAACCGCCTCCCGGTACAAATGGAATTGAAGTCTTCCATTCTGTTGAAAATGGGTCTGAAGCTCACCACACCTTTAACAGCATCCATTGATGAGCTACTCAATAATAAAGGGCAATAAAGCACACTGTGCTGATAATGGGGCAGAGTACAACATACACCCCTTTCACCTTGATAATAGGGTTATTTAAAGACACAGCACAATATCACAAGCATTAATGTGTACTGTGCAATAATCCTCCAATAACTCCAATAGGTTTCCAGTCCAGATCAAAAACGTCTGTGAGAATGCAATGTAACTGTCAACTTAAACTTGTTATGGACTTTGTACATTTGAATGCTGTGTACGTTAGACCATTATTTTGTTGATGTAACATGTGTAGGTTCTTCTATCAGCATGATGTGGTCCACACAAATGTGATTCATTTTTCTCCAGTTAACACCAATACCACAATGAAAACAAAAGGCAAGCAATAATGCCAGCGGCTGAAGTGAGAGATGTCCTTTCCAATGCTGGGAATATAGTGAAGAGTGTATTGCCTGCCCATTAGGGTCCTTGTCCCAATTTCATCCCATTCAAATGATCAGGGGTGAACAAAACGTACTCCGGACTTTTCTGCACTCCTGAGGTAACTTTGATGGGACCTCCAGTTACACACACAAGGTTCTGCCTGAACGTTGGTGTGGGATCAGAACAAGCTCAAAGGTATTAATTGCCACTATTTGAGAATGGATGATTTATCTACTTATCGTTGCCAGTAACCAGGCAGTAACTTACGATACAACCCCACCTTTCGGTAGACGATCTCAATTTCGCCATCTAACAAAGACACTTGTCCTCATGCAAGGTTGTAAAGGATAACCAGAAAAGATCTCTGCCTTTTGACAAATACTTTGCAAGATTGCAGCTAAATATTGCTAGCTTGTTAACACATCACAACCAATGAGAAGGATAACTGTCTGATAAACACCAGTGCATTGATGACCATGGTGAAAGGTTGTGGGAATAGCTATGATTCTACATCTCTGGATTATATATCGCAAAGAAAGAAATCTAGAAAAATTGAGAGATGTTGTATCCACTGCTAAAAAGAGAAAATCACACAACACTAGGTTATAGTCCAACAGATTTAATTGGAAGCACTAGCTTTCGGAGTGTTGCTCCTTCATCAGGTGGTTGTGGAGTACACAATTGTAAGACACAGAATGTATAGCAAAAATGTGATGTAACTGAAATTATACATTGAAAAATACTCTAATCGTTTGTTAAGTTTCTCATCTGTTAGAATGATCACGTTAGTTTCACTTCTTTCATATGTAAGTCACAAACGGTTTTTTAAAAGTTACATTCTCAGATTAACTTTAACAATCGACAATAGACAATAGACAATAGGTGCAGGAGTAGGCCATTCAGCCCTTCGAGCCTGCACCACCATTCAATATGATCATGGCTGATCATTCCTAATC
>NC_057725.1:56839145-56879360 GCF_004010195.1 Chiloscyllium plagiosum | reverse complement strand
TGCCTGCCAGAATGCTGGTCCCTAACCTATTTAGGTGCAAGCCGTCTCTCTTGTAGAATTTATGTTTACCACAAAATATACCCCAGTGATCCAAGAACTTAAATCCAACAACTGGTGTCAGCCGAGATAATATGCTGAAGATGTTCACCCACTGTGTGCTGCTGTCTGTGCCATAATGTTTAGATTGATTCTCATCTAAAAAATTAGTTAACTGAATCTTACATGGATTCATGCAGTTTTGAGCAAAGTACAATGTAACTCTAAGTACAAATTCACCCCACAAACATATATGTGTATATGTGTGTGAGTGTCTGGGGTGGGGGGTTGTGAGTGTCTGTGAGAGAGTGTGTGTGAGAGTGTAAAGGGGTCTAAGTCGTGAGAGGGTGCATGTGTGAGTGTGGGAGTGTGTGTGTCTGTGGGAGTGTGTGAGTGTCTGTATGTGTGCATGAGTGCGTGGAGTGTCTGTTTGTGTGTATAGTGCAATGGTGGTCACCTGTAGTGTGAAGTGAACCCAAGGTTCCAATTGAGGCCCTCCCTATGGGTACTGAAACATAATTCATGTAAGACTCTGTTCATTCATTTTTTAGATTAGAATCAGTCTAAAAATTATGGCACAGACAACAGCACACAGGGGGCTAACACCTTCAACACATTATTTGAGCTGACACCAGTTTCTAAAGTTAACCTGAGAATGTAACTTTTAAAAAATGTTTTGTGATTTACATATAAAAAAAGTGAAACTATCATGGTCATTCTAACAGATGATAGACTTAACAAACAATCAAGGTATTTTTCAATGTATAATTTCAGTTATATCACACTGTAAACTTTTGCTACAAAATCTGTGTCTTACAATTGTGTACTCCACAACCACCTGATGAAGGAGCAGTGCTCCGAAAGCTAGTGCTTCCAATTAAACCTGTTGGACTAAAACCTGGTGTTGTGTGATTTTTAATCTTGTACACCCCAGTCCAACACCAGCATCTCCAAATGCTGAAAAGAGAAGAGACTATCAGAAATATCAAGATGTACTTGTGTTTCAAACAAGGTGAGGAGGGGGTTGGAAATTAACTCCCGACTTCAGCTCAGTAAATCAAAACAGGGTGGATGCTGGGGAAACTCAGCCAGGTCTAGCAGCATCTATGGAGAGGGAAACAGAGTTAGTGTTTTGTGTCCGGTGACCCTTCTTCAGCACCATTCATCAAGGGATGATGGTTTGATTCTTTTTTGTTGGAAATGGTCATTGCCTGGCACATGTGTGGCACAAATATAACTTGTCACTTCTAGTCTCAGTCCGATTGTTGTCTAGGATGAAAGTAGATAGCTTCTGTATCGGAGGTGTTGAGAAAAGTACTGAACATTACACCATCAGCAGTAAGCACCACCATTTCAGTTGGCTCAGGGTCTGGGAGATGTTCCCTGCTCTTCTTCAAAGAGATTCGTATGATCTTTTGCATCGGCTCATGAGCTAAATTTGGATCCCATCTAATGTCTTTTTCAAAAGATCACACTGACGATGTGGCATGTTGGCTCAGTGGTTAGCACTGCTGCCTCAGTGCCAGGAACCCAGGTTCAATTCCAGCCTTGGGTGATTGCGTTGAGTTTGCATGTTCTTCATGTTTGCAGGGGTTTCCTCCCACAGTCCTAAGATGTTTGGGTTAGGTGGTTTGGCTATGCCAAATCGCCCATAGTGTGCAGGCTAGATGGATTAACCATGGGAAATGCAGGGTTATAGGGATAGGGTAGAGAGTTGGATGTGGGTTGGATGCTCTTTGGAGGGTTGATGTGGGCTGAATGGCCTGCTTCTACATTGTAGGGATTCTATGCTAATGCATATAATCTTCGTGCAGCACTGGAGTGCTTGCCTAGATTTTGTGCTAAATTGTTTGAAATAGGGTTTAAAACCAAAGACCTTCTGACTTTGAGGCAAGGGTGTTATCAGTGAACATTGTTTGGAACATACAAGTGTCAAACACAGTTGTTATCATAGACGATCACAGTAGCTACAGAAAACCCCCTGACTGTAATGGTACTTAACATAAACATAAGCACTCACTATCAGCTTTTGCACAATGTAGGAACCATTCTAATAACAAGGGCATAAATTCAATGAACTACCAGAACCAAAGCATTCCATAACAGCTGCAGAGTATGAATTGAATAGTTTGTGCTTTAAGGTAGTCTTCACTTGATTAATAACTTAGCTGCACATTTGAAAAAAAAACACCTTTTCAGCATTGAATCGTGCTGTTCACAAAGACCTGGATAAAGCATGAATTTAGAAACTGTTCCACCTCTCGAAGGGAGAATACTGAAAATCAAGCCCCACTATGCCCAGTGTCATCACAAAATGTTATACAGTATGCAATATTCCCCAATTTACTTGTCCTTTAGTCCCAGGTTGTCATCAAATACAGACTAAATTTATCAAAAACGATTTACCTCAAATAAATAGGTTCTAGCTACAGATAAACAATTGTAAACCATAGACAAATAACTCTGCTAACCCTCTTATTACCTCCTCTTCACACACATATAGACATGGAAGAACAGGGTAAGATGGGCAAAGGAAGGACTGAGAAGACAATCCAATTATTCCTGTTCACAGAGTTTGCTGAAATAGCCTTTTTGGCTTGTCAGAATATATTACTTGAGGATTCTGCTTCTCCAGAGAGCTTCATTTGTTTCCAGATGGTGTAGGGTGCCTGGTTCACATTTATAATATCTCCAGCTTGCTGTTTAAGATCCACAGTTCACCACAGCTGCTGAGAGAAAAATAACTAGGCTTCCTTCAGACTTCCTTCTTTGCAGAGATCTGATGGCTTTACCCAAACATTTCCACCCTCAAGCTGTTCAGCTCCTGGAAAACCAATCACGTAATTGTTGGAAGGCTTTTATTATTGAGAGCTGTTCATTAATCCACAGATCAGTCAGTTACACTTACTGGTTGATGGTCACTCCATTCATGCAGAGGTCCCAGTTGTCTATATTTAGCTTCCTCTATTGCTTGAATGAGCAACTGTGTAAACAGTACTTACAATGAGTGCCTTGTTTTTAAAAAGTGCAGCAATCCTTGAAACAATCTTTGGATTTTTTTTTACTATTTCAGTCCACAATTACAACTGCACAAAAAAAAGAAAGGTCTGGTCTTTACTAGATGTTACAGCAGAGCAAAATGTGAGTGCAGCAACTTGATTTTGTCCCTCTAAAAGCTGGTGAAAGAAAGCTTAGACCATTCCACATTACAAGTGGAAGAAAATGCTCTCACCATCATGTGTACTTTTCTTGAAAGGTATTTTAGTTGATTTCCAGTGCACTCCCTTTGTGAAGTGGAATAGTTTCTAAATTCATGCTTTTTTTTGATCTTTGTGAAATCTGTCCAAACCATTGCCCATTCCAACAACACAGCAAACAGAGTTTAACAAGGTAAGTTTGGAAGTAATACACGGGGCAATTAATTGGATGAGAGTTTTTAGATGAAACACAGTGCATTGTGAGAGCATCTGTAACTGAAGTTGTGACTTTAGGGAGGACTTTTGTCTCTATGTGAGGATTGGATGAAGGCAAGGGGGCCTCCCATTGACCCTGCAGCACCAAGAGCTCACCCACCTTCCTTAATTCACTGTTGGCTCACAGTTGCCAACAGACAGCAGATTCAGGACCTGTCTTTGACATTGATGTCAGAGTCACTATCAAACAAGCAAAATCCCATCTCAACCTTTACAGCGCCAGCTGGGTCGGCCTATAACAATCTTGGATTTAATTCACTTCAAGTGGAACTTGTAGCTTGTTGGAAGGAATGTGCAGTTGACTTCTCTCAGTCTTATTACATCAATGGAAGATCTCACTGTGTGACAGAGGAGCCTACTACTGTCCCTGCTGTGTGTTAAATGGGTGATTTGGTGAAGATGAACATTGTCAGTTGGCTAATTTTCAGGTTACCTTGTGTTGTATACCTCTGCAAAGATAAACCTTTTGCACTGACCTGCCACAAGTGTAGATTTTCTTTAGAAACAGGCATCCAGTCAATGCAGGCTTAAAGTGTTGATAGTATTGCAATTTAGCGAAAATGTTTGCCTCTATTTAAGAATCTAACTTAATGTGACAGAATAAGCCTAAAAGGTTGCAGGATTTGTGAAGAATAATAAATAGAGTAAGTTCACTTGATGTGAATCACTGGATTATTTTGACCTTGGAGTGACTGTTTCTTTGCTTTTCATAGACTCTGTTGAGGAACTAACAACCATCTAATCACCACCTTTTAATTATCTCAATATTTGCTAATTGGCAAAGTTTCAGAGTATTTCAGATCGACCGTCAAAGCTGCATCTGCAAACATTTCAAACCTAATTTTTAAAAGGACTGCAAAACAATCTGCAAATTCTAAGTCATTCATCATGAATTTTCTATCTACCCTTTGAATTCATCGTAAAAGCGAAACTTATTTTGGTTGCATACAGAATTATAGGGAGAAAAGGTTATCAAAGTATTACTTTATGAATGGTCCAGTTATCACCATGTCATTTCAGTCAAGGGGACTTTGCTATGTGCAAGTTGGCTGTGGTACATCCCACAATATGGATGGAACTTTCTCTTCTGTTAGTGGTGAGGTTAGTGGCAAGAAGGGCATTTAATGACAGTGTGGCATTTTACCCAAACTCCACAGCCTTCCCATGTCAGGCAGCATTTAGTTCTGGTATGGAAAGTACATGGTCAAATTCTCTCCTTGACGTCAGTTGAAAACTTTAAGGAACTGTTGAGGGCCTTATCCCACATCCATTGGAATTAACACAGTTCCAATGGGTCTGGCGCAATGCATCATGTCAACTGGCCAAACTATGCAGGCTTTTTGTCACCTCAAAAGTCCCTTGTTCTAAGACAATCAGTATCTGATCAGGGGACTGCACATCAGGAAGGGTAGAGGCAGTTTGTTTTCAGATCTATTTTACTCTAACAGTTTAAGAAGGTTACAGAGGTAAGGAGGGGCAAGGACATGAAGCGATTTGAAAATCATAGAATCCATACAGTGCCAAATGAGGTCATTCAGCCCATTTAGTCTGCACTAGCCCTCCAAAGAGCATCCCACACAACCTATGTCTACATTTACGATGGCCAATCCACCTAACCTGCACATCTTTGGACTCTGGGAGGAGAACATGCAAATTTCACACAGTCACCCAAGGCCGGAATCAAATCCAGGCTCCTGGGGCTGTGAGGCAGCAGTGCTAGCCACAGAGCCTCTTGATGTATAAATGCACTCAATTCTCATTAGCCTATTCACATGTCCTGTATTTACTTTCTCTCCCTTTTGGATTAAGTAACCACAATTTATTAATAATGATAGAAAGATTCATTCTGCTCTAACTAGAATTAAAACATGTTCAAAGTTGCCACAATATCAAGTATTTAAACAAACTTTACCTTCTTCTATATGTACGGTCAAAATGAAGAATGACAATGTCAATGAATGTTTGATATGTTCAGTTCTGTAGTCAGCTAGGTAAAGGGAATGGCATTGAGATGATCTCAGCACGTATCCTTCATGAGTGTAGACATTTTCTCAAAGACCACACATATCTTCATAGCCCAAGTTTGGCAATAGTAAATGTATAAACCAAGTTAACTTTTATATTACTGTACATTACAAAAATAATTCATTTCAGCCAAATTCAATGGAGATATTTTCATTATTTTGGAAAATATTAATCAGGCATTTGTGAAAATTGGAAAATTCAGCACAATGCATCATCCCTATGCTGCCCCCAGCCAAATTGAAAGATCAAAGAAGCAATGAAAATTGCCAAAAGATTAAATTGTTATAAAATAAACTAGCATAGACATGCACAAGGCAAACGTAAAAAAAGGGGAAAAAACCTACTGAAGACATAGAAAGTCATTACCCACTGTTACTCATGTCATGTCACATCCAGAGCTGAAAATGTGTCGCTGGAAAAGCGCAGCAGGTCCTGAAGAAGGGCTTATGCCCGAAACGTCGATTCTCCTGTTCCCTGGATGCTGCCTGACCTGCTGCGCTTTTCCAGCAACACATTTTCAGCTCTGATCGCCAGCATCTGCAGACCTCACTCTCTCCTCATGTCACATCCAGACTACTCTTCCAATAGCTAACTAATCTTTCTAAGTGAGAAATCATAATGGAAGTCAGTGCCAAGATCAAAATGAAAGGAGAGAAAGGAGCAGTCAAATTGCTGCAAGAACTGAAGTTTGGAGACTCAATGAGAGTGCAAACATTCAACACACTCAATGTGGCAGCATGTCTGAGTAGAAACATTGTCACCTCAATAATTCATGGTAAAGATGCACAACAAAATCTAACAACACAACCGCATACACTTACATGCAATCAGAGATTTTCCTTTATACCAGACAGTTGATGAAGTAGATCTGATTTTTCCACTGAGCAAGGAACTGAATGACAATCAGTGCCAAAGTTCAAGCATTCCCCAACAAACTCATTAAATCAGCAGCAACAATGGCCATGATGATAACATTCTTCAAAGAAACAAAATCACCCTAGGAACCAACAGACACTAAATAAACAGCCAGCGAAAACTCATGCGCTATTCAAAAAAAATGGCTTAAAGATTATCGGAGAATTTTGCCAGTGATCAGGAATGCTCCACTGCCTTTTAACATGTGAAGGAAGTTAATTGACAAGAAGTGGTCTTTCCACCCCTCACTCAGGCAGAAGTCTTGCCTCAGAAAGGTGGTCATAATCTGATTGGCTAGCAGCTCTCTCAAGTTCCAGGACCATCAATGGGTCCAGGGGACATCAAGCAGTCCCCTGATCAAAAACTCATGAGTTCAGGGGAGTATGGGGTCATGTGGTGAGGATGGGAGTGATGGGGGTTGGGGATGAAAGAAAGCCCTGGGGAACTGGAGATGAAGTGTGTCCATATTTAACTAGTGACCGAGTAGCTTCAGTTGGGGTGGATGGGCCAGTTGCGTTCAGTCTTAGCCATTTCCCAGAAATTGCGATCAGATCTGGCCCAGCCACCGGCGAGATAGACTATTGGGGAATCTTGCAGGCTCCCATATCAGCAAATCCATCAGCAGGATTAATAGTCCGGCGATAATACCACAAGGCCATTACCTACCCAATTGGTGGTTAGCTCTGTTGGCTGGAGAGCTGGTTGTGATGCACTGACACCAACAGTGTGGGTTCAATCCCCATACAAATTGAGGTTACCACAAAGGACTCTCCTTCTCAACCTGTCCCCTCACCTGAGGTGTGGTGACCCACCCCAGGTTAAACCACCACTAGGTGGCTGTCTCTAATGACAGAGCAGCCCAAGGGTCTGGTAAAACTGTGGCAACTTTACCTTTTCACAGAAAAACAATACAAATGGATCAGTCAGTTCAACTCACAGAGTAAGTCAGACAAGACAAAGGTTGACAGCATTAGGCCCCAGCAGAAGCAGTGAGCACAAAGGTTAATGGGAATATAGGATGGAGCAATTAGAATTGTTGCATGTAATAAGCAAGTGCCACCTGTTCAATAAGCCTATCAGAGGATACGAACGCACGTAGGGAAGCAGTGAGCCTACCTAACAGGGAATCAAGCCCAGGGCAGTGGCAAAGAAGCAGGTTTCTGGTGTATTGAGGCACTGGATCAGGAATTGGGAGGGTAAAGTTCATGAGAATAAAGAAGTGAAAACAAGCATCACAACTGAAGAGAATCTAAGAAGAGTAAAGATAAATAAATTAGAAAGCAGCAGCAGAAATAAATCAATGGGCTCTGGTCCAGAACAGAAGTTAGAATGAGCAGGTGAATGGCTCCAAAATTCACTCCACAAAGCCAGCTGATGGGTTCAGGTCTGCAACCACCTTGTAACAGTTGGCCTCGCAGTTTGCATTGTAAACTTTGACACAAACCAATAAAGTGAAGACTAGAAAAGATAGGTTTATGGAGAGGTCCACGTGAAAATCTTTTAGGTAGCTGACTGACACAATGAGGAACAAATACTTATTTCTCAGTTTGCTATTGAGAAGAGAGCAGCTTTGCTATTTTCCTGGCTAGACCTCAGTGATAGCGTTCACTTCAAGGTGGCTTGCTTTAGGAAGGGAATCAATGCACTGGAAAGGGAACAGTAGAGATTTATGAGAATTAAAGCAGAAATTTGACACTTCAGTTATGTGAAGAGATTACAGAAACTGAGGTTGTTCTTTGCAAAGCAGAAAAGGTTAGCAGGAGGTTAATATCAACTTGTGAATTGCTTTGACAGTGTATATGAAAATAAACTGTCCCCACTAGCACGAGTGGCCATAGTGAAAGGATGCATATTTAACATAATTGGCAATAAAACAAAGAGACATTATGTGACATTGTTTTAAACAAATTTATGATTTGGAATGCACTACCTGAAAAGGTGGTGGAAGTAGATTCAGTAGTAACACTCAAAAGGACCTGGAAATGTACTCAAAGTAAAATTTGGAAGGTTGACCGAAAAGGGCAGGAATAAGAGACTAATCACTCGGCTTTCAAAAATAGAATGGGTGCAATGGAGTGGATGGTCAACTACTGCTGTGTTGTTTCATCCAATGATTCAGTTTAAAGACATTGGAAATTTCAGACCAACAAAAATCAATTTATGTTTCTTTTTCTTCATCTTAGAACAGCTCTTTTAGATCATTGCTAACAAAGCAGAGTTTGAATACCCTTTGATGACTTTGTCACACTGTTAGCGTATCCTTTAGTGTGGAGAAAGCATATAACCACAACAGCATTCACAAGACAGCATTCGATGGAATGCAAAATCTTCCAAGAATGTCCCTTTACTGCAGGGTCAAGAGTGTGCTTGAAGTAATATTTCTCGTGAGTTTGCCTGTTTGTTTCATCTATAGTTATCTAACAGCCAAAGCCGGGGGACACGATCCTTGGGATAGCTGTAACAACTTCCTTTGAACTTAAATTGAATGCAATCCTTTGGAAAGTTATAATGTCTATTCACAGCACAAAATATGATTAATATTGTCACTGTCTCTCCATTTTGGATGCTTGATTAGGCAACAGCAACCTTTATTTTTAAAAGGAGAAAGTGAGGTCTGCAGATGCTGGAGATCAGAGCTGAAAATATGTTGCTGGAAAAGCGCAGCAGGTCAGGCAGCATCCAGGGAACAGGAGAATCGACGTTTCGGGCATAAGCCCTTCTTCAGGAAGGGCTTCTTCAGATTCCTGAAGAAGGGCTTATGCCCGAAACGTCGATTCTCCTGTTCCCTGGATGCTGCCTGACCTGCTGCGCTTTTCCAGCAACACATTTTCAGCTCTTTATTTTTAAAAGCCCAGTTTTAAGCAAATAACACTCTCAGTGTCTGATGTACATTACTTATTTTTTACCTTTGAAAAATAAAACAAAGAGAACAGCTTGAGATATATTAAACAGCACTCCTCTAGGTTAGAGACAGAAATGTTGACCAGGGAATGCAGTGATCTCACCTACTTATGGTTTCCATTATCAGCTTTTCTTTCTGCCTGGTTTACCACTAGCCATCCCTTATTTTCACTTTCGCTGTCTCTGGGCTCCATCTCTACGTATTCACTTACTCCTTTACCCCCTGCCCTCCTCCCAACACTCACCATCAGCATATTTACCAACCTTTTCCTACCTGTAATCACTTCTAAAGAAGAATCACTGGATGTGAAACATTAACTCTGCTTTTTGTCCACAGATGCTGCCAGACCTGCTGAGTTTCTGTTTTCGTTTCAGGTTTCCAGCATCTGCAGTTCTTAGTTTTATTTTTGAAGAAAGGACGCCGTTTTAAAAAAAAAGGATGCTGATTGGTTGGGTCATAATTGGCAATGGAGATGCAGCAGCAACAACAGTTAACTGTCAATCTGAATTCTCAGACAAGGCTTGTAGATTCTGATTGGTCAGGGCATTGCTAAGATGATTCAGAAATGTTTAGTTGTCTCCACAATTTGCTTTTACAAAAAAGGTGCGATGCATGTATGATTTCCTTTTATCTACATAAAACAGGCTCTTGAGAATGAGTATGTAGTTTTTCACAGGCTTGAATGAATCAATTTTCTTTTTTTTTAACTAATGTAGAGCTTCAGAGAAGGTGTAAGAATGTTCCAGAAAGATTTCACCACAAGGGGATGGTCACTGCTACATGAACATCCCCCGCCCCATTACAATTGAGTTCCTCCCCGACACCCACCTTTTTCACATTTTGAACTGGTCCCCTAACCCCTGACCTCAGAGCCTCTTGGCCTGGCTGCACCATGAGCCAAGACATCGCTAACAACTGACCCTTCTTCACTGAGAATGAATGGAATTCCAACAGTGGCCACAGCTCTGCTGGAACCAGAGCACTGACAGACAGACTGAGTGTTAAGTAGCTGTAGGTCAGTGTGGGGCGATTTCCTCGCTGACCTTTTCATTAACAGGGTGGGAAGACTCTCCAGCAATTAAATTCTTCTTCTGGCCTTTATGGTCAGAATGTTAGCAGTTTTTCCTGTTAGCTACCTTTGGGGGCAAGGGTCAACTCGTCGGAGCTGCACATTTAGACTCTCAGAAGCTTCATTCACACCACAGTGAGCAAAAATACGGTTGGAGTTTATCTTGCAAGCTAGAGGTCCGTCCAATCTGATTTCAACAGGGGTGACCACTGCCTTACAATTCAGCTAAAACTAAGGGGTCTTGTGGTTTAGTGGAAGAGGCCCTAGTTCTGGGCCTGGAGGCCTGGGTTCATGTCCTACCTACTTCATGATTTGGAGGTGCTGGTGTTGGACTGGAGTGTACAAAGTTAAAAATCACACAACACCAGTTTATAGTTCAACAGGTTTAATTGGAAGCACTAGCTTTTAGAGTGCTGCTCCTTCATCAGGTGGTTGTTCACCAGTGCGCGCACAGACACACACACACACGACATAAACAAAAACTAATTTGATGCTTGGGAAGAATATAGGTCAATTTCTTTAAAATAATGTAGAGTAGTTAAATACATGGTAACATAAAATTAAAATTGGAGCTGCTGATAGTTAAGAAATGCACTGAGATAGGATACATATGCAAGAGTCGGCCACACAGTTTCTCAAGGAGAAGGAAGTGAGGACTGGAGATGTTGGAGATCAGAGTCCAGAGTGTGATGCTGGAAAAGCACAGCTGGTCAGGCAGCATCGGAAGAGCAGGAGAATGGACGTTTCGGGCAGAAGCCCTTCATCAGGAAAGATGAAGGGCTTATCCATTCTCCTGCTACTGGTATGCTGGCTGATCTTCTATGCTCTTCCTGCATCACACTCTCCACATTGGTTCTCAAGCTTATTCCTCCATACAATGTATGGAACTATTGTTCTGGCATCAGGAACCCAACGTAGTTGGGAAAGCTCACCCTTTGAGTCACGTCAATATCAAATGCTCAATGCGATTTCTGCAGGGATGACCAATCAGTATTCTAGTTACAGAAAGGTAGGCAAATTCCTAATAATGGAGGTTCTCCTGTCAGGAGAACAGGTCTTGGCCTCAGTCAAGGAGGAGAAAGTGAGGTCTGCAGATGCTGGAGATCAGAGCTGGTAATATGCCCAAAACGTCGATTCTCCTGTTCCCTGGATGCTGCCTGACCTGCTGCGCTTTTCCAGCAACACATTTCCAGCTTTGGCCTCAGTCAAGGAGTGCACAAGACAATTGAAAAATTCTAGTCGAATTCTGCTGAATGACTTAAACAGTGTCATCACACCATTCTGTTTACTCTCCATCCCGGAATAAAAATGATCCTGAGGAACTAACACATTATTACCTTGACATGCTACACTCTTGATGCCAATATTTGTGCCTTTTCACCTTCGGTCCTGCCCCCATCACACATCAAAAAATCTGATGGCCTCTCAACTCCATTTTCCCATCTCTCCGCATATGTGTTGAACTTCAAAGAGACTTGGTGGTGACTTGACTGAATTCAAGGACACTCTTGTTCGTGAAAGTTAACATGCAGGTTTGGCAAGTAATTAAAGCAGCAAATGGTGCTTATTAGAATAGGATTCAAGGAGAGAAGTAAAGATGTCAATCTGCAATTATCTAGAGGTTTGGTGAGAACAAACTGAAAGGATTGCACGCAGTTTTGGCCTCCTCACCCCATGGAAAGGTATACTTGTGATAGAGGGAGTGCAATGATGGTTCACCTAACTAATTCTTAGGAGGGAAGGATTTTCCTATGAGTCTACATCCTTGGAGTTTAGAAGTAAGAGAGGTGAGCTCATTCAGACCTGTAAAATGTTTATGGGAATAACAGAGTTAATGTGGAAAGGATGTTTCCCTGGCTGTGGAGTAGGGGGCTTTGGTGGTTAGGAGATAACCAGGGAAATCACTTTCAGAATAAGGAGCAGACAATTAAGGGTCAAGATAAGGAGGAATATCTTCTCTGGTATTCTCAGTCCCAGAGGAATGCGGAAGTTCAGGACCATGAACATAATGAAGCAGGCTTGAAGGGCTGAATGACCTATTCCTGCTCATATTTCATACAATAGAATCCCTACAGCACAGAAACAGGCCATTTGGCCCAACAGGTCCACACTGACCCTTCGAAGAGCATCCCACTCAGACCCATTCCTTTACATTTCACTTGACTAATGCACCTAGCCAGCACATCCCTGAACACTATGGGCTACTTAGCAAGGCCAACTCACCTAACTTACACATCTTTGGACTGTGGGAGGAAACCCACACAGACAAGGACAATGTGCAAACTCCGCACAGACAGTCACCTAAGGCTAGAATTGAACCAGGATCCCTGGTGCTGTGAGTTAGCAACACTAACCACGAGGCTACTATGCTGTCTTTTTGTACTTTATTTCTTGAGTGTCCTTATCGATTTCCATCTGTGAGTATACCGAATAATTGAGTCCCCACAGCTGTTTTGGAGTTACTATTCCAAAGATTCATAACCTTCTAGAGAAAGAAGTTGCTCCTCAATTAAATTCCAATTCATTGGCCTCATATCCCAAGACTACAACTCTTTATCAATACTCTGTAATGGTGAAACGCACCTCAGCATTTGTCCTTTCAATTAAGTTTTACGCATTTCAATGAAGTGACCTCCAGACAGAGACTTGAGGCCTTTCTATTCAAACTCTTTTCAGGCAAGAACTCTCTAACCAGGAGTTAATTGAGCGAATCTTTGATATGCTCTCTTAGAAAGGAACGTATATCTATCCATCTTTAAGATAAAAGAATTTGCACAGTATTTCAGGTATAAACTCAAAGTCCTGTTAGGTTAAGACTTCTGAATTATATCAAGATGATTTGTTACAGTGTGTTGGTAGAATGTTAGGGGAGGTAGATTCAGGAAAATGATCATTAATGTCGTCAGTCTGAAGATAAACCTGGCAGAGTGAGTGTGGAACTCACTGAAAACTGAAGGATATTAATTGAAACAAAACAGTAATTCAGTACCCCAAGCACTAACAATGTTTGCTGATCCTGCACTGTTGCCTATTTGCGAAAGAATATGAGGTGATTGTGGGAAAAACATGGGGTTTGTGGGAATTATTTAAAGGTTCCAAAAACAGTACAAGATTATGAATAAATAAAAGTTACTGGAACTGAATCAATCAAAGCTAATTAAAGAATCCAGTGGCTCAGTGGTTAGCACTGCTGTCTCACAGAGCCAGGAACCTAAGTTTGGTTTCAGACTCAGGCGACTGTCTGTATGGAGTTTGCACATACTCCCTGTGTCTGCGTGGATTTCCTCTGGATGCTCTGGTTTCCTCCCACAGTCAAAAAATGTGCAGGTTAGGTGAACTGGCCATGCTAAGTTGCTCATAGTGTTCAGGGACATATAGTTTAGGTGCATGTAGGGGAATAGGTAGGCTACTCTTCAGAGGGTTGGTGTGGACTTGGTGAGCCAAAGGGCCTGTTTCCACACTTTAGGGATTCTATGAAACAAAAAATTGTTTGAGCCCTTACTGCAGGGCCCAAGTGTCAACCTTAGTGGCAGCACTTTGCCGCTGTCTGATTGAAGTCCTATGCCAGCGCCCACAAGACATAATCCAGGTTAACAGTACAGTACCATACAGCAGGAGCACTACATGGTTAGAAACTGAAAATCCACAACAGTGACAACACCTCAAAAAGCACTTAATTGGTTGGAAAATGCTTTGGGGTGTTCTGTGATGATGGAAGTTGCCTTCTGAAAACAAGTCTATTTTTCTCCTCTCAGAGAATTCTTAACTTTGAATATTATATTTGAACTTCATTCTGAGTTGTCACTACTTCAAGGAACTTTCTGTCTGAAATGTGTGTGCACGTGTGTGACTGTAGACGAGGTTCTTCTCCCCTGGTCTTGTACTTGTAAAAGTATTTTGTTTCTGTCAGCAGTAATTTTAGTCCTCAGCAGTAGCAAATAGAGCTGCAGAATACATGTGCTCCTGATTTGTCTTTTGTACTTTGTCCTTTCATTCCTGCAATGATGAGTGCAGACCAAAACTATGTCAAATTAAAATGATCTGGGCAGGGTCTGTGTGTGTGTGTGTGTAGGAGGAGTGGGGGGGCTTGTGAGGTGGGGATTTTGTTAGTTGTGGCAGTGGGGTGGAAGTTGGAGTATTGTTCCTGAAATACATTCTGTATAATGACTTTGGTCACACAAGATAACACCATTTTGACCATGGTTACCGCCTTGTAGCTACAATAAGTCAAGGAACAAGACTGTACAGTAGTCACAATGAAATAAATGTTTTTAGCTCATGCAGACAAGTGGATGGTTAGGAACGCTCATCAGGGTCGGAATGGTGGCTCAGTGGTTAGCACTGCAGCCTCACAGCGCCAGGGAACCGGGGTCAATTCCAGCCTCGGGCAACTGTCTGTGTGGAGTTTGCATGTTCTCCCCGTGTCTGCGTGGGTTTCCTCCGGGTGCTCCAGTTTCCTCCCACAGTCCAAAGATGTGCAGGTCAGGTGAATTGGCCATGCTAAAGTGCCCATAGTGTTAGGTCCATTAGTCAGAGGGAAATGGGTCTGGGTGGGTTACTCTTCGGAGGGTCGGTGTGGACCTGTTGGGCCGAAGGGCCTGTTTCCACACTGTAGGGAATCTAACCTAACCTAAATTACTGAGCCAAATATATCCATGGAGAAAATTCTGTTGTGATGGAATGATAAAAAATCATAACAAAAAACAACTGGAGGATGAGTGCTCTTGAAGAAAATAAACATTTCTAATTCAAGTCACCAATACTTCAACTATTTATTGACTAGGCCTTGTGTGAATATACTGCTGCTCTCTGTTTATGCTTCATTAAATTGTTTGAACAGTGAAAATGATGCTGATACATTTTCTTTCAGGATAGCTATTTATATCGTGGCACAAATCACACCACAGTAACCCTGTATTTAACACAGTTATTTATAGCATTCAGAACTAGGATGTTCTGCTGGAGAAAGTTACCAATAGGTGTTCCAGGAACTACTTTAATCCAGCCTCTAGGCATAAAGTGAATCAATGCACATCCTGTTGAAGGTTCCACTAAATATCCAGCAAAGTGAATGTGCTCACCCTCATATAATTCAGAAAAGATTGGGCAAAGTGATTTTTAATATTTTGACATGGAGCAACAGAGGAAGCTGATGGCCTAGTGGTATTTCTGCTGGACTCTTAATCCAGGGACCAGATAGTGTGCTGGAGATGTAGGTTCAGTCCCCACCACTGGTAGGAATTCAATTATGAATAAGACAGCTTGCTAAAAGTGGATTCCTTTGGAAATGGAGTACATGTATTCTACAGCTCTATTTAGATTAGATTACATTTGATTAGATTACATTTGATTACATTACAGTGTGGAAACAGGCCCTTCGGCCCAACAAGTCCACACCGACATGCCGCAGCGAAACCCACCCATACCCCTACATTTACCCCTTACCTAACCCACTAAATTGAACCCGGGTTCAATTCCCGCCTCAGGCGACTGACTGTATGGAGTTTGCACGTTCTCCCCGTGTCTGCGTGGGTTTCCTCCGGGTGCTCCGGTTTCCTCCCACAGTCCAAAGATGTGCAGGGTCAGGTGAATTGGCCATGCTAAATTGCCCATAGTGTTCGGTAAGGGGTAAATGTAGGGGTATGGGTGGGTTTCGCTTCGGCGGGTCGGTGTGGACTTGTTGGGCCGAAGGGCCTGTTTCCACACTGTAATCTAATCTAATCCAATCTAATTTACTGTTGCTGATGAAAATAAAAAAACAACCTTTAAAAGACTAGAGGATAAAAATCTCACCAACAGTCACACACGTGCACATATACTTCAGACAGAAAGTTCCTTGATGATGTTTGAACAAAATATTTGAAAGTAAGAAGTCTCTGAAAGGAGAAAAACAAACTTGAATTCAAAAGGCAACTTGCACTGTCATAAAGCGTCCCAAAGCACTTTGCAGAATTCTCAGAATTCATTTTTTTTAAAAAGATTTGGAATTAAGTGCCCTTGTCCAATGAACAAAAGATTGAAACAAATGGGAAGGAAACAAGATGAAAAAAGAAGTAAAAGCTCAATTGTGACAAATTATTGAGAAGTTCTGTTTCAAATGGCTGACATGATATTATAAAACAGACAATATACCAGTCTTTAATAATGGAAATTAAAAAAAGGTCAGGAGAGATGTATGAGTGAGAGCTGAAATAATATTGTCCAATTTATATCATTGACCAATGTCCAAATGACCAACAGAGAATCAGTACCATTTGGAATGGACCTATGGGTGGAGTAGTGAAACTCTGAACACTTTAAAGTGCAACAGTGGGGAGAGGCAGCCTAGGGTTGGCATCTATGATAACAGTAAAGAATGACTGGTATGTATCATAAAAAGATTACAGCACATAACACCAATGCCATTCAGAGTTAGACTTTCTGTTTTTTAGCTGGGGCAACATCAGCTTGAGATATAGCTGACCTGACAGTCAATTATTCCATTACATAGCAAAGCTGGCCTTCATCTGTAGCAACCACAATTCAGATCCCGAACAAAAAATTCCTTTGAAAAAATTTCAGTATCAGGAGATCAATTCCTCACAGCCTTCAGGCAGTTGAAAAAGAGTTATATTTATATAGTGCCTTTCACAACCACAGGAAGTTGTATTTATTGCTTTACAGTAATCTTGAGGAGTAGTCTTTGTTGTCATAATGCAAGATGCATGGTAGTCAATTTATACAAAGCAAGCTTCCATAAAAAGTACTGTGTCAATGAGCACATAATCTGCTTTAGTTATGATTCGGAGATGCCGGTGTTGGACTGGGGTGTACAAAGTTAAAAATCACACAACACCTGATGAAGGAGCGTCGCTCCGAAAGCTAGTGTACTTCCAATTAAACTTGTTGGACTATAACCTGGTGCTGTGTGATTTTTAACTTTGTTTTAGTTATGTTAGTGAAAGACAAATACTAGACAGGAGATGGGTCAAACTACTGTCCTTTAAAGAAAAGCACAAACAGTACAATAGAATCTTTTACTTTTACTTGAGATAACTGTCAGGGCCATGGCTGAACCAAAACATCATATCTCTGACCGTGCAGCATTTTTCGGTTCTGCAATAGTGTCAGGCTAGATGTTTCCAGGGGAGAAAAATCTTACTGAAAGTCATACACGTGCACACAGACAGAAAATTCCTTCAAGTAGTGACAACTCAGAATGATGTTTGAACATAATATTTGAAAATAAAAAGTCTCTGAAAGGAGAAAAATAAACTTGTATTCAAAAGGCAACTTGCACTGTCACAGAACGTCTCAAAGCACTTTGCAGAATTCCCAGAATTCAATTTTTATAAAAATCTGGAATTAAGAGCCCTCGTCCAATGAATAAAAAATTGAAACAAATGGGAAGGAAACAAGACGAGAAAAGAAGTAAAAGCTCAATTGTGACAAAGTATCAAGAAGTTCTGCTTCACATGGCTGACATGATACTATAAAACAGTGCAGCAGTTCTTGGTTCTGCAATAAAGTGTCAGGCTAGATGTTTCATTCAAGATAAACATTCAAACTTCTGACCCAGTAGTGTGAGTATGCATTGGGTTAAAAAAAAATTATCTATTTCTACCAAGCTACCTTATACAGAAATCAGAAAACGATACAAAGAGCATTTTCAAAGGAGAGAGAAAATATTCAAAGTCATGGAGTCATACAGCATGGAAATAGCCTTGGCTCCAACTCATCCATGCTGACCAGGTTTCCCAAACTTAACTCATTGCATTTGCCTGCATTTGGTGATATCCCTCTTAACCTTTCCTGTTCATGTACTTGTCCAAACATCTTTTAAATGTTGTAACTGTACCTGTAACTACCACTTCCTCTGGCTTTCATTCCACGAACACATCACCCTCTGTGTGAAAACGTTGCCCCTCAGATCCTTTTTAAATCTTTCCCATCCTTGAGGAAAGGTCTTTGCTTTTCACTTTCTCAAAGCCCCTCATGATTTTGTAAACCTCTAAAAGGCGACCCCTCGACCTCCTATGCTCCAAGGAGAAAAGTCCCAGCCTATCAAGCTTCTCATTATGACTCAAACTCTCCAGATCTGGTAACATTCTTGCAAGTCTTTTCTGCACTCTTTCCAATTTATTAATATCTTTCCTATAGAGGGCAACCAGAACTGCATGCAGTACTCCAAAAGCGGCCTCACCAATGTTTTGTACGGCCGCAACATGACATCCCAACTCCTATTCTCAATGTTTTCACAAGAAAGCTGTTCACTTCACTTGGAAGCATCATTACTAATTCAGGGACAAGGGCAGCCTTAAATTCTCCATCATCCTATTTTCTACAGTGATGGAAAAAACACCAGATCTGAATCATTATAAACATGTGGACCATTATCCCTTTGGATAGAAAAGATTTTGCCAGTGACACATTTTTTTCCATCCACTTAATTTTTCGACGATAGAGAACAAGTGCATCTGTCAATTTGCTAGCAACTGTTCCATGATAACCAGATTGAGTCACTAGAGTGTCTCTGTAAATGGGATAATCACACAAGATTTTATCTTTTATATTTCTTTTGGAAGTCAATATGGACAGTTACATGCATGTGTTCCCAACATCTGAATTCAAGACATCATAATTAAACATGTTAAATCCCCTGTATTATTCTTGTCATATCAGACATCCATTTGGCTTCATAACGCCGCTACTAGAAGCATTCTGAGGCTTATCTGAGTTTATAATACACACAATGCACTAGTCATTTCCCATGTGGCCTGCACGGTATTAATGAAATGAATTGGTACATATAGGCCCATCCACACCTAAAGTCAACTAAAGTGCCATATGGAGTCATACAGCACAGAAACAGACCCTTCGGTCCAACTAGTTCATATGACCATGATTCCAAATTAAACTAGTCCCCACCTGCACTTGGCCCATATTCTTCCAAACCTTTCCTATCCATACTTATTCAAATGTCTTTTAAATGTAACTGTACCCGCACCCACCACTTCCTCTGGCAGTTCATTACACACACAAACAACTCCCTGTGTAAAAAAGTGGCCTCTCGTGTCTTTTTTAAAAACATCTCCTCTCACCTTAGAAATATGTCCCCTAGTTTCAGACAGCTCCCACTCTGGAGAAAAGCTCCTTGCTATTCAGTTTGTGTAATATTTTCTACTGAGTGTGGTAATTGCTTATGGAACAAATACTAAGAATTAACGTGAGCCACAGCCAGCGAAAGCCATTGAAACTCTCGTGAAAATTCAAGAAGTGGCTATTCTGACTCCACTGTCCTGTGGAGGAGATTCCTTAAAATGAGATCTTATTGTTTCTCCTATGAGAAATCTGTTTGCACAATTTCTTATTTCTTGGTACTTTCTTTAATCAGTCATCAATTTATAAGGATTAAAATCCAACTGGCCAAAGGGCAGCTGATAGGTCTAGTTTTACAAAGTGATTTTTATCTGAACCATAATTTGATTATCTCCTCTCCCTCAACCTCAGGTCACATGCTGTATGAACATGTTTTGATAAGCTTAACATCGATTTTTGTACAGGCTCTGCATTTCTTTTGCTTAACCAGTTTCACACATTAGATTTAAATTTTGCATGGTTTCAAAATGATTCTACACTTCTGTGTTTCAGCAGAATACAGGTTGCTAATCTGTCTTTCTCTAGTTATTAGAATGTAAGAAGATCATTTTGCTTCCCCATAACTTGGATATGACACTTCAATATCATTTTTAAGACCCCCCATTGAAATTCCATTCTACTCTTAACAGAGGTGTCAGCCTGTTGAAAATGATTTGCATAGTAACATCCACACCACATAAATGTTGGACAGTGACCATCTCCTCAAAACAGAATCCAAGCATTGCCATTACCATCATTGAATTCTTCCACAATCACCATTCTGTGTGTTACTATTGACCAGAAATGAAACTGGGCCAACCATATAAATATTGTGGTCACAAGACCAGGTCAGAGGCTGGGAATTCTCCTTTGAGTAACTCACTTTCTGACTTTACAAAGCTTGTCCACTATATAAAAAGCACCCCCTGCTAAATATGTGGATAGTAATTGTACAGACCTGTATATATGAATGATTACTCTGTCTCTGTATGCCAAGAAATGGAATGTTTACGTATGTATGGCATGACCAATTGTACAGATTATCAAAATATTTTATGAATAAAGTATATTTTTGAAATATAAAAAAAATTTAAAAAGCACAAGCTTGGCTGGTG
Source organism: Chiloscyllium plagiosum (assembly GCF_004010195.1). NCBI lineage: Eukaryota > Metazoa > Chordata > Chondrichthyes > Orectolobiformes > Hemiscylliidae > Chiloscyllium > Chiloscyllium plagiosum. The sequence continues at coordinate 56,858,708 of NC_057725.1, read as the reverse complement.
GTGAGAAGGGCTCTGCCTGTGAAATCCTTTATGCGTGCCCGGACTCTCTGCCCCACCGCATGCTGCCCTCGAAGCGGCTGTGGAGGGGACGAGACTGTCACACACCACCTTCTGGAATGTGTCTATGCAGAGGAAGTCTGGAGAGGAATGCAGTGGTGCTTGTCGAGGTTCGTCCTGAGCAGCTCCGTGATGCGGGACTCTGTGCTCTACGGTATGCTCCCTGGGACGCACACCAAGACGAACATCAACTGTGCCTGGAGGATCATCAACTCGGTCAAAGATGCTCTTTGGTCTGTCCGAAAACTGTTGATCTTCCAGCTGAAGGAGTTGACCCCAACTGAGTGTTGCGGACTGGCACATTCCAAGATCCAGGACTACGTGCTGAGGGACGCGCTGAAGTTTGAGGCAGCTGCCACCAAGGCGCGGTGGGGAAAGACTACCATGTAAGGTCTGCCTGCCAAAAACGAATAGGGTGCCCACTCAGTGTGATAGCCTAGTGGTATTATCACTGGGCTGCTAATCGAGAGACCCAAGTAATGTCCCAGGGACCTGGGTTCAAATCCCACCATAGCAAAAGGTGGAATTTGAATTCAATAAATATCTGGAATTAGGACTACTATAAAAAAAATCCATTGCCAATTGTTGGGAAAATTCCATCTGGTTCACTAATGGAAGGAAACTGCTCTCCTTACATGTGACTCCAGACCCACAACAAAGTGGTTGACTCTCAACTGCCCTCTGGGCAATAAATGCTGCCTAGCCAATGATGCCCTCATCCTGTTAAAGAATAAAGGGGGAAAAAAAATTGCTACCAAGTTCCTCTCCAAGCCATTCACCATCCTGACTTGGAAATATAGTGCCATTCATTCAGTGTTGCTGGGTGAAAATCCAGGAATTCCCTCCGTAAAGTCATTGTGGGCCTACCTACCTACTCGAGAAGGCTGCTTCTCAAGGGAAATTAGGAGTGAGCAGTAAATGCTAGCCCAGGTAGCAAAACCCACATCTCACAAATGAGGGGATAGAGTCATAGAGATGTACAGCATGGAAACAAACCCTTCGGTTCAACATGTCCATCCGACCAGATATCCCAACCCAATCTAGTCCGACCTGCCAGCACCTCGTCCATATCCCTCCAAACCCTTCCTATTCATATACCCATCCTGATGCCTTTTAAATATTGCAATTGTACCAGCCTCCACCACTTCCTCTGGCAGCTCATTCCAAACACGTACCACCCTCTGTGTGAAAAAATGTGCCCCTTAGGTCTCTTTTGTGTCTTTCCCCTCTCACTCTAAACCTATGCCCTCTAGCTCTGCACTCCCCGACCCCAGGGAAAAGACTTTGTCTATATATCCAATCCATGCCCCTCATGATTTTATAAGCCTCTATAAGGTCACCCCTCAGCCTCTGACTGTTGGCTTTACAATGGCCCAACTTGTTAAAACCCAAAGAGTTGAATGAAAGTGAACTTATAATTTTGATTCATTTACATTCTGCTGCTAACACTCCCAGCACTCCCATGTTTCAAAGCTACACATCCCAGCTTGTAACAGCAGTTTGTCGACAGAAGTAGAATGTCACCAGGTTTCACTGAGAGACTTCAGGCCCTGGCAGGGAACAACAAGAAAACTGAATAATCTTAATGACCCAACTAAAAATAGAATTGATGATACTAATCATAATTTATAGTACATACCAATATTATCATTGCTGTTCAACCCTGATAAGTTATATTCCACAAGTCTCATTGCCAAAGCTCCAAAGGGCAGAAGCATAATTGAGTATAGATTTATTTACATTTGTACTTACTCACATTACTTATTCCCAATGCATGCTGGTACTTATCAGTGTTTTTATTGCATATTAAGATGTTGAGCAGGGCACGCAAATAGATATGTTGGAGATCAAGCCATAAATCACTCCAAAGCCAGTCAAAATGTGAATTTTGCTTTGGAAAATGGTTTTGTGATTATCACAGATTCCACTACTCTTTGTATAGAGAGCCTTTGTTGGAACCTCTTGATAAAAGCAAACAAAAAGAAATCAGCATTAAATTAAATTTGCACTTTTCTTCTTTGAATTTGACATTTATTACCACGTATTTCCGTTGTTAATTTTATTAGATTAAAAGGATCCTAAACAGAGATGTATGGCATTAAAGTTGGCATGATTCACGATCGTTTATTGAACAATGACCATGTGTCATGCTTTAGCAGTTACAAATCCTGCCTGTTTGTTGAAGTTTTACTCTTGTTTAAGCACTGATGACAGAGTTTGTGTTCTGCAGCATGTTACATAATGAAAAATAAACGTGTCTTGTGGGAGGAACCCATTGGGGTGTTTGTTTTGGAAATCCTATTTCAGCTGGGGGAGGTCAACCTTTTTAGGACTAGAGTTTTGGCTTAGTTCCCTGCTGTGTGTGGGAAAGTCATATGTTCAGTCACCACTCCAGAGATTAAGTACAAAATACTTACACTTTAACACACTCTGGGAATACTGCATCATTGAAGGTGTCATCTTTTCAGGGGAGGAAAATCTTAACCCCAACCCTACCTCATGGCAATATTCAAAAGAACAGCAGGAATATTATCCCTGGAGTTCTCTCTAGTATTCAATCGATTGACTAAAACCCTGTATGTGATCATTATCTTACGATTTCCACGATTACTTTGCTGGGTGCAACTAGACTCCCTAATTTCCGACATTACTAATGAAACTGTAATTCAGAAGTAGTTAATTGACCGTAAAGGGATGTCTGAGATCAGGAAAGGAACTTTTATTCAAATTCCTTCCTGGGATACAGGAGTTGCTGAGGATGCCAGCATTTATTACTAATTAACCTTCTTAGGCCGACTGTGTTGAAGCTGGTGCAAGGGCACCCCTAGAACAGTTTGAAAGGTAGTTGCTGGATTCAGCTGCAGTAATTGTACATACTTCAGCTGAGTTTTTAAACCACAACAGGGATGGAGGAGGCTTGGCGGGAGGAGGCTGAGGTGTGTAAACTCATACCGTGCAGGTTACCTGGGTCTCTGGTGCTCCTGCACCATTCCTCCAGGGACAGGATAAAAGGGCAACAGGTCTATTCACCATGAGCAGAACTTTTCCATCAGCACCCAGGCCTCCAGAGGTTTAAGGGAAGCGTGTACCTGCTTGCAGGTGACCTCCTGGTTGCGGACAAGGGACCCAACACTCCAGGGAGACTTGAGGTCTTCTATTCCGGCCTGGCTTTAACCACAGCCACAGTTCACTCTGTGGAGGGATTTACCCCCACCACAATGGTGGCTGTCCACTCTAAGAAAATAGAGAGGGGACCCTTCCACCTTGGCTGATCATCTTCCTCACTTGTTTGCAAATGACTCCACAGCTTCTTCCGAACTGGAGAGCCTCCTTTCAATTCTCCAGCTTGGAGAGCTAACCCGACATCCTTAATGGGACCACCTGGTCATTAAATTGACCAATTCAGGGAAAATAACTGATCCCTAGACAATCTGATCTTCTGATTCCCTCACCTTGGGATTCTGATTCATGTGGAGAAAATTCCGCTCTTTAACCCACGTTATTCACGCTTCTCAGGGAAAGGGACCAAAAGAATGGCAAAGAGCGAGACAGAAAGAAAGAAAGAAAGAGATCGCAAACTTCTGTACCGCAGCTTTGTATGCAACAGAATTTCCCAAAACGAATGATAGCTCATGATGGGTTTTTTCAGAGAACCCGTTCCTCTATAGAATCATGTCAAGCATGTGCCACAACGGTCCAGAGATAGAATGAAAGGGGTCAGAAAATACATTGGAGTAAAAGGTATCTCAGTACAAAGCATCTGATTGTTCGATTCATGTCCCAGTCAGCCATCTTCAATTATTTCTGACATTCTGTAGAAAGGTCAACAATGAACCCCATTCCTTTCAGGACATTCTAACCTCTGTGGAGGTCACTTCTTTTAATAGTAATTTCAGAGAATTTTGAGCAATATGTAATTCAACAACTCACACAATTATAGATTTAAATGCTGTTCGGATACTGACAATTAGCAGAACCACATTGACCAGACATCTTAAGTAGGCAACCGTCCAGTCCAGATATAAAAAAAAAGATTAAATCTTTCAAAGTACATAGTATTTCTCATCTAAACAACAGTACTGCTGAATGTTAACTGCGGTCAATAAATCTGACTCGGGGAAGGTGAAATGACTCACAGGAGTGAGAATGCAATACATTTGAGGGTAAGCAGCATCCAGCAGAAGAAAGAGAACTCTTAAATTTATGTGCACCTAATATATCTACAGTCGGACCATGCTATTAGTGTTGCACAATTACTCATGAAAGTCACTCACATGACAGAAGCAGAAAGTGGTAAAAAGATGAATGAGGCATATAAGAGAGGGAGAAAAGAAGAATTCAGAGTTCTTGCAGATGTGAAGCGAGTCACTAAAATTGAAATGCCGACAGACGTCATCCCATAATGCCATAAGATAACCTTCTTTCATTGTGGAACTTTGGATCACATTTATTTTCAGTGGTGGAATGAAATCATATTTGTAGCCCAGACCTTTAATATCCTCTGCCTACTATTTCATTAAGGGCAATAACCAGCTTATTTCAAGCGAATGTTGAAAGAGCAGACAGATCTCATAGCAAGGCAAGGACTTTGATGCAAATTTGTTGCTGATGCCTTTTTGTACTTGGTCTAACCTGAAAACAAAAAATGCCGGAAATTGTAGGGGGTCAGGCAGCATCCATGGTGAGAGCACGCTAACATTTCGAGTCTAGATGACTCTTCACCAGAGCGATTGGTTTGACCTAACCCTTTCTGATGCACTAAATCCAATATTGTTCCCTAGTCCATGTTTTACCTTTTTCCTCAACATTACTTGTTGAGGTACATGATGAGCAAAAAAAGCTCCTATTCTGAGTAATCAATAATGGAGCATGGCCAATATTATGAGCTGAATGGGGTAATTTAAGGCTTGTCAGAACTGAATTGCTTTGATAGGTGATGGCTATTTGTACTTTATGAACTATTAATATAATCGGCAACAAAACACAAAATTTAAACATTTACTGTTGGTATGCAGCGTAGTTTAGCACAATCTGCAGGACAAGCCTGGAACTCCTCATGCTCTGCTTCTTTCTAAAATCAAAGAACTACCTGGTGTAGTACAAACTGTGAGTCATAGCCACCATACTCTCCACTCCTCTCAAACCCAAGCAATATACTCACCCACAACACCACGGGAGAGAGCAAGAGAATGAAAAACAGCAAGAGAAAATGAAACAAGAATCAAAAAGAAAGAAATGCGAAAGAGAGAAGGAAAGATGTGTTATGAGTATATTTAGAGGAATAAGTATTTTGACACCTGGTTGATAGATCTTGTTATGTAAAACCTGTTATTGATAAGATTGAGTTGGTCATGGTGGTAACTGGAAAAATTATTTTTAATTTATGTCGTACCGATAGACTAATGGGATTAGAGTGACAATGTGATCCTCCAACCTCAGTCAAAACAGGATGTTGGCGGGTTGCAGTACACTGACATAACATGAGATTATATTTGGAGGGTGTGAGTCGGGAGCTGATGTGAGGGCTGAAAGGATGTTTCATGTTTTAACCTTTAAATACTCAATTGGCCAACCCCAAAGGGGTTTCCAACTCCTCAGGTTTTCCAGGGTTATCCGTTCTGACTTGTAATCCAGCTCATATCTCTGGACCAAATATCCAATGCACAGGCAGCCACTTTCAAAGGTCAGGATAATGGAGCTCAAAATTCTCTCATTCCCTGGTGAGCAAACATCTGAGTCCTTCATGTTTTCTACCAATAGCACACTCTCTCTTGTTCTCTACCTTTGAGCTATGGAATGGAGGAAAACATGACCTTTTAAGAATTAGCAATAATAAAAGGGGAAGAACATATCCAAGGGAATACTGTGAAAGACTGCACTAAGGTGCAAGGTTACAAGCTCATCACCATGCTGGTATATTTACCTGAGTTGTAAGTGCAGACGTTGGGTTGATCAACATTCAACCTTAATCAAATGAATTAAAGAAAATAAAGGGTGTTATCTGATAAGAATAATGCATTATGTGACCCCTGACTTCAGCTAATTCTATGCTTAACTGTGTCAAATGATTGAACAATAAAGGTTTGTCATGATGACAGATCAGAATCCGAAAGTACCACTGATATTCAATTATTTTTCAAAACACAATTTGGAATTACAAATTAACGTCTATTGCAGCTATAACACAGTGACTTCAGTTGTAAGTCCAGTCATTGTCTGCATGGTGTCAGGGAAACTTCAAAGAGAAAGAGAGGAATGTAACAGGAAAAAATAACAAAGAGATTGACTAGCTCCCTCGTCTCAGCAGAAAGCTATCTCTTCCACAAATATTAAAAAAAAGGTCAACAACCTCCACACTACTCAGTGCATGTTAGTAACTTAACGTATTGGTTCAGCTGTTCAAACGCCCCTGTCCTCCAAGTAAACAAAATAACTTCTGCTCTCTCTTTCTTTCACTTCCACCCAGTAAGCCACTGTCAAAAGGAATCACACAAGGAGTTTCAATTCTACTGTGTCTGTTGTTCTTGGTGTGGTCTCTTTTACATTGGGGAAACAGGACGCCAATTTGCGGAACGTTTCAAAGAATCTCCAGGACACACGCACCACACCTTGTGACCGAACATTTCAACTCCCCCTCCCACTCCACCAAGGACATACAAAGTTCTGGGCTTCCTCCACTGCCAAATTCTAGCCACCCAATGCCTGGAGGAAGAATGCCTCATCTTCTGCCTTCGGACTCTTCAACTACACGGGATCTATGTCGATTTCACCTGTTTCCTGATCTCCCCTCCCCCCACTTTATCCAAGATCCAGCCCTCAAACTCAGCACCGCCTCTTGAACTGTCCTACCTATCCATCTTCCTTCCAACCTATCGGCTCCACCCTCCTCTCTGACCTATCACCATCACCCCCCCCACCTTCATCTACCCATCGCATTCCCAGTGATATTCTCCCTTATGTCTCAGCCCCCTTGCCCCCAACTCAATTCCTGATTAAAAGCTTATGCTCGAAATGTCGACTTTCCTGCTCCTCAGATGACCTGCTGTGCTTTTCCAACATCACACTTTTTGACCCGGATCTCCAGCATCTGCAGTCCTCACTCTCTCTAAGGAATTTGAATTGACCTACAAGCCAGGATTCTCAAAACTGGCAGTCCAGCTAGCTATGTCAATACTGCTTGTAATCTTCATGCAATGACTACAACATTGAAATATCTGACGTTCACAAACTATCCAGATACATATCCATTCTTTCAAAATATTTTATCTTGCTAGACTGAGCTTTTATGTCTGTTGCTCTTCTTCCTACGTTTAGAAATCTATATTCTCACTTTTTGTAGTTGAAAGAAGCGTGATTAAATTGGCTCCTTTTATAACTTAAGTTAATTTAGTTATAAAATTAGGAAGGAAGGTGTCATTTTAAAACTAACCTTATTGTGACCAGCCAAAGATGAAGGTGAATAGCCCAGGAGAGACAATTCGCTCCTCCTCAACTGGGAGCTCACAGACTGAGACCATAAAAGCACAAGACAAAAATAGGCCATTCAGTCTATTGTGTCTGCTCTGCCATTCATAGAGTCATAGAGTCAGAGAGATGTACAGCTCGGAAACAGACTCTTCGGTTCAGCTTGTCCATGCCAACCAGATATCCCAACCTGATCTAGTCCCACTTGCCAGCACCCAGCCCATTTTCCTCTAAACCCTTCCTATTATTCATAGAGTCATAGAGTCAGAGAGATGTACAGCTTGGAAACAGACTCTTCGGTTCAACTTGTCCATGCCAACCAGATATCCCAACCTGATCTAGTCCCACTTGCCAGCACCCAGCCCATTTTCCTCTAAACCTTTCCTATTCATATGCTGATCCAGGTGCCTTTCAAATGTTGCAATTGTACCAGTCTCCAGCACTTCCTCTGGCAGCTCATTCCACACACCTTCCATCCTGTGCACGAAGAAGTTGCCCCTTAGGTCTCTTTTATATCTTTCCCCTCTCACCATAAACCCATGCCCTGTAGTTCTGGACTGCCCTACCCCAGGGAAAAGACTTTGTCTATTTACCCAATCCATGGTCTTCATGATTTTATAAACTTCTACAAGGTCACCCCCTCAGCCTCCACCACTCCAGGAAAAGCAGCCCCAGCCTAATGAGATCATAGTTGATGATCATCTTCAATTCAACTTTCTTGCCTTTTTGATCCCCTTACTGATTAAAAATATATTTCGCCTTTGAATATACAGAATGAACCAGTTTCTGCGGTAGCTCTCTGCTGTAAACCATATCCATAGATTCACAATCATCAGAAAAAATCCTTCTCATCTCTAACCTTGAATCTGTAACCACTTACTGCAGGATTATGCCGTCTGGTCTTCTAGTCTTCCACAAGGGGAAACAACCTCTGCACATCTGTCCTGACAAGTCCGCTAAGAATCTTTTTATGTTTGAACAAGACTGCAACCCATTCTTCTGTATTCCAACAAGTACAGGCCTATTCTATTCAAATTAAAAAAGCTGAAAGGACTGTGAATGCTGGTATTCAGAAACAAAATCAGAAATTGCTGTAAAATCTCAGCAGATTAGATTAGGTTACTTATATTAGATTACTTAGATGGCAGCATCTGTAGACAGAAATCAGAGTTAACATTTCATGTCCAGTGACCCTTTTCACAACTCACAGTCTATTCAATCTCTCCTCAGAAGACAGTCTCTTCGTACCTGGTATCAACCTGGTCAATATTCTGTGGACAACCTCCAATGCACATGTATCTTTCTATAGATAAGGGGCTCAGAACTGTTCACAGTAATCCAAATGCAGCCTGACTAGTGCCTTGATTGACTTTAGCAATGTCTGCCAATCATTTTATATTTCATCCCCTTTGAAAGAAAGGCCAACACGTCATTTGACTTTCCTATTACACACTGAACGTGTATGCTAGGTTTTTTGTGATTCGTGTGTGGACTCCTCAGTACCTCTGTTCTGTAGCTCTCTGCAATTTCTTTCTCCAATTAATAATATTCAGCTCCTCTATCCTTCCTGTCAAACTGTGTAACCTCACATTTACCCACATTCCATTCCATCTGCCAAGTTTTTGCCTACTCACTTAACCTGTCTAGATTCCGCCATACACTCTGTGTGTTAATCCTCGACACTTGCCTTTCCATCTGTTTTTGTGTCATATTGAGGAATCCCTTCTAGAACATTAAATTGGGGAAACTTGACTGGTCATTGTTCATCAACATTGGAACACTGGAACTCTGCGATGCAATGACTGGATTTTTCACAGTGTAACTGAAAGACAAATGCGATCAAGAGTCAAACAAACAATTGACCTCTTTTTAAAAAAGCCCAATCTAGAAATATTAACTTTCCTCTCTTCTCCAACACTCTTATCCCTCATTCTGCTGCCAGAGGAGCAGATGAACATTGATAAACGTAATGCTGCAATGCCATTCAAAATGCAATTAGGAGGTCATTAGAATGGCATATAATATGTAGTAAATGGATTCAGTTAACAAGTACAAGGTGCCGTCATGCAAATTGTTTTCCTCAGTATCTACTTATTACAATTACATGTGGATTCACAATTGAAAAAGGACTTAAACAAGGACAATATTCAATCACACTTAGTTTGTTTGCACAAAAGACAAATGCAACTTGATCCCTTGTCTAGTGGAGGTCACTTATGAATTAATATCCCTACTACTTTTAATGCCTATATCCCATTAGTCGATACGGAATTGAGCATCAGAGATTGCAATCTTTCTGACATGATTTCTTACAGAACTGTGAGTGTACTTTCCTCACAGGAGTTGCAGCAGTTTGAGAAGTCAGCTCACCATCATCTTCAAGGGCAATTAGGCACAGGTAATAAATGCTGGCCTTGTCAGTGATACCCACATCTCAAGAATGAATTGCAAAACAATTTCCACTCCATATCCAAAGTTCTCATCACTTTTTCCTTTAAATAAGGTGATGGCTCACTTGCTTTTCTATTTCCAGCTGCTTTGCCAGTTCCTTACCAATCAGAGAGGAAACAATGGACAGTCATGCTTGTTTTTTATATAGTGCAGTCACATTTAGCTATTTTACCAAGCCTTTACTTACAGGGATCTGTGTGGTAGGGAGATATCTATAATGACTCGCCTCCTGTGGTGTACTTTATCAAAAGCCTTCTGCAAATCTATGTATATTAACATCCATTGGTTGCTCTTTGTCAATTTTATTTGTAATATCTTCAAAGCATGCTAAGAAATTCAAACTGATTATTCCCAATCAAACCATTAGCAACCAACTGTCTATTTATCGCATTCTTCATATTACATTCTAGTGATTTCCCAAGCTACTGATGTCAGGCTAACAGGTCTTTAGTTCTCAGTTTTCTCTCACTTGCTCATAGTCACCTCCTTCAAACAACAACTTTCATCCCCATTACTTTCTCCAGTACAACCTTCCTAATGGTGGTATCCTTCAACTTCTTATTCTCCCCAGCAACCTGAAGCTCTAGCTCCAAGTACCAATGTTATTTTTTCAAGATATTTATTATCCTATATTCCAAGCCAATCTGGCTGTAATCTCCTATTCATGTTGTATTTGCTAAAGCCAATAGTTACATCAATCGGCAAAAAGACTAACCACTACCCCATACAATTTACAGGCCATAGGTAAACAAACAATGCAAATTTCCAAACAAATAAAGAAGTCCCTGAATTTTCACACTTGGCATGATCTTTTTTCTCTTTTTAAACTATATTTATAAATTAAATCTAACAGTTTATCAATATCTCCTGTATCTGAAATGCTGGGAACTTTAACGTATTGCTTAAATGGTCTGAGGGAATGGGGGTTGGGGTAATCTTTTGAAGGCCTCACCCAACTTCATTTCTGATCGTTTTCCTATTGTGACTACAGAGGATTCCAATTTGCAGTGTGTCTGAGGTACCAAGCAAGCTCCAGCTGAAGGAATTGAATGGGAATTATTGACCTCATTCGGAAATCGGTTAGGTGGCAGAAGGCAGAGAGGATGAATAATGGCTAAGCACTTAAATAGGAAGCAGTGTTGAATGATCTTGCAGTAGGAACTGTGCTGGGCCTTGACTATCTCAATATTGATCGATTATTTATTGATAACTCATAGACCCCAGCGGGATCAGGATGTCCTCATTCGTGAGCGACTCAAAGTTAGCATGCAGGTGCTGCAAACAATTATGAAAACAAGTGCATGTTGCCATTCATTTTAATGAGATTGCTGGACAAAAGTAAAAAATGGGACTAGATTGGGTTGGGATATCTGGTCGGCATGGACGAGTTGGACCGAAGGCTCTGTTTCTATGCTGTACATCTCAATGACTCAATGTCCAGCTGCAGCTGTACACAGACATGATGAGACCACACCTGGAACACTGCACATTTTTACCATCCTTATTTAAAAGAGAGAGAGATATTTTTAATCATCCTATTCAAATGTTATAATACACCTTCCTATCATGTGGCCTTCCAGCTCAGAGGTAAGGACACATCACTACATCACAAGTGTCCCTGTGGGGACATGTATACTTGTCATAGAGGGAGTTCAATAGACCTTCAACAGATTTAGCAAATATCAAAAGGACTGCAGATGCTGGAAATCAGACAGAAAAACAAAAATTGCTGGAAAAACTCAGCAGGTTAGGCAGCATCTACAGACAGAAAGCAGAGTTGATCTTTCGGGATCCAGTGACCCTGGCAACTGGTCCTGAAATGTTAATTCAGCCACTTCTCCACTGAATTAACATTTCAGGACCAGTGGCCAGGGTCACTGGATCCCGAAAGATCAACTCTGCTTTCTGTCTGTAGATGCTGCCTGACCTGCTGAGTTTTTCCAGCAATTTCTGTTTTTCTGTCTGATTTCCAGCATCTGCAGTCCTTTTATTTTTTCCAGAAATTTCTGTTTTTGTTTCAGCAGATTAATGCCTGGAAAGGCACAATTGTCTTGTGACGAGAGGAACCCAGGGCTGTATTCCTTAGAGTGTCAAAGAATGAGAGGTGACTCACTGAAACTGACAACATGCACACAGGCGTGACAGGGTATATAGAGATAGGATATTTCCACTGGCTGGTGATTCACAAACCAAGGCTCTCAGGTTATGGGGTAGGCCATTTAAAAGGGAATTCCATCATTTCAGAGCATTGTGAAGCATTGGAACTCTCTCACCCCGAAGGCTCAATCATCGATCATGTTCAACAGAAATTAGTCGGGATTTCTGGAGACCAATGGCATTAAGGGAAATAGCAAATGAAAGCCATATTGGGGAGAAGACTTTGGATGTAGGTTTGCTAGCTGAGCTGAAAGGTTCATTTCCAGACTTTCGTTACCTTACTAGGCGACATCTTCAGTGGGCCTCATGCGAAGCAATGCTGAAAATTCCTGCTTTCTATGTTTGGGTTTCTTTGGGTTGCTGATGTCATTCCCTATGTTATAACATCATCACAGGAACTGACATCAGCAACCCAAAGAAACCCAAACATATAAATAGAAAGCAGGAATTTTCAGCATTGCTTCACATGAGGCCCACTGAAGATGTCGCCTAGTAAGGTAACGTAACGTCTGGAAATGAACCTTTCAGCCCAGCGAGCAAACCTACATCCAAAACCTCAACCTGAGCTCCAAATCTTCTCAAAACTCGCTGAGGAGAAGATCACCACAATCTAATGAATAACTAGATAAGAGCAGGCTCAATTGGCTAAATGGCCTGTGTCTATTCCTATGTTTAGCAATGGCATAGTGAGTATGTCATTGGAGGCATGGTAGGATGGAGGCAGAATAAATAATGTGGATGGGAGCATAATTTATCTCCGTCTCTGTAATTTTTAGTTGATGGATAGATTCCAGCGTAGGCATACGTGAAGTAATCCCTTTTGAACGAAAAAAGTACAGCTTGCAGTTATTTTAAAATCATGAAAAGCTAGAGATCTAAAGAGATTTAAGGGTCTGCGTGTACAGACCCCCAAAATATTGTAGAAAAGTGAAATCCTGAGATGCTGGAAATCAGAGATAAAAATAGAACATTTTGGAAATACTCAATGGCTCTGGCAGTATCTGTGGAGAAGGATATTAAGAGATATGGAGCCTCATTGGTCAAATGGAGCATAAATGGCAGGTAACATTCCAATTACTGGCACTCTGAGGTTTTCTTTCTTATGATAATGGGTGTATATTAACACAAGCTATTCCTCGAATGAAGTCAAAATACAGCATAATAACTGACATCTCTCTCAAATGTAAATAGTATCAAGTTCCATATGTAGGCTATCGATTTCCTGTTTTAGTTCTTCATGTTCACTGTTGATTTGATCACTCTCTCCAACAGCCCTCAAACATGAAGTCCTGAATAAATTATAACCTCTTCCTTACAAAGCCATTGTTTAATTCCCACTTCAGGCCTGACTCCCTTTCACCTCATGGTTAGATTATTTGTACCTAGGTTAATCTTTCTCAGAATATCACGTCTAAATGTCTCCTATTTTCCACTTCCAGAACAATCTTCCCATCTATCTTTTTTCTGAAACTCATGGAGAATACCATTCATGTATTTCCTGCAGACGTAGCAGTGTGATCGCAGCTACCGGTTAGAGGATCACAAAGTGAAGTGTCCGAAGACACTGGAGTTAGGACATATACTGTTTCAAAATTAGATTAAAGGCCACATTCAGAATTGGTGCAATCTGATTAAATTTGCAGGCAGTGACCAAATTAGCAATCCAATGTGAAAAGAGAGTCAAAGACTAAACAACAACAAAGGGCACCAGAGCTTTGTGTTAGTTTTGTGTCCTTCACACAATAAAATGTCCCAAAGTGCCTTTCTTAGAACAGAGAAAAACTGTTTTTTTTTGTCTGGAGCTTTGTCAGGAAAGTAACCCTTTCACATCTTTGCTATAAGGTCTTCCAATGTCCACTTGGTACATCGATCTTTGCTTTAATACGTGTTTGAAGCTCAGAGTGAGAATGGAAGTGATGAAACAATGGCTGGATCGAGAAAGTGAGATAGCCGAATCTTCCAATAATTGGTGATAGAGTAAAGGGTGAACTGGCACTGAAGCAATAAAAACATTGGCGATATACAGCAGCTAATTTGCACACAGTAAAATCTCACCAAGAGCAGTGTGATGCCAACAGTGTGGGTTCAATTCCCATCACCAGTTTAAGGTTACCATGAAGGACTCTCCTTCTCAACTTCTTTCCTCACCTGAGGTCTGGTGGCCCTCAGGTTAAGTCACCACCAGTCGCTTCTCTCTCATGCAAGAGCATCTCCCGTGGTCTGGTGAAACTATAGCGACACAACAAAATCTCACCAAAAGCAATTAGATAATGATTAGGACACAAGTTTTAGCAATGTTGCTTGAGGGCTAAATATTGATCAGGTCATCACAAAGTACTCACTATTTTTCTTCAAGACTTCATTTAACATCTCAGTCAAGAGAATATAGAAATCTCACAGGACTGCACTGAGCTACATTTTTTGGTGAAATTTCTACAACAGATGTCAAACACTTTTTCTGAATTAAAGACAAAGATGCTACCATTAAGTTATAGCTGACATGAAATTCGACTGGCTCATCATCATATTGAGAGCTGAAGAATCCGTACAGTCAACGAGTGATATTCCCAGCTGCTAAGAATGTCTGGACTCAAGAAAATCAAACTCCATAAATTATTACTTTGAAACAAATATGCACGCAGCTCTGATATACAATGTACTGCTAATCTCCATTGTAACAATACAAAGTCTGAAATCACCATCACTTTGAAACATACGGCTTTCTTTCTTTTAAAAAAAAGATGATTTGAAATCTAGTTCAAAGATTATTCAGCAAATCTCTGAAGATCTAAATCCTGTCATCACTCATCATTCTTTTTGCCTTGGATGATTAAGAAAATGAAAATGTTATTGCATCGGCTGCACATCAAGCATACCCAGTAACATTTTCATTTTCTTAATCATCCAAGGATTCCCCTCCATCATGGTTGACAAGGCACTCAACCATGTCCACCCCATTATCACTTTTTTGCCCTTGCCTGCCCCTCCCAGAACCATGATAGGAAGTCTGCTCCCACTTTATCTGATGGCATTTGATAGTAATCAGTATTATTTTCCATTTAACGCTCTTGTAGACTCACCTTTTGCTTCTTTACATGCCTGATTAGCATCTCCCTTCGATTTACACACTATCATGCAATCTCTCTCAATTTCCACTAAACACAGACCTTTCTTTTTTTAAAAATTCCCTCTCCCTCTCTGCACATTTGCTTTAAAATCTATTATATCTCTAAACCCTTCCAGCTTGAATGCAAGATCATTGACCTAAAACTTCTCTATTCCAGCACTTACCGCCTTTCATTACACATTTCCAGTCCATGCCAGACTTTGTGTTACACCTGCAGCTAAACTGTTCCACTATTTATTTTCACATAACCATGCCATAGTGATTATAACAAAGTCAGCCAGGTGGACCTCATGAAGTGCGAGTTCCTTGTCAATCTGGTCCAATCAGGGAGCCCTGGCTAACAAATATTAACAGGAATTCCGGAGAGGTGGGCGCCGCAGGGAGTGGAGTGCATCATTTCTCCCTCCAACTCTATTTTGATTTAGTCCCTACCCTCCCCCTCACTGTTTTGATCACACAGCATTGCCCTTTGATGTGAAGGGCAGTGTTTGTCACTGGCCACTT
Organism: Chiloscyllium plagiosum; assembly: GCF_004010195.1. Taxonomy (NCBI): domain Eukaryota; kingdom Metazoa; phylum Chordata; class Chondrichthyes; order Orectolobiformes; family Hemiscylliidae; genus Chiloscyllium; species Chiloscyllium plagiosum. The sequence goes on along the minus strand of NC_057725.1, from coordinate 56,842,948 downwards.
GGGTGTTTTCCTATCTTCCTGGTGGTGGAATTTGAATAAAGATTTGTGCACTTTGTGTCTTTCACTGTGTCTCACACCTGGACACACACACACCATGGGTGCTGGGGATAAAATAAGCACTACCGCACTTAGGCGGTAGTGTGGGGTTAAAAAAAGAAGAAGAAAAAAAGAAAAAAAAAGAAACAAAAAATTAACAGGAATGCCAGAGGTTCTGTTCACTCTGAGTGCTGCCTTTGAGGAAGCCAGACATTGTCAAGTATTCTGAATGTGTAAAGAAAGAGTGACTTGATGACGGGAGACCGGCCTCCGTGGGGCTATTTCATATGCTCCAACTCTTTTCCATAAATGTTAGGCTTCATCCTCTTGGAATTGAGAGTTATGGCAACGATGAATCAGCAAGGTTTTCCAGCAATAAACATGTCCCAGATAAGTGAAAACAAATGTCCTTCCAGCCCATTAACTTGAACTGAAGAGTTCACAACAATCTGCTTTCCAGGCTTTGGTTTCTTAGCTCGTTACACTGCCTTTCCACCATAAGACAAATTTATTCATTAACAGGGGATGGAATCTCATGAAGTCGACTAAGATCTTGATTGCTTACTGGACAGCTGCCCAAAGCTCATCTTCCTTCCTCTGGAAAATTCATGTCCCACACAGGCACTTAACAGACTAGCCATAAGCCTTCACCACAGGATCAAAGACCCTAGAGGTTAAAGTTTCACCCCATGAGAGCTGCTGGCCAGTTTGGTAGTTCTATTGAACTGCAGTGCCATAGGGGAAGTGGTGGTTGCCAATGTTATGACATCTCCTGGAGGCCTGGGGTCATTGCTGAATTGTAGGCCATGGGTGATTGATGATGGTTACCACATTTGCTTTGACCATCTGCCCTCACATCTCTGCTTCTTAAAGCTAACTGTAGAATGCTCACTATAAAAGCTACATCTTGCATTGAGTGCCTGACCTCTTAACTCCCTTTACATTATGTGCAAGACAGGAGTGACATGGAGTACTTTCTGTTTGCCTAGATGGGTGCAGTGCCAACAACATCTAAGAGGTTCAACATCACACAGTATGAAGCAGCCCACCTGATAGAAACTTCATCCACCATCTTAAGAATTTATTGCCTGGACTACTTGTACACCATCACTAAAGTGTATATTATCTGCATGGTACACTGCGGAAATTTGGCAAGACTTCTTTGACAGCATCTTACAATCTCTTGATATCTGCCAACTAAGAACAAAGGTGGAAAAACATTTTGCTCTTAGGGATTTGTCTGGATGTGGAAATTGTAAGATGTATCAATAGCTTTGATAATATATAATGTTTGAAAATGTGTAGGGGAGGGGAGGATATTCAGAATGCAACTTGCCAGCTACATTGTCCATGTCTTCTTTTATAAAGGCACTTTTTGTAATGCCAACAGGTTGGAACTCTGCAATACTCCGGACACTTTCAGCCCTTAAATCTAAAATATGTTCTTTTCTTAAGAAAGGGTTGCTCCAGAGATTGTAGGTTTAAATTCAGTGGTTCGCAGGCATTAAAAGTTCTGTGTGGGGCCAATGAAATGGTAACAGGTTAAAGATAGGAAAGCAACCTCAAACTGAAAGAGGCCACTTTGAGATCATGAGAGGGCTGACTGTTAAGCAGCACACACTCCCACTCTCCTGAAGTCCCATCTCTGCACCACCCCATCCAGCCCACACAGCAGGATAACAATTTCCTCCTGGCTGCCACGTCTGGGACAAATGTTAGCAACCAGGCATGGCATCTGCAGGCTTGCCTAGATGCAGGGCAACGTTTTTCATGTGGCACGGGTGTAGGTATGTGGTGAATTTGAGGATGTCACTGAGTAGTGACCTGTTCTGGGAACAGTGCCTGGTAAACAGGGTGGAAATCAGGCAGGACGTTGATAGTTAACACAGAGGGATCAGTAAGATTGTGAGAAAACTCATTAGGCCTCGCAGAGAAAGTCCCTCCAAACAAAAAACTGACACATTTTCTTTTTGCTAAATCCAAGCTGCAAGATTCAGCACATCCTTTCTTTGTTGAAAACCTGGTTCCTCACAGTCCACACTCTCTTTTATTATTTTTAAAGGGATGGAACACTTAAGTAAATTGCTAAGTTACAATGCAGCTCCACGAACAGGCGAAGAGGGGCCAACTCTTGCCCTGGAGCAGGTGGTTTTCTGAACTAGAGGGCTAAAGCAGCAACTCTCAAAATACAAATGGATAGCAGGAAAATCCAACTCTGCACTCCCCAAACAGCCTGGGAATGTTCACTCCACGGGACTGATCAATCAGAGAAAATTTGAAAGTCAGGAAATGGTGGGGAACATAAGAAATAGGAGCAGGAGTAGACCATTCAGCCCCTCAAGTCTGGTGCACCAATCAAGAAGATGGTGGCTAATCTGGCCCAAGGGCTTTCCTGCCAGCGCCTCATAACCCTCAACTTCCCAAACTTTCAAAGCTCTATCTACCTCCTCCATTCACGGGCTGGCTCTCTATTTAACTTATCAGCAGCAATCGTGGGAGACAAGTAACCTGCAAATGGAGGATCAGTGAGCAGATAGTGCTGGGAGTGAGGGAATCATCAGGGAAGCTGTAGAGAGGACGGGGAGAAGGAGAGGGAAAGGAGGGGGAAGAAGAAAGGGTGAAGCAGTTTTTGCTGAGGCGAGGTTCAGGTGCACTTATAGCCTGACTGAGATCAGAAGCATCCTTTGTTTGAGGTTAGGAGAGGTGCCTTTTGCCAGATCTCTGCTGGCATCTATCTGGGAAATGAAGGGTTGGAGAATGGTTAGAATTGTGGGAGGGTGGAGAAAGAGGGGTGGGGGTGTTAGGGGGCTGCAAGGGGGTTGAGAGGAAGTGCATAGACAAGGATGCTGCAATGGAAAGTGGGAAGACAAGAAGATTGCAAGGGAAGTTGAGGGAGGTCGAGGCTGCAAGAGGGAGGGAGAGCAAAGACATTGCTAAGGGAGGAGAGAGAGGCTGTAACTGAGAGATCTGTTTCCAACCTGTGAATAACTGAATGCTCAGCCAGTTGGGATTCAAGAAAACTTTAAATAAGGCATTGTATTTCTTGCAAATGAATGGAGAATTCTAATTTAAGCCTGCATATGTTCAGGAATTACGATACTGGGAAAAAAAAGTATACTGAGTCCTACTGTAATGAAAAATGTGTCAATTGATTTTTGTTGAAAAAATCACATTTGTGGCAGATTTTAAATCAGTTCTCTCCTCTTTACGAATATCAATGTTATTTCCCCTTTAGTTCGATACTTCTTATGAGTTAGCCTAATGAGTGCAAGATCAAAACTTCAGTAAATGTGTCCTTTTCAGCAACACACAAATTCTGTACTAATGAATGACTAGCTGTGTCAATTGTAAAACATAAATCTGAGATTGAGACCTGACATGCAGTAAACAGAGTTGTAACTGCCTGTTAAAAATGTTCCAGCTTTGTGTCTGTATGATAAAGTTCATCAGCTATGATCTCAGCAGTCTGCAGAAGGTATGTTTAAGGTGATGGCTTTTCATGTGTGGAAGTGTGTGTCAGTTATTTGTAGTAAAACAAAATTGTGTTGTTGAGTTTTGGCTTAATCCTATGTCAAATTCAAATCTGTGGTCTCCAAGAAATTAATCTTTTCCCTGTGTGTTGTGACTTTATGCTTAACGGGGAGTTTGTAAAAAATTAATATAGCAACAAGTTTTTCCAATCCAGCTTCTGTGTAAATCCAAATATCCCATACATCAACACAAATACAGAAAGTATTGTTATCATGTAATTTCACTGTCTAATAGAC
>NC_057725.1:56773733-56838645 GCF_004010195.1 Chiloscyllium plagiosum | reverse complement strand
AATTGACCTGTACAAGAAGGATGGATTGCACCTGAATTGGAAGGGGACTAATATACTGACAGGGAGATTTATTAGAGCTGCTGAGGAGGATTTAAACTAGTAAGGCGGGGGGCGGGTGAGGGGGTTACCCAGGGAGATAGTGAGGAAAGAGATCAATCTGAGACTAGTAGAGTTGAGAACAAAGGTGAGTCAAACAGTCAGGGCAGGCAGGGACAAGCCAGAGAACTAGATAGGACTGATAAAGTAAACTGCATTTATTTCAATGCAAGATGCCTAACAGGGCAGGTAGATGAACTCAGGGCATGGTTAGGAACATGGGACTGCGATATCATAGCAATTACAGAAACAAGGCTCTGGGATGGGCAAGACTGGTGGCATAATGTTCCAGGATACAAATGCTACAGGAAGGATAAAAAGTGAGGCAAGGGAGGAGGGAGAGTGGCGTTTTTGATAATGGATAGCTGCACTTAGGGAGGGTATTCCTGGAAATATATTCAGGGAAGCTATTTGAAAAATAAGAAAGGGATGATCACCTTATTGGGATGGTATTATAGACCCTCCCCTCCACCCCCCCAATAGTCAATGGGAAATTGGGGAACAAATTTGTAAGGAGAAGTCTACCTCAGAGTGCAATGGGATCTTGACCAGATCGGCCAATGGGCTGAGGAGTGGCAGATGGAGTTTAATTTAGATAAATTTGAGGTGCTGCATTTTGGAAAGACAAATCTGAGCAGGGCTTATACACTTAATGGTAAGGTCCTAGGGAGTGTTGCTGAACAAAGAGACCTTGGAGTGCAGGTTCATAGCTCCTTGAAAGTGGAGTCACAGGTAGAAAGGATAGTGAAGAAGGCGTTTAGTATGTTTTCCTTTATTATCAGAAATTGGTATTGGAATTTGGAGGTCATGTTGTGGCTGTACAGGACATTGGTTAAACCAGTTTTGGAATATTGTGTGCAATTTTGATCTCCTTCCTATTGGAAGGATGACAAAGAGACCTTGGAGTGCAGGTTCATAGCTCTTTGAAAGTGGAGTCACAGGTAGAAAGGATAGTGAAGAAGGCGTTTAGTATGTTTTCCTTTATTATCAGAAATTGGGTATTGGAATTTGGAGATCATGTTGTGGCTGTACAGGACATTGGTTAAACCAGTTTTGGAATATTGTGTGCAATTTTGGTCTCCTTCCTATTGGAAGGATGTTGTGAAACTTGAAAGGGTGCAGAAAACATTTACAAAGATGTTGCCAGGGTTGGAGGATTTGAGCTATAGAGAGAGGTTGAATAGGCTGAGGCTATTTTCTCTGGACCGTCAGACGTTGAGGGGTGACATTATAGAGGTTTATAAAATCACAAGGGGCATTGATAGGGTAAACATACAAGGTCTTTTCCCTGGGGTGGGAAAGTCCAGCACTAGAGGGCATAGGTTTAGGGTGAGAGAGGAAAAGGTTAAAAGGGACCTAATGGGCAATATTTTCACGCAGAGAATGGTGCATGTATGGAATGAGCTGCCAGAGGAAGTGGTGGAGGCTGGTACAATTACAACATTTAAAAGGCATCAGGATATATATATAAATATGAAGGATTTAGAGGGATATGGGCCAAGTGCTGGCAAATAGAACTAGATTAGGTTAGGATATCTGGTCGGCATGGCGAGTTGGACCGAAGATTTTGTTTCACTCCTGTACAGTTCAATTACTCGTTATTAATGTCATTGATCATATCTGTATGCGTGGTGGATATGTTGCATTATCTCTCTGGTCATCAACCATGAAGACCAGTCCAAAATACCTGTTCAAATTACATTACTATCTCGTTTTCTCTTAATCATTCACAGAGTCATTTTCTATAGGTACAATCCTGAGTTTGTTAACTCTTGTTTTCAAACTGTGAATGGAAACTATTCATATCTGTTTTCATATTTCTGGCTAGCTTTCTCTTAGCCTATATTTTTACTTCCTTATGAATCGTTTAATGACTATTTGCAGTTTTTATATTCCGTCTGATCTTTTGATCTGTCACTCACCTTTGTGCAATTGTATGCTTTGTCGCTCAGTTTGATGCTATCTTTAATTCCTATGGATGGTGCACCTTTCATTTTGTAATTTTTCATCCTCATTGGAATATAAATTAATTTGCTGGTTTTTACATTATCTTTTGAAGCTTTTCCAACTCTCACAAAAACAAAAGGAGAAAGTGCAAATAATGGGATTTTGAAACAAAATCTGAAAATCTACTGTTGATTGGAAACAGATACACAAATTTGTCTTTTTCTTTCAAACACTGTACAACCTGGTGTCTATTTACAAAATGTGTTGTCATTACTCCATTCAATTATGTCAGGTTTGGTGGGAACAAAATGCTTTTCTGTCACACATAGCAAAATGTCAAAAGCCATGCAGAGGACAATAATATTCTTAAGACTATAATGGCATTCTTCCTCCTTCCTTTCCCTCTGTTTCTTCTTATTTTTAAATATTTCATCATTATTATATTTTTATTTTATTTTTCCCCAACCTGTACCCCCACTCTGTCCTGCAGCCAAATTAATAATTCCTTTCAGAAAGAAATGTAAAACATATCTTACTATAATGGACTAGTTTGTTTAAAGGTTTGTTGAGCTAAACCTGGAGATCTAATTCACAACATGACGAATGGTCATCATAACAATTGATATCTGACTTATTGCTTATTTTAAGTTACTTTCCTTGTGCCCATTCACCAGTTTCAGCAGGAGGAATATTTCCCACGGAGTATTAGGTGTCAGCTATGGTTTAGTTGACAACACTCTTGTCACTCTGAGCCTGACAATTGTGGATTCAAATCCACCTCTAGAGACTTGAAGGTCTGATCTAATTTGACACTTGTGTACAGTGTGGAGGAGACGTTACACTGTCGATGTACCATTTTCTTTTCAGATGAGGTGTCTATTAACTCAGTCTTGCTGCTTTGTGTGGAAGGAATACAGATCAAAATCTACTTAATATCGCTTACATGACAATCAGTGAAAGTCACACAAAGAAAGGTTTAAACTGCAGGCTGGTTTGTGTCATGATCCTGTCAGTTTGTTGTTTGACATGTGTCCACTATAAACAGAACTGCCGGTCTTTATCTTAACAAAATAATAGTTCAGCTGAGGTTGTGTCTTTCAGCAACAATTGTTTGGATCAGGCATTTACAGCTCGCAGCTGCCATTGGTGACAGGCTTCGATTGTGGTGCTTCCACAAGGTGTGAGCCACAAAAAAAGAAAGCACTGAACATTCTCTCCTCACTCTCCCCTCCTGGCAGTGATATACTCTTGGGGCAAAACAGCAAATACTGGCAAGTTGTATCATTTAACAGGCCCTTCCCTACGGGGTGTTCAGTGACAAGAGGGCATCTAATCAGGAGTGCAGGTTGGAGGTGGGGCTCACTCCACAGCCCTTCTTCACCCCAATTAAGTCATTGGCCCAGATATGGCGCTGCATTTACTACCTAATCCTGCCATGATTTGAGGCCCTGACGCAGGAAATCAGTACCCAGTCAAAGGTCACATTGCACCGGCCCACTGGTATCAGCCGAGTGAAGAGTAAAGGGCTCAATGTTTGGGAAGCATGTCAAATAGAACCCTGGTGCCCATGGGGACTGACAGGCAGGTCCCTCATTCTTAATTGAGAGACCGACCAATGGGATCGACCAATGTCCTCTGCCTTTGCTGCCTGGTCCATGCTCCTCCTGCTGCCATCACTCAAACGCCTGGATCCCTCCTCGGCCTGAAACCTCAGTCCAATGTAATACCTACAGCAGCCAGTGCCACTCTGGTGGCACTGCTGAGCTGCCAGCCGATGATTGGGAAGCAGCTCTCAGCGGGAAGAACTTTCACTCTCAGACCTTAACCCCAGCGGAAATCCTGATGCTGACCTGTCAAGTGCCTAAGGGGCTCATGACACAGCAAGCTCTTCCAGGAAAGAAGGGGCATGGGGCTCTCTAATCTGTGCTTGGGGCCCCCGTTGCCTCCACAAGATTCCATCCAATTTTTCAGGTCAATAATCTTTCCTCCGAGCTCTTAAAGACAAATGGAAACATTACTTCTATTTGTTTCCTGTCTAGCCTGTTTAGCATTTCTAATTTTTTGTTGATTTTTAATTTGGGATTTCTGGTATTCACCATATTTGGCTTTTGCAGCATATTCTAGGTCATAGTTACATCAGTAGAAATCACCTTCAAATTATAAGCTATTATTTGGTTCTGAATATGGGCTCTGGTCACCACAGAAGTGTCTAGTCTTACCCTGATTTGGCATATGTGTAATTTCTATCAGGAATCAGCTAGCAAATGTTGTGAACCTCAGTTGACGTATCCCATTCCCTCAATCCTTCAACACTGAAAGCAACTTTTGGTTCATTACCATTTCCCTATAAAGGGTCCATCCCATTCTTGAATTTTATTCCCCTTTCCACAGAATCATTAACTTTTCCAGAATAGCTGCTACTGCATTTTCCTTCAAGTACATCATATATTGTAATGAAACAGTTTGGAAGAACAGAAATAAGTACAACAGTCATCAATAAATCCAACTGGGAATTCAGGATCAACTACTTCACACAGAGTTGTAAGAATGTGGAACTTTCCAGTGTATGGAATATTTAAGGGGACAAGCATTGATGCAGTTCAAGAGGAAGCTAGACATGCACATGGAATGGAAGGTAAGGTGAGGTGAAGATCACCAAAGATCTTGAGACAACACCATCCAAACCCATGACCACATCCATCTAGAAGGATGATATATCTGGTCGGCATGTCAGCACCTCCAAGTTCCCCTTCAGGCTGCTTACCATCCTGACTTGGAAATATATCACAGTTACTTCATTGTCACTCAGTCAAAATCCTGGAATTCCTCCCTAAGGGTTAACCTACAGCAGATGGACTGTAGCTGTTCAAGAGGTCAGCTCACAACCACTTTCTTAAGGGCAACTAGGGATGGGCAATAAATGCTGGCCCAGCTAATAACACCTACATCCCACGAGTGAATAAGAAAATGGGTCAGAGGAGATTCAATAGAGCTTGAACATCAAGGGACAAGTTGAGCTCAATGGTCTGGGTTTTTTTTGTATCAGTTGTTTCCCAGACACTTAGTGTTCCCTCATGGCACGGTTTGAAGGTGAGAGGAAGCTCAGTAAAAGCAGTGTGAAAATCAGTCCCCCCACCACCATAAGTTTATCCATGTCTGCAACAGGCCCAAACCTGGTGCAGAGCCCAACAGCTTTTAGCTGACGTCAGCCAATAGAAACCTTCCGATGTTCATAGCCACCATTATCCATTTTCAATCCCTTAAAGTGAGAGGGGAAAGACTTAAAAGGGACTCGAGGGGCATTTTTTTCACACAGAGGGTGATGTGTGTAAGGATTGAGCTGACAGAAAAAATGGTGGAGGCTGGTTCAATTAATACATCTGGATGGATTTATGAATAGGAAGTGTTTAGAGGGATATGAGCGAAATGCTGGCAAATGGGACTAGATTACGTTAGGATATCAGGTCAGCATGGACAAATTGGATGGAATGGTCTGTTTCTGTGCTGTACATCCCTTTGATTGAAACTCCAGCAGTCTCTCAAATCCAACTCTTCACCCCACATACTGCGTCACTGGGTCAAACACCTCCAGCTTCAATAACCTCTGCTTCTTCACAAACTGCCTAAAATCCAAAAAGTGGTCACCATGGGAACCTGGAACTGCTGGGGCTGGTAGGTTGGCTGGTAGCTCTCCAGATCAGGACTTCCTCCCAAGCAAAAGGCAGAGGAGCTTTAAGTGGCTGAGGGGCAGGTGTGTTGGCCAGTACGTGTTCACCATTGGCGACCCTGCCTGATCCCCATTCCCCATCTCACCTTGTGAGTACTGCATAGGTTCATTTGATTAAGATATAGCTCCTGAGTCCCAGTGATTGGCTGCCAAGACAACAACATCATGCATTTACATAATACCTTTAATGTTTTAAAATGTTCCAAGTTGCTTCATAGGAACAATAACAATAGGTTGATACAGTCAGTTCTTCCATAACGTGACAGTTGCATTCTTGTACAAGCCCATGTTATAGAAAAATCTTGCTTTAGAAAAAGCACTTAAAGTGTTGACAATGTAATCAAGTTACAGCCAACACGCATTTTAAAAGTTCGGGCTGTAGAAACAGTGTCCACAATTCGTCAATCACGTTACAATGAATTCGTGTTGATTAAATGAGTGTTATAGCAGACGACCTGCTACATTAGGAAATATTGGCAAAGAAATGGGGTTTTAAAAAGCATGCAGAGGGCAAGACAGTGATGTACAAGTGAAAAGATTTTGGTGTCAGAATTCCAAAGCAGAGGCTCCACTCAGTTGAAAGCATAGTCTCCAGCGTTGGAGCAATTAAAATTAATGGTGTTCAAAAGACTAAAATTGAAACAGTTCATATATCATTGAGTGGGTATTTTGGAAGATGTAACAGAAATTGGGAGGGACAAGGCCACAAAATCATTTGAAAACTAGGACAAATGTTATAGGATTATTAAACTGAGGTCAATCCAAACAGAGAAGCAATGTAGATCAGTGAAGGGTGAACATAATTTGGTGTAAGTTAGGATATGGACAGCAGACTTTTAGATCAGCTCAAATATTTATGACAGCACTGGAATAGCCAAGTCCAGAGGTTACAGTAACAAGGATGAGGAGATCAGCAGATGATGGAGTCGAGCAATATTATGGAGGTGGGAGTTCAGTATTGATGATGGACCAAATATATGGGTAAAATACAATACCGAGGCTGAAAGCTGGTTCAGTCTTGGAGCAGAGATAGGGCAAGTGTTTTTTTATTATTAAATTCCCTACAGTGTGGAAACAGGCCATTCGGCCTGATAAGTCCACACCGACCCTCTGAAGAGTAACTCACCCAGACCCATTTCCCTCTGACTAACGCACGTTAACACTATGGGTAATTTATCATGGCCAATTCAGCTAACCTGCACATCTTTGGACTATGGGAGGAAACAGAAACACCCAGAGGAAACCCACGCAGACACGGGGAGAGTGTGCAAACTACACACAGACAGTCGCCTGAGGTCAGAATCGTACCCTGGTCTCCGACGCTGTGAGGCAGCAGTGCTAACTACTGAACCATCATGCTGGCCAGGTCCAAATCACGTTACATGACATTTTTGCCAGCTCTTTGTACACCAGATTTAAGATGAGAAGGAGAAAGTTTAAGGGAGATGTGCACGACATGTTGTTTTTTTACATAGAGGGATGTGGGTGCCTGGAACCTGCTGCCAAAGGAGGTGGTAGAAGCAGACACAATGGCACTGTTTAAAAGATATTGAAACAGGCACGTGAACATACAGTGAATAGAGTAAAACAGACCACGTACAGACAGATGGGATTAATCTAGAAGGGCATCATGGTCGACACAGACATGTTGGGACAAAGGGCCTATCCCTATGCTGCTCTATGTTCAATAGGATGTGTGCTGATGAGAGTACTCCTCCCACCAATCCCACATATGCTCTCATCTTCAATCTCCAGTTTTGTAGTTTCCTGTTCTTTTAAACCCTTTGTACAATCTCCTAATTAGTTTATTTCCTTTATTTCCTCCAGCATGGTCTCATTACGAATTCCAGTCATCATCTGTTACAATCCCACTCCACAAATCAAAGTCAGCACTGCATTCTTGACAGGAGATCTGCTGGATTTATAAATATGAATGCAGATGGTGGCAAACCCCTTACCATTGACAAAGAAGAAAGATTTTCATTTATATCGTGCCTTTCAAGACCTCAGCAAATCCTAAAGAGCTTTGCAGCCAATAAAGTTCATTTCAACCGTTGCCACTACAGTATCATTGGAAGTACAGCAGCCAGCATATATAGAAAAAAGCTTCCAAAAAACTATTTCATTGATGTTAAGATTGAAAATGAGGGGGTGGTGGGGAGTAGACTTGAATAGTGGATTTTTGAACTGCCTTTCTGCTCATAAGGAAGACATGAAATGGGAAGGTCTGTCAAATGAGCCAGGTGGAATAAGAGGCTTTGGGAGGTGATTAAAAGTGCCTAGTGTGGGCCATTTTGTTTCTATGTAGTTTACAATTTATTAAGTATTATTATTGTCCTTAAGAAGCAGACAGCATTTGGGCTCTCCTGATGGTTTCATTATTAATTAGTCCCTTTGTGACTCAGAGCCATTAGTGAAATAATGGAGCTCCCTAGGAGGACTGCAGGCTGTTGTGTAATCAGCCTCTTCTGTTGCCATCTGCTCCTTGTATTGCCAGTTGCTGACACTTTCTTGTGTTCATCACAGGTTTATACCTTAGGCAAACACAGATTGAGTTCCCTCATACTCAAAAGCACACTCTTCACATTCCCAAAACCTCCAGAGCACTGTGCCTCAACCTCTCCCTACCCATTAAAAAACTTGCATTGGAAATTCCTCTGAGTTCTGGGCTTTGAGGAGTCTTCTAAGTACAGCATTAACCCTGTACCCAACACAAACATGTTTACAACACGATCAAAATGCCTCGTTGAATAATTCAGCTGCAACCCTTTTGTTTTCTTTTGTGCTTCCAATTATGTCAATGACATCATGTGCACAATGTATTTGATTACATCCAAGGCTCTAATCTGTAAAGAAAATAAGAAAGCCATATAACTTGGCTGGATGCTAACCACGAAAATCAATGCAGGCTATAAGGCTTCACTGAAAGTTACAACAGCTCCCAATTCACCCCTTCTTTGAGACAATACTCTAATAAATACTTCATTGGCCATTGGCCTGGCATTTCATGCATGTAATACTCACTCAGAGTGATTGAATTTTTAGCATATATAGAAAAGCAAAATACAACAGATGCAGAAATGGAAACAGAAATGCTAGTCATTCTTAGCGGGTCTGTGGAGAGAGAGGCCTCAGCTTGAAGACCTTACATTTTAACTGAGAAAACCAGGAGAAGCTTTAGGATTTAAGCAAGTAAAAAATAGAGGAGGGTGAGAATAAGAATAAAAGGGCAGTCTGTGCCAAGGTAGCAGCAAAAACGGATTAAAAAACAAATGTGCCCATGCATTCCAGAGGGAATGGTAATGGAACCTGTAGAATAGACAGGAGACCTGAATGGCAGAATGATGAACATCTATGGCCTGAAACCGGAAAGAAGTGAATGAGAGAGGAAACAAGAAAGAGTGTCAAAATAAGCAAAGGTACAGGAAACAAAATGGGGGTAGAGATTAAAGCCAAAGATTGTTGCATTCAGAAGGTTGTAAATTGCTCAGTTCGAAGATGAGAGTAAAGGGGTTACCCAGTTGAAGAAATATATTGGAAGCAATAATCTGAAAAGTTGCATCATCAAAACACATGTGATAGGATGAAGAAGAATGAGGAAGAATGGGATGGAAGCCTAACAGGAAATGGAGTGTGAAGAAACCCAGCGCTGTTGGAACCAGTGGACATACTGTGAATATTGGTTGAAAGTCTATCCCTAGACATACAGGCAGAATACTCAATGAAGGAAAGGGTACACTCAGAGATGCAGTAGGTGGGGGGTGAGATGAGTGGAAATTGGAAGCTTATTACTCTACTCAATCAAGGACATCTATTCTAAATCCTTGCTCCCCTCTCAGGACCTTACTCTCAAAATCCCCCTTGCCAACCTCTGTACTCAACTAACTACTCTGCCATTTGAACCAGCTGATGCCATCGCCAAACACATCTTTCCCTCACTTCCAAATTCAAAATTCCTAAGGGAGAATACCCTTCCTGGTTCTCTCCACAGTCATCACAATAGCCCCTACCTTTCCCGTGTATGAGTGCAAGAGATGTAACAGCAGTCCTTACACCTGCACCATTCTCACTATCCAAAACCCCAGATATAGTTTCCAGGTGGAACAGCAATTTAAACAGTACCCCTTTCAAATCAGTAAACCACACACTTGTTTCTCAACATGTCATCAGCAGCAAGACGCTCAGTGGCCAATGGTGATCACAACATGGTGGCACAATACTGCACTGTCACAGTGCTCCTAAACCACCACACCACGTAGTTTCACAATGATTCCTGGCAGCAGTTAACCAATCCCAACCAGCAGGAGACAAAGAGCCCAGTCTTGTTGTAAATCCCCACCAGCAGGAAAGGAAAAGAAACAATAATTTCAAAGTCAGTGTTCAGCAACTCCCGACAACTGCTAACTCAGGTTACCAGTTAACTGGCCTGGGATCTGCAAGTGCATTGTAAGGATGGATTTAGAGGCTAAATAATGGCTGGAGCGTGGGACAATGCCAGGTGAATGAAACACAGCAGAATATATTTAATCTTAGTTGGTAACTCGACTGTTTTCACTGCAACTTTGACAGAAAGTTGACCTCAAACAGAAAGGAAAATGCCTAGCACAGGACTAAGTGACAGGCAGACCAACGGCTGATTTTATCTGGTGCATACGTGACAGCCAATACAGCTTCCCACACTGTGAAGTTCACCAAGGCAAGATTCAGTATCAAATACTTTAGGGGGCAAGAGGCAGGAGATGGTTTAAAACCAATGCATTTACTGATGAATAATGTACTGTTGTGAACAATATTGGATAGTTCCAATATTCATGCACCTAGTTTCCAATCAATGCCTGAAGATTTGATTTGAGATCCATGGCTTCGAGACACAAGATAAAGCACACATGAAAGAAACGATGGAAGCTGAAGATAGAACAACAATTCTATCGCTTGATCAACAACTAGCAATGAAATCAGAGGAAGGCTGACTTAGTTCTCAAATGCTTTGCTCCCTTGAAAATTCCACACAACCTAAATGCAGTACAAGGTAACCCAGTTATTAATTACACTGACACTTGCTAGCTGGATAAAATATGGGCAGCACAGTGGCTCAGTGGGTAGCACTGCTGCCTCACAGCACCAGGTACCTGGGTTCGATTCCAGTCTCAGGCAACTGTCTGTGTGGAGTTTGCACATTCTTCCTGTACCTGGGTGGGTTTCCTCCAGGTGCTGCAGTTCCCTCCCACGGTCGAAAGATGCGCAGGTCAGGTGAATTGGCCCTGCTAAATTGCCCATAGTGTTAGGTGCATTAGTCAGGGGTAAATGGAGGGCAATAGGGTAGGAGAATGGCTCTGGGTGGGTTACTCTTTGGAGGGTCAGTGTGGACCTGTTGGGCCAAATGGCCTGTTTTCACACTGTAGGGATTCTAATCAAAATATCTGTTCTTGATGGAATTATGCAGAAAGTGAATCCAAAGTTTCAGCTATGGGAAAATTACAAACAACTAAAATAGGCACCTAATAGACTTGGTAACAGATGACAACACTGTTATAAGAATCCATTAAAAACAGAAGAGGCTTTTTCTGCTAATGAATGATAAAGTTTATCCATTAGATTGTGTCCTGAACTTGTGATTGACTGAATAAGAAGTGATCCAATCAACCTGTTCAGAGATGTTAATAAATACCTGAACAGGTGGGACTTGAATCTGAGCCTCCTGGCCGAGAGGAAGGAATACTACCAGTGTTCCAAAAGAGCCTTAAAACTAAGAAATGTTTATACATTTTTAACCAATCTATTCAGAAACATTATCATACAGCTCTGAAAAAGTGGAACACACACCTAGCACCTCTTGCTCAGAGGCAGAAGCACTACCACCATGCCACAAGACCCATCCCTCTGGTACATTCTCTTAATAATCTTTAATGTCCTTTTTTGATATATCAGAGTATATAATTTAATTGACTGTAGTGTGGAAAAGTTGGTATATTTGCTGAAGATGGGGGTGGGGGGAGGGGGGAAAGCAGTGAACGATAGGTGAAGATGGAGCCCAGAGAGAGAGAACAACAGTTGGGCAAAGGAGTGGGTAATGGTCAGCATAGCTGCCAATGGGGACCATTAGTGACTGACAATGGGTGGTGTGTGGTAGCAGCTCCATGTGATGACAAGGCCTGGGTACGGGAATTGGAGTCAGGACATAGAAAGTGCTCAGCTCCAAAATTATTGAATTTGATATTGAGTCCAAAAGGCTGTAGAGTACCCAAGTGAATTTGAGAATCACCTATAGTGTGGAAACAGGCCCTTCGGCCCAACAAGTCCACTCTGACCCTCCGAAGAGTCTCCCACTTAAACCCATTTCTCATTACTCTATATTTACCCCTGATTAATGCACCTAACCTACACATCCCTGGACACTATGGGGCAATTTAGCTCGACCAATTCACCAAACCTGCACATCTTGGACTGTGGGAGGAAACCGGAGCACCCAGAGGAAACCCACGCAGACACGGGAAGAATGTACAAACACCACACAAATAGTCGCCCAAGGCTGGGATCGGACCCGAGTCCCTGGTATTGTGAGGCAGCAGTGCTAACCTCTGAACCATCGTGCTATCCTTTGAAAATAAGATTCTGTTCTTGCAACTTGCACTGAACTTCACTGGAATACTGCAGCAAGCCCAAGACAGAGACATTAGCCAAGGAACAGGGTGATGTGTTTAAATGGCCATGAGGAGATGCCTGCGTTGGACTGGGCTATTAATATCTCTGAACAGGTTGTGTGAAAAATTGCACAACCTCAGGTTATAGTCCAACAGGTTTATTTGGAAGCACTAGCTTTCGGAGATACTTACCTGACAAAGGAGCAATGCTCAAAAGCTAGCAGTTCCAAATAAACCTGTTGGACTATAACCTAGTTTTATGCGATTTTTAATTTCATTTAAATGGCAGGCAACTGGAAGCCCTGGATTATTTTCTTGGATAGGACTTGAGTGTTTTACAAAGCAGTCACCTAGTCTGCAATTTATCATTGCAATGTAAAGGAGAGCACATTGTGAGCAGTGAATATAATAGACTAGACTGAGTGAAATGCAGATAAAGCACTGCTTCACCTGGAAACTCTGTGTGGGACCTTGGATACTGAGGAAGGAGAAAGTAAACTGACAGATTGCAAAGGAAGTGCTGTGGGGCTGTGGAGGAGAAAACAGTCCTTGCGGAAGGCTGACAAGGGAAGAGATGGGATATGTGTCCAATGGTTGCATCCTGCAGGAGGTGGTGGAAGTGGCAACTAATAATGCTCTGGATGTGGATGCTGGTGGGATGGAAGGTAAGGACAAGAGAGACCCTATTGCTGTTGTGGGAGGGAAGAGAGGGGATAAGGGCTGAGGTGCAGGAGATGGGTTGGACATGGCTGAGGGCCCTGTCAAGCGCGGTTGAGAAGGAAGCTGGACAAGCTGGCCTAGGGCTTGCTACAGTGCTCCAATGAAGCTCAGCGCAAGCTCGAAGAACAGCACCTCATTTTCTGCTTGGGAACCCTTCAGCCTTCTGGATTTAATATCGAGTTCAATCCTTTTAATGCCTGAGCACCTTCTCCTATATCCTTATCCCAAACCCCACACACCAGACCTTGCTATCACAAACAGCCCATTGTCAGCCACTAATGGTCCCCACTAGCAGTTCCCTGGCTGATTTTTACCCATTCCCTTATCTGCCCAACTGTTGTTTTCTCTCTCTCTCTCTGGGCTCCATCTCCACTTTTTGTTTACCACTTCCCCTCCCACCCCACCCCACCCTCCTAACCAACACCTCCCCCCACCCTATCCTCAACATGTATACCAACCTTTTCTCAACTCCACTCAGTTCTGAAAAAAGTTCACTGGACCCGAAATGTTCACTCTGTTTTCACTCCACAGGTGCTGCCAGACCTGCTGAGTTTTTCCAGCAATTTCCATTTGCGTTTCTGATTTCCAGCAGCCGCAGTCCTTTGCGGTTATTATGTCACATAATTTAATTGACCACTAGAGGGACCTGAGATGCATATAAGCAAATTGTAATAATTACACCCCAGAGTTTCCACTTATTGCGAAAGGATATATCCAAAGGGAATGTCCAGAGAACCTACAATAAAATCTGCCAATACACAACTACACGTTTCACTGTGTCAGCTATGATTCAGAAGGTTCTGTATTGAAGAGGTGACCTGGAGATTTGAGCTTCAAATCCAGGGTGATATTCCACTGCAGAATTGAAATGAATTGCACGGGCCATCCAGCCTTGACTGAGGCACAGGAAATGGCACCAGCAAGAACTGGCCATACCTAAAAATAGGGTGTCAACCTATTGAAGCTATAAAAAAGGCCACTTGCATGCCAAACAGCATAAAGAGTAATTGATAGACGGAGCAGATTGATTCCACCACCAACAGATCAGGTCTACACTCTGCAGTTCTGCCACATCCAGTCGTGAATGTCGGACGGTTAAGCAACTCACTGCAGGAGGAGGCTCCACAATTATCCCCATTCTCGATGATGATGGAGCCCAGCACATCAGTGGAAAAGATTAGGGGGAAGCATTCACAACAATCTTCAGTCAGAAGTGCCGAGTGGATGATTCATCTTGGCCTCCTCCAGAAGTCCCCAACAATACAGATACCAGTCTTCAGCTAATTCGATTCACTCCATGTGATATCAAGGTATGTATTGGATAGTGCAAAGGCTTTGGGCCCTGACAACATTTCAGCAATAGTAGAAAAGACTTGTGCTTCAGAACTTGCTGGTCCAATAGCCAAACTGTTACAACACTGGCTTCAATCCTATGATGTGGAAAATTGTCCAGATATACAAAAAACAGGACAAATCCAACCGTCAGTCCACTCTCAATCATCAATAAACTGTTGGAAGGTGCCATCAACAGTGCTATCAAGCAGCACCTATTCAGCAATAACCTGTACAGTTCTGCCAGGGACTACACAGCTACTGACTTCATTATAGCCTAATTTCAAAAGCATACACAAAAGAGCTGAATTCCAGAGGTGAGGTGAGAGTGTCAGCCCTTCACGTCAAGGCTGCAGTTGGTCAAGTGTGTCATCAGGGAGCCCTAGCAAAAATGGAGCTCATGGGAATCAGCAGTGAAATTCTCCACTGGTTGAAGTCATACCTGGAACAAAGAAAGATGGTTGTGGTTGTTGGAGGTCAGTCATCTCAGCTCCAAGACATCGTTGCGGGGGTTTCTTAGGATCGTGTCCTAGGTCCAACCATCTTCAGCTGCTTCTCCTGATCAAAAGCTCAGAAATGGGGTTGCTTGCCGATAATTGCACAATGTTAAGCATCATTCACGACTCCTCAGATAGTGAATAATTCCAACTTCAAGTGCAATAAAGCCAAGGTAATATCCTGTCTTGGGTTAAAAGGTGGCGAATAACATCCGTGACACACAAATGCCAGCCAATGACCATCTCCAATAAAAGACAAGTTAACCAGCATCGCTTGACCTTCAATAACATTATTATCAATGAATCCCCCATTACTCCACACCCTGGTGAGTTTAATGGACCAGAAACTCAACTGGACTCAACATATAAATAAAGCGGGAACAAAAGCAGGTCGGAGGCTAGGAATGTTTAAGCGAATAACTTACCTCTGGACTTTCCCAAGCCTGCCCATCTGCAACAAGGCACAAGTCAAGAGTGTGATACAGTACTCCCCACTTGCTTGGATGTGCAGCTCCACCAACACTCAAGAAGCTTGACACCATTAGGAAAAAGCAGCTCACTTGATTGGCACCACTTCCACAAATATCCAATCATTCCAACATTGACACTCACTGCAATAATGCATACCGTCTACAAGCTACACTGCAGAAATTTCCCAAAGATCCTTAGACAGCACCTTCCAAATCCACAACTATTCCCATCTGGAAGAACAAAGGCAGCAGATACATAAGAACACTATCACCTGCAAGTTCCTCTCCAAACCACTTATCAACATGACTTCAAAATATACTGTTGTTTCTTCTGTGTGACTAGGCCAAAATCCTGGAATTCCCTCCCTAATGGAATTGTGGGTCTACCTACATCATATGGCCTGCAGTGGTTGAGGAAGCTAGCTCCCTGTCATTTCTCAAGGGCAACTAGGGACAGGCAGTAAATGTTCCCTCTTCAGCACTGTCCCCTCTGTGGAAGAGCAGTGGAACCCCAATTACAAGCATAATAGCGGTGTCCAGTAAAGTTATTTGCCCCCCAACCGCAGTGACAGCACGTTCCAGGAAATTCCTGGTTCATGCCAATATTCAAGAATAGGTTCAGTAGATGGTGAAATGAAAAAAGGAATAAAGGGACACAGGAACAAAGCTGACATGAGATTATGACTACTGCTTGCATTGATGATTAATACCAGCACACGTAGGTTAGACTGAATAATCTGTTCCTACATTGTTGTTTTGACATAAGTTCTCTGACATGCAGCTAGACCAGCAGAGGCAGGATTGGCCAAATGCCATCTTCCTCCATTGAAATTTCTGCAGACTTTTCCTTTGCTCACGTACCATGGAATGCCTGACAGAGGCTCTATTTAAATGCAAGTTAATTTTGTTATGAATACAATTCCGGGCATGAAGTGATGTAATTACGTTTGTCAAGCAGTGGCACATTTTAAAATAGTTAAAAGATAAACCTCCTTTCTTTTATGCTTTCTGAACATGTGACTAACAAGCCCTCACACTATCTGTAAAGCACCACACAGGGAATAAATGCTGATGGAATGCTGGTGTTGAGTTAGTCTTTGAGTTTATTTTATAACATTTTTAACAGTTAGCTAAATAAACAGAGATAAGACAAGTGATAGATGATCACATATTCTACTAAGTACTGTATTTCCAGTGCATCTGGGACCATGGGAATATCATTTGTGGAATGCAACCGGTTTGGATTTTAATGCTGCTTGTTACGCTGGAGCTTTGCTTTTTGTCTTTAGGCATCAGAGAGCAATTGCACAGATGTGCTAATTCCAAGGTTTTTTTTCATCAGTAGGCATCGGTGAGTCATCCTTACTTGCCACTAATTGCTGGCAGACTTTCTGCAGTCTAAATATGGAAAGGGAAGTCAAAATATATATTCTCATTGACAACTATTTCATTTGAATAATCAGATCATTATGATATCGAGCAGGACGTATGTCTTCCCGAGTCAAATAAATATTCGTCATTCACATAAACTGAGTTTGCACAGTGCCTCATCATATCCCTGGGATATCCTCGAGCACTTTACAAAGCTATTAAATACCTTGTAAAGTGCACTCACTGTTGCGAAAGAGAATAAGCAGACCAATTTGCGCAAAGCAAGATCTCATAAACACCAATGAAGAAAGGACCAATTAATCAGATTTTTATTATGTTGTTTGAGGGATGAATGCTGGGCTAAGAAACTATTGAAATCCTTTTGTTCATCTATGAATTGTGTCATGAGATCGGAGTTTAGAAATGGACTTTAGTTTAATACCTCATCTGACATTACACTATTCCCTCAGAACTATACTGAAGTGCAGTGCATCTGGGAGCTGGCTCCTGGTTTATATGCCCAAATCTTTCTCAACTCAAGCTGCACCCATTAATTGATTACTTTCATAATTAGTTCCGCAGTAAGGGCTGATGTTAGAGGAAACGTTTTTTTGTAATGTCCTCACAAAATTCATTTCACCAGTCAGCTGTTTGTTGGGTGTACATACTTCTCAGATATTCAATAGTTCTATTTATTCCAGTAAATGGAATAACGGCTTACAACTGGAGCTAATTGAATCTGAGGTATGACCGCTTCATAATTATCGCAACAGATCGATTTCAAATGTTTGATGGAGATGCTACTTTTTCCTTCAATAGTCACTGTTTGACTTCAAAGGCCTGTCATAGAAAACTCCTACACTAAACAAGAGGCATAGGAGCAGTTTTATGAATGTGCAACTATTGACTGAAGCTAAAGGAAAGATTAAAAAAAATCTTTCAGCATACCCGAGAATTCTAACAAAGTTAATTATATTCTGCAACTGATCATTGGAAGGGCAGTGGAAAATCCATATATGTCCTCTTACTTTGTTCTGATGCAGTGCTATCCCTGGTTGTAATGAGAGGTGGATGACTGTTACACAGCCAATGAAGGTACATGAAGTGATCATCACAGAAAATCCAATGGCATTCGGATGAGGATGCAAAGCTACAAGCTGCCATGTGGACCAGCTAGTTCTCTCGCACCAATAAGTACATGGGTTAAGGCAGCAGTGGGAAGATTGTGCAGAGGTTATGATATCATTTCAAGAGAGGGCACTGGGTGCCTTTCCCACTATGTCACTCCCACTTGACTGAGACATTCTTCAGCACTTCAGCTTCTTTATAAAAGAACAAAGTGTTGGAGCGATGCAAGGGTTTCTGAGACCTGACCCAAGCCTTTCTTCAATGCTCAACTCACTGCAAGGGATGATGAAAGCAAAAGTACTAAAGATGGTGATCACTTTGCTTCCATCAAAGACATCAAAATGGAAACTGAGAACCCCATGATTAAGAGCTGGCTGAATTGTGCATTGAGGTGACCAAAATCAGTCTTTTGGCACCAAATGTGTGGAACTCATACAGGTTGGAGATGTACTCTCAAACTGTTTAACATGATTTATCGAGAAATCCAATGCACAGAGTAATTGGCTGCTGTATGGCTTTAGATCACCTTTAATACAATGGTTTTGAGCTGTCTTCATCTCTACCCAGGATTGGGGATGGGCTTGGCCTCTGGAGAGCTGGTTCCTGAAATGTTCTCTACCCCTGCCTTTGCTCCTCATTTCCATAAAGATTATCCCATGCAGAACTTGCAAACACATGGTTTGCCAGTTTCTGGTGCTTGCAAGGGTAATTGCGAATGACAATGTATCTTCGAAAGAAATGACCTCTTCTTTAGCCGAGGCTGCTCTGGAGAGCAAGCAAGTGCATATGGAACTAGGGCAGAAGGCACAAAGGCCATGGTAAGGTTCATCATTCGCAGTTGACTGCAGTTTAATGCATCTCCAAATTGCCAAGCAGACTGCACAAGGGAGAGAGTTTAATGGAAAAAGTGAAGTTTGATGATCAAACACCCTGTGGGCTGCTTCACTGTGGACTTAACACCTGGTATGCTTCAGGCTAATGCTCCAGCTGCCATATCCATGATGACCTCTTCCATTCTCATGAGTTCTTGGGTTAATGATAGCCCCCCTCCCCTAATGTGCCTCTGTATCATCACCATTCTTATTTGCACAAAGAAAGAGTGTGTTAGTATCCTCCATGCCAAAGGATTGTGGAGATGTATGTATCAGCATTGTAAGAGAAGGGCCAGGCGTGGGAAAGTGAGGCAGCAGCAAGCACAGAGGATGCAGATAGCAGCAGAGAGCATAGCATGCAACTGTAATTGAAGGAGGATTGAAGGGAAGTGTGAAGGGAATGGGGCCGTTTTTAGTGCAAGGTTATGCAGAGAATTAAAGAAGGCATGTAAAGTTTTACTTTATCAGCTCTGGTCAGATGAGCAAATCTTTTCTGGTTCAGTTTCACAGTTCTCAGTTCAAAATGATGTACCTCTACAAACCTGGATCTCCTCTGCTATTGTTGCCAGGCCATTTACCGTGATTCGATTCTCCCAGCAGCCAGTAACAGGATCTTCGTCAGCCTGCTGGGCACCACTATAGGATCTCCACCTTGCTGTTTGCAAACCTTGGAGCCATTTCAAAACTCTTTCTGACTGTGCTTCTTCGAATGCATACACAGACGCATGCACCATGGGCAAACTGAACATCCTCTTTAAGAACAGAAAATTGCCTTCAAATCGAGTCACGCTCACCCAAAACTCTGTCCCTCCATGCCACAAATGTGTGAATTACTGGTACATAGGGGTGGGCAGCACTGATAGTTTCCCCATCATAAAGACAGGAGAGAAATCCTGTGTGCACACAATGCCTTTCACATGTTTCATGATAACTATGCACTTTTTGAAATATAGTCAAGTTGTTCATGTAAACAAAAGTTGCAGCTGATTTGTACAAACAGCGAAGTCCCTCAGACCGCAGTGAAGCAAGTTTTAGTGGCGTCAGCAGAAAAAGAAATAAACAGGATATTAGACGATTTCATCTGCAACTAGCAATTAAACTGGAACAACAGCAAAGGATTGCTAAGCCTGCAGCAGCACTCCGATTTTAAACAGTCTGAGTGGGAGGCGTCAAGAGTCGGCTTGGGGATTAAAACAAACTGCTGGGCAGCTTTTGCCACAAGCAAGCCTTCTTTTTGACAATAGGCAGAGCTGAATACTGGGACTGTCAGTCAAGGCCAGGAAACAAGCAACTTAATCAAATAGATTAGCGTTGAAATCAAAGCACCCTGGGATTGCTCAGTCTGCACACACCAACCGCTTCAGTCATCATCAGAAGGTCCACCTGGCTTCATTTCCCAGCAGATCATGCATAATCCATTATGTCAAAGACAGGTGCTCCATTGTACTCTGAAAAGGCAACATTTTCTTCTCTGAAGGACATGTAAGCGTTAATAACTCTGAATGAAAGTGCTTACCGCTTTCTATTGACAAAAATAATCAACTCTGCCACTAACTCGTGTTTGTATAGGCACCTCGTGCATCAGCACCTGACAATCTCAAAGTCACGACTGAATAATTAACGGTCAGCATTTGGATTTGGGAAAAGTTAAAGCATTTAGGCTAAGGCCCTCAGCTGCAGACAACAAAGAGACTGAATATTGACAGGGGAAAGTCAGTCTGATGCATATTCCATGCACAAAAGCAAATACCAGAAAGGCTGACAGCATGCTCTTGATGTGCAGGTACATACCTGACAGAAGCTCTGTGGTGGTGGTGGTGGGGGTTGGGGAGGAGGGGTGGGGGAAGTGAACGTGAGTCTCTGAGAGGCAGGTCGTCATACCTAACAAGTTTATTGGAATTTATCTGGAGAGTGGAACCAAATTGGATGGACACTGTAGGCCGGCCTGCTTTTGAAATAGAGGCTGTTGGCCTCTCTGTGCCAATTTGGAAACTTTGGACTCTCCATGGCAATGATGCAGCAATGGATGAAGAAGACCATTTGGCCCACCTAAATACATTCACCTGAGAAAGATCTTAACACCCCACTCCCATTCCTGTTTCATTAGACATTCGATTTTCATCTTCATGACTATGTTTGGACATTTACTCCTTACGCTGATCATTCAGAGCTTGAGAATGAGTATCACTCATGAATTGGCTTCTTACTGTTCTGAAACCCTGAGTTTTAAACTAGTGAAAGACAGCAATTTCCACTTGTTTAATCAACTCTTATTGAGGCAACTCCAATCTAAGGAATGTGCAGGCTAAGTGGATTAGCCATGGTTACTGCTACAGGGGATGGGGTCAGGGGCTGGGTTCAGGTGTGATGCTGTTCTGAGGGTCAGTGCAGACTCGATGGGCTGAATGGCCTCTTTCTGCACCGGAGGGGGGTCTATGATTCTTTTCTGTTCTACGGACCCCAAGGCTAGAAATTTACTCAAGACTGTTCCCATGAGGCGAGCGTTAACTGCAGAAGAAATTGCCACTCTGTACATATAAAGAGCTTTTAGTGCAAATTAGTTGGTGTTGTAGTGGCTGCAAGGGAGCAGTGTCAAGGAAATCCCTGGCCCTACTTTGTCCCATTTGTGACATACTTTCACAGCTTTATTTACTCAGGCACTTTTTCTCAGCGAGAAGCACATTATTTGCCCTGATCGCAGACAACCACGTAAAACACTCTCATTTTCTTTCTTCTTCCGAATGACCCAAGTTTAATGTTTTTTTTTGCATCTGGCAGCTATCCACAGAGCATAAAAATTTAAGGTGAGGCAAACACTGCAAGGCAGAAAATCCTGATTGGCTCAAATGTCCCATTGACAAACAAAATGAATTAAAAGCTAAGTGCTGTCCAATCTGCTGATTGTTTTTTTTCATTAGTCCAAGGAGGAATTTCGCCCAATTGAAAAACAGCATCATCTGTGGGAATAATACTAAATGTAATTACGTTTTTCTTATAAAATACTTCTTTCTTGTAAAAGCTGTACAAGTGACAACTGGCACAGAACCGATCTTTCAACAAGATTGAAAAAAATTTCCTTCCAGCAATATAACTATCATTTTTTAAAATCCACAATAAGCCTCCTCCATTTATGCAGAACCAACTTTGCAGGGCTTCGGTGATTTTCCATCATCTTTCTGTATTTATTTATCGCAAAAATATACTTTCCATATCAAAATAAACCTTCAGGTGCATGTACGGTTAATGAAGTCATTGAGGTCTATATTCTCTTTACTTAGAGAACAAATTAAGCGTTCACATTCACCATTCTCGATATTTACAGTCAACCTCTTGACATTTAGCTGAGGCATTAGCAGCACCCAATAACTGAATAGACTCCCATTATGCTATGACAGAATGACCTTACATGGCCAAAATCTTTCTGTAGGTCTAGCTAAAGAAAAATCAAAAGTTGAACACAAGTTGAAATGTTCAAAAATTTGCTGATTGACCATGCTGTAGGCCCACATTCAGGATTGGGTGTTGTCTTCCAATAGAGACATGTTTGAGTATAAATTAATATTCTTTGAGTTTAGGTACTGATAGTCTACTTAAATTTTCATGGTTCTGGATATAGGTTTTCTCACTGTGCTGGAAGGTTCGTTTTCAGACGTTTCATCACCATCCCATTTACCACCTCCTGAGAAAAAGAACAGGAAATTACATCACCATAGGAAATGATGTCACCACAGGAGATGATGTCACCAACCCAAGGAATCCCAAACATATAAATAGAAAGTAGGCTACACCACCAGTGCTTCATTCAGAGGCTCACTGAAGATGTTATCCAAAATGGTGGCGAAACGTCCGAAAACAAACTTTCCAACTCAGCCAGCAAACCTACGTCCAGAACCTCAACCTGAGCTACAAATGTTTTCAAAACTCATTAATTTTCATAGTTTTACACAGAAAACTCAGAGTTCCATTGTAAAAACAATGTTCACTTATCTTTTAGTATGTAAATCCTTTCATATTCATTCTATTGTGGTTAAGCACACACTTTGGTCCCTCTGAAGTGAGGCTTTCTAACGCTTCCAATGAGTTTCTGGGCTCAGGGAGCTGACAACAATAAGGCCAATGTTAGCAGGAGAGGAACTAGATACATTCTATTAATTCATTTGGCTTCCCTTCTGCTCCTTGGTCACTTACAAGAGAGAGCCACTGAAATGTATTAATGATTTTCTTCATGTTTGTGTGGACAAGTATTTTGTGACAAATTTACAAAGCATGTCACATGAGTGACAATGGAAATGCATAGGGTTGCAAAGTTAAGTGTAGTTGTTACCTGATCTCAAGTGACAGAACTTTTCTCTACAAAAGTTATCAAATCCACTTGCATTCTTTTCAAACCAGCTAGAGTTTGAGCAAAATCTTAAGTTCAAGGTGGTTCAATTGATACGTTTTATCATGTTATTCTGAATTAGGTCACTTTTTAAGTCTATATTATGGTACAAATCTTCCTTGCAACTTGGCAACTTCAGTTATAGAAAATATTAGCTGAAAGCAATTCGCTGGTTCAGTAAAATAAAACAAAGAACCGCAGATGCTGAATATCATGGAATTATAGAATCCCTACAGTGTGGAAACAGGCCATTTGGCCCAACAAGTCCACACCAACCCTCCGAAGAGTAATCCACCCAGACCCATTCCCCAATCTTATTACTCTACATTTACCTCTGACTAATGCACCTAACCTACACATCCCTGAACACTACAGGCAATTTAGCATGGCCAGTTCACCTAACCTGTACATCTTTGGACTGTGGGAGGAATAAGAGCACCCAGAGAAAACCCATACAGACAACATTCAGACTCCACACAGACAGTTGCCCGAGGCTGGAATCGAACCGGATCCTTAGTGCTGTGAGACAGCAGTGCCAACCACTGAGCCAACGTGCCAAAATATTGCATGTAAAGTATGTTGACAATGAGTGTTAAATGTGCCATATATACATGCCTAATACATCCTGAGTGCATTGCACATAGCAAGTGATGATTTACTGTTTGATAAAGAATAAGTATGATACCCAAGTGATGTGTTATGACGCTAATAGAGTTGCTCGCTTAAAAATGACAAAAAAACATACTTATTAATCATAGCCAACTTAGAATACAATAAATTTGGTGAAAGAACTTTGAAAATAGAAACACAGAAGCTCATGTTATTAAAAGCTGAATTACTTCTGCATGGAAACATTGGGGAGTATGCAGGCTCCAATATAGAAGTATCCTGTATACTACATTTTGCTGTTGACCCTGCATTGATTACAAAGATAAAAATTGCATCTTCTTTACACAATCTCAGGACTTCTCAAAGTGCTTTACAGTTAATTAAGTATTTATGTAATAAATGTGGCCTCTACAGTAATGTATTAAACTTGAAAGCCAATTCAGACACAGTTAGCTACCATGTAATAATGGCCAGACAATCAGTTCCTTGCAAACAACGATTGAAAGTAAATATTGACAGAGGCGTGGGAGAGAACTGCACTGCTCTTCTTGCCTAATGGTGCCATGTGATCTTTTATATCAGGCTTGTCCAACTGGTGTCCCCCAGGGACCATAGTGTGGCCAAACAAGGGTCCCTATTGGCCTGCATTAACCAATCCAAATACAGAACATGGAACTAAAGATCTTGCAGGGGAATACTTCTCCAATCAGAGGCAACTTTTCTCTCTCAACTTGCTGTTGATAGGTTGGCTAGCAGCAAATATGGAAAGGGAATGACCTGTGACTGAAAGAGCAGCAAGCTATGTTCGTAGCTTCATTGAGCTTGAGGTGTGTGTATCAGGAAGAGCAGCCTGTTAGCTGGGAGTGGGGGAGAAAAGAGGAGTTGGGGAAGGT
This sequence comes from Chiloscyllium plagiosum, assembly GCF_004010195.1. Taxonomy (NCBI): domain Eukaryota; kingdom Metazoa; phylum Chordata; class Chondrichthyes; order Orectolobiformes; family Hemiscylliidae; genus Chiloscyllium; species Chiloscyllium plagiosum. Next base: position 56,813,961 of record NC_057725.1, on the reverse strand, counting down.
GTTAGGGAAGACAAGGTTTTCACCTTACCACACAGTAACCACTTCCTGAAGGGGACAGTCAAGATGGCAGGTGCCTGGATCTATGATGGGGCTTTGAATGTGTAAGGGAGGAAGGAAGGGAGTGAGAGTGAGAGTGAGAGTGAGAGTGAGAGTGAGAGTGAGAGTGAGAGTGAGAGTGAGAGTGAGAGTGGATGAAAAGTGCATGAGTAAGTGAATAAATGAGAGAGACTGTGAGTGAACGGGAGCAAGCAGCACGAGTGAATAAGAACACATGTATGCGAGTGAGTGAGAGTGAGTGAGTGGGAATGAATGTGTGAAAGAATGAGTTGATAAGTTCTTAAAACATAGGATCAGAAGCAGACCTTTCAGCCCATTGTGTCTGCTCCATTATTCAATGAGATCATGGTCAATCTGATAATCCTTAATTTCACTTTTGTGCCTTTTCCCTATAATCTTAGATTCCCTTACTGTTTAAAAATCTCAGCCTTGCATACACATAATGAGCCTCCCTCGACAGGCATCTGTGATAAAGAATTCTGTGGATTCATAACCCTTTGAGAGAAGGAATTGTTCCTCATCTCCGCCTTAAATGTGCAACCCCTTAGTCTGAGATCCAACCGCTCATTCTGGTCCTGTGAGTGTGTGGAGTGAACGAGGGACAGATGGAGGGCGAGTATGTGTCTCAGAGAGGTGGGGGTGGGGGGAATGGAGAGTGTGACAGTGGGTGAGAGTGTGCATGCAGGTGAAAGAGGAAGTGAGCATGTGAGAACTCCGATGCTGAGTGTGCAGTGAACACAATCCCGCTCTTCACCTTCTTCTTCCCCCAGAGGTCGATCCACAGAGTGGGCTTGTGACAGGAGACAACCCACGCTGAAAAGCACCTTGCTTACAACACGCACTCAGGAAAAAACCTTGCCAAGGCTAGCTTGGAGCGTACACCAGCAGAGGTGAAAGCAAGATCAGTGTTAGTTAAACTCAATTCAAAGCATAGAATCCCTACAGTGTGGAAACAGGCCTTTCAGCCCAACAATTCCATACCGACCCTCTGAAGGGTAATCCATTCTCCTACATTTATCCCTGACTAATGCACTTAACCGAACATCCCCGAACACTATGGGCAATTTAGCAAGGCCGATTCACTTAACCTGCACGTCTTTGGGCTGTGGGAAGAAATCCATGCAGACACGGGGAGAATGTGCATACTCCAAACACAGTCGCCCGAGGCTGCAATCGAACTTGGGTCCTTGGCGCTGTGAGGTAGCAGTGCTAACCACTGAGCCACTGTTCCCCAGCTCTCATCCTTCTAAACTCTCAGTAACATAGGCCCATTCCACCGCACATCTACTCAGTGAGAAACCAATGAAGGACAGACGCCAGATGGAGTGAAACAATTTTTGCCTGCATTGTTTAAGAATTTATATTCTTTCTTTGGATATAATTCAATGAAAAGTAACTTTGCCAGTGTAGCAGCTTTTTAACTGGTGATTTGGGGATGCAATTGGTACCTGTGATAGCTTGCATTGTGGGGTCTATCTTCAGGACAGTCTAAGGAAGCTTGTTGTAGCTGGGTAATGGCCTGGTGTAAAATAGACTTTGCCAACTACAGCTCATACAACATTTGGTTTATCAAGACAATGGCTGTGTACATTTACTGTTGGGCAGGGACTGACAACACCGCAGGATAGTAGATTCAGGTTTGGATTTTATTGTCATATGTAAGTTTAAACATTTAAGCATTACCTTCATAGAATAAGTAGAAAAATAATGAAATAAGGTAATAATTAACATTAATAGTTAATATTAGTATAGACATAGGATCACTAACTGGAATAAAGCCCAACAAAGTCCATGGCATATCCACAAGGGTCACATCAAAATACCACCCAGAGCTTGAAAATCACTGTCCAAATTCATCTATTATGATGCAGGGAAATAGGTTGAGTCTAGCGTTTGTGCTTGTTAGCCTTTATTAGTTCCCATTTCAGCATGACTTTTATTTTCTAATTCTTGTCTTTCTGTCCAAATCTCTTTATGTATATCTCTACGCTCCCACAATACAACCCTCTGAGAGATCAGAGCTCCTCTAATTCAGTTTCTTGTACAACTCCTGTACCATTGACAGCTCTGCCTTTAATTACCTGGATCCAAGGCCCTCCCTTAAACTCTCCACCTCCCTCCCAAAAGAATTGGTCCTTTCAGTCTGTTTCACGAATGAATGAGTGCATGGCTAACCTGAAATCCACTACTTATGCCTTCTCAACATCTGTGGATATCAAAAATCTATCAATGCCAGACTAAAAATTTAAAATTGACTTAGCATTAGTTGCTAGAATTAGAACTTCGAATTAAGTTTTTATTGTTAGGTGTACTCAAAGTACAGAGAAAAATATACAAAGTCAACTCTCATGGTGCCATACAAAGTACTTACTTTCAGAAGATACACTCAAACCTTTCCTACCCATTGTGCTCAGAAACCTTACTTCATTTTACTCCTCAGAACTCCAGCTCTGACAGTGAGGACTGCAGATGATGGAGAGTCAGAGCCGAAAATAGTGGGGCTGGAAAAGCTCAGCCAGTCAGACAGCATCCGAGGAGCAGGAGAGTCGATGGTTCAGGCATAAGCGCTCCATCAGGAATTACTCTCCTGCTCCACGATGCTGTACTTTTCCAGCACCACCTTTATTGACTCTAACTTTTAGACTACATCCCTAGTCCTACCCATCAGAAATAGTTTCTCTCGATCTACCCTACCTGTTCCCAATTGCGCCATAAAGCTTTTCTTTTTGATGAAGTTTTTTATTACCCTTAATGCATTTCCTTTTATGAGGCTTTCAGTAACTCAATTCTAAACTTGTGTCATTGTTTTTCCTAAAGAATTTCTGTGAAGAGCCTTGAACTGTTTCACTATGTTAAGGGTGTTATATAAATACAAGTTATTGTTCCGCCCCCCCAACCCCAACCACCCTCCCAAAAATGGCTACCGATAGTCTGAAGGGAGCAAATACAACAAGGTGTCCCTGAATGTTGCAACAATTTATATTTACATAGTGCCCCAATACAAAAACAAAATTCCAAAGCACTTCATATGAACATTATTCAAACAGAATGTGACACTAAACCATGTAAGGAGGTATTAGGTCAATTTCCTAAAAGTTTCCACAAAAGAGGAAGGTGAGGTAGTGCAGTGAGGAAATTCCAGAATTTGGATTCTCCCTAGCAGAAAGCAGAGGCACCAGAGATTGTTAGCATTAAGCCTTAGGCTCGAATACATTCCAAAGGATTCAGTGAGTAAACGGTTAGAAGCATTTGACATATATATTAAAGGGCTAAAAGAGTACAATATCTTCATGATACTGGCACCTGTGACCCCTCTGTAGGCATTATTTCATTTGAAAGTGAGCTACCTGTGACCTAATGTAAAGCTAAGGTTTCCGCCCATACATATTAAATATCCTGCACACAATTAATCGCCTTCAGCAGTTCAAACAAAAATCACATCTCGAAACACAAATAGGAAATGTTTGTCTGGTGACCTGCAAGTATCAATGCCGTTTTCAAAAGTGGATAAAGGATTTCTTTACCGTGACACAGAAAAAGAAGTTTGTTACATCAGATTACTTTAATTTGCTCTTCAAAATTTCCCTCTTTGACCAAGAATTTGTGATAATATCTTCCTTGCAAATTGGTGCCAAATGTTCTGTTACCTCTCTGTGAAGTCCTCCTGGAAGGTTTTCTCACATTCTATGCACGATTTACGTGAAAATTGTTCCAGTGGTATTTGTAAGAATCGGTGATTAAACCAACCAAAATTGTCAACACAGTTATTAGAATTTAAGTAGTATCTTTCTACTTGATGCCTATGGTGTCAAATGCTTATTGTTATCTGGCTGACATAAGCAGGTGGACGGTCTAAGTGGTGGCCATTGTACCATATTGCTACCTGGGCTCTATAAATCTATCTTCACTTTTCTGAGGCTGCAATCTATTAGAGCCAATTCTGACTTGAAATAAATAGGACATCACCTGAAGCAGCAGCCGTTTGAAAGAGTACCAAGTAAAGTACCAAGTTTAAAACATATTTTACAACAGGGACCCTCCATCCAGAATTATTTGGAGCTGTTCTTTCCCCTCGGTACATTTTTCTATTATGTAAAATTTCCAGCTCAATGGGTTTATTTTGCAAAAACTAACTCAAGATTTGTGTTTAAAATCAGTATACACACCCTCTCTACGTTTGTGACACTACACGACCAATTGGTGGATGGCATTTTTGCCTTTTCCCCCAGTGAATATGCCAATTGACTTTATACCTCTGACTTCCAGCCATATGGAGGAGTGTTTAGTGTTGAATCCAGCGACCATGATTCTATTAGTTTTAAAACAGTGATTGGAAAAGGATAGACCTTTTGAAGTTGAAGTTCAAAATGGGAGGTAGCCAATTTTGACGGTATTAGGCAAGTGCTTGGAAAAGTTGATTGGGTGCGGATGTTCACAAATAACGGGACGCTGGAAAATAGGAAACCTTCAAAAATGAGATTATGACATTCCACAGACATTATGTTCCTGTTAGGGTAAAGGGCAAGGCTGGTAGATATAGGGAATGCTGGATGACTAGAGAAATTAAGGTTTTGGTCAAGAATAAGAAGGAAACAAATGGCAGGAATAGACAGCAGAGATCGAAAGAATCCTTAGAAGAGTACAAAGGCAGTAGGAATATACTTAAGAGGGAAATCAGGAGGGGAAAAAAGGGACATGAGATAGCTTTGGCAAATAGGGTTAAGGAGAATCCAAAGGGATTCTATAAATACATTAAGGACCTACGGGTAACTAGGGAGAGAATAGGGCCCCTTAAAGATCAGCAAAGCAGCCTATGTGTGGAACCACAGGAGATGGAGATACTAAATAAGTATTTTGCATCAGTGTTTACTGCAGACAAGGTAATGGAAGGTAGAGGATGTAGGAAAATAAATTGCGACATCTTTAAAATAACCATATTACAGAGGAGGAGGTGCTGAACATCTTGAAATGCATAATGGTGCATAAATCCCCAGAACCTGATCAGATGTACCCTAGAACTCTGTGGAAGGCTAGGGAAGTGATTGCTGGGCCCCTTGCTGAGATATTTGGATCAGCGATAGTCACAGGCTGTAAGACTGGAAGTTGGCTAATGTGGTACCACTATTTATGAAAGGTGGTAAGAAAAAGACAGGGAACTATAGGCGGGGAGCCTGACATCAGTGGTGGGCAAATTATTGGAGGGAATCCTGAGGGACAGGATTTACATGTATTTGGAAAATCAAGGACTCATTAAAGACAGTCAACATAGCGTTATGCATGGGAAATCATGTCTCCCTAACTTGATTGAGTTTTTGAAGAAATAATGAAGTGGATTGATGAGGGCAGAGAGGTGGACATGTTCTACATGGACTTCAATAAAATGTTCAACTAGGTTCCTCATAGTACAGAAAAATTTAGAAAGGTTATATCATGCTAAGTACAAGGAAAACTAGCTATCTGGAGACAGAAGTGGTTTGAAGGTAGAAGACAGAGGATGGTGATGAAGGGTTGCTTTTCAGACTGGAGGCCTGTGACCACCGACCACAAGGATTGATGCTGGGTCCACTACTTTTCGTCATTTATTTAATGATTTGGATGTGAACATACGAGGTATGGTTTAAAAGTTTGTGGATGACACCAAAATTGGAGGTGTAGTGGACAGTGAAGAAGGTCACCTCAGAGTATAATAGGATCTTGATCAGATGGGCCAATGGGCTGAGGAGTGGCAGATGGAGTTTAATTTAGATAAATGTGAGGTGCTGCATTTTGGAAAGGCAAATCAGGTCAAAACTTACACACTTAATGGTAATGTCATGGGGAGTGTGGCTGAATAAAGAGACCTTGGAGTGCAGGTTCATAGCTCCTTGAAAGCGGAGTCACAGGCAGATAGGATAGTGAAGAAGCGCATTTGGTGTTCTTTATTGGTCAGAGCATTGAGTATCAGAGTTGGGAGGTCATGTTGTGGTTGTACAGGACATTGGTTAGGCCACTATTTGAATAATGAATGCAATTTTGGTCTCCCATCCTATAGGGAGGATTTTGTGGAACTTGAACGTGTTCAGAAAAGATTTGCAATGATGTTGCTAGGAGGGGCTGAATAGAACTGATGCTATTTTCCCTGGAGTGTTGGAGGCTGAGGGGTAACCTTGTAAAGGTTTATAAAATCAAGAGGGGCATGGTTCAGGTAAATAGGCAATGTTTTTTCCCAGGGGTGGGGAGTCCAAAACTAGAGGCATAGGTTTAAGGTGAGAGGGGAAAGATTTAAAAGGGATCTAAGGGGCAACTTTTTCACACAGAGTGGGTGCATGTATGGAATGAGTTGCCAGAAGAAGTGGTGGAGGCTAGTACAATTGCAACATTTAAAAGGCATCTGATGGGTACATGAATAGGAAGGGTTTAGAGGGATATGAGGCAAATGCTGTCAAATGGAACTAGATTAATTTAGATATCTGGTCAGGATGGACAATTTGGACCAAAGGGTATGTTTCCATGCTGTTTTTCTCTACGATTCTATCATTCTAAACACAGATCAGTACAGAGTTTGCTGTATGTGGATTTGTGCACAGAAAGGATCAATCTAATGCTCGGGGAATCAAAAGGCGAGATCTTACAACCAAAGCTGATGTTTATTCAGTAATCCAACAGAATATCACAAAATGTACTCTCCGCTCTCTTATCAGAAATGCTTTGAACAAATGTTTGTCTTTGCCTGTGAAATGCATTGGTGATGGAAGCTTTTGCAAGGGCACTCATTGGGCACAGTTGCAAGATATGTTTACATTCACATGCTAGGTCACAGATATCTTTAAGTGGTTGGTCAGTCAACATCAAGAGCCTGTCTGTTCATATAGCAAGAATTTAGGATTGCTGTATCTACATTTGTGCAAGATGGCGTTCAAGCTTATAAATAGACAGCTTTTAACATTGCAGCTGGCATAGAAGGCAGATGCCATATATGTTTGTGTGGCGGAGAAGAGGTTATATTGGACTGAGTTAATCTGGACTAATCATTCTTTTTTTTTCCATAATCATGTGCAGCTCAGAGTGACTTAAGTGGAGATCAAAAACAAAGTTCCCACTTCATCAGGGGGTTGGAGATTTACATCCCAATGGAAACAGGGGGATCTTCCTGAAATATGGTGTGTAAAAGACACAGATCAGATAAGGTTTATGATTTAACAAAACACTTCTCTGAAACTGCAACTGCAAGAGAAGGAGAAAAAACAACTAACACACACAATATTAAGGTGGTGGATTAACAGGAGAGGGAAAGCACAATCTATTGAGATACTGGGGATTAATTTGCCAGTCTTCAACCACAGATTTTTCCCTGTGCTTCCTTAAAGTGAAGCATGTTGTCACAGTCATGCAACATTTTGAATTATTTGTGTTGGGGCAGGCTTTGCAGAAGTTGTACTTCTCAGTTCAACTCAAAGCAATATAGTTTGTTGCATTATATCATGCAATTGATCCCTGGAGGAGATGAAAGCCTTGGAATGTTGGGTATACACATACAAGCTGACTTGAAGTGGGCTGGCCAAGTGGACAGTATACTACAAAAGCAAATAAACAAATATCATGTTTATTATCTGATCTCTCAGTCCTTTCAGACTTCTCTTCATCAGCCTTTATTGATGCGCACAGACTACATCCATCACTCGCTCAAATCCTCAGTGTCTGTGTGGCATCTTGGCCTCACACATGAAAAACATTCAGCTTGAAAGCATGCATTGCCTTGCGCTCAGATTAACCTTCAATCGTCAGTAACTAATCATACGACAACATTCTCCACGTCACAAAGCAACCCTACAAATATGCAGAGTTAATATTTGTATGACGTTTGGAAAATTTCTTCTGCAAATGGCTCCATTTCAGACCTGCTGCTGTCATTACCAAACCCAAAATAGTCAAAGCAACTCAGAGGTCCAGCTAAATTTATTTATATAAGATGCAGGATGGAAAGGTACCAATGTAGCCCTATTCCTTACTTCAGTGCTTTCTATCTAAGAATTGCAATTGTATTGGTAATGGTATTGCTTTGTAATTGCTTTGTAAATTCAATTCAATATTGATTCTTGAAGTGTTATGTCTACCAATTCCCTGTTACCTTCTGAATTTGTTTGTATATTTTTATTGTCATAGGATTGTTGCACATTTCCATGCTTTCAACTTGATGTCTGATTAATTTCTTACTTTTGGTGATAAGTTACACAGCAATTCAATCTTTGGGCCCCAAACATGTTGCTTGGAAAAAAAAGCCCCATAATCAATGAATGAATTGATTGATTAATTAAATCCTGCAACTTAAGCTAGTAAACTAACCCAGTATAAGTGTATTTTAACCAGAGGCTCTGCTATTTTAGACTGAGATTGTTCTCATTTTACTGAAATCAGTATCATGATTACAAACCATGTTCCATTAGAATTAACTGATCAGGTTCAGGTTAATGCACAGGCAGCTCTAAGATCCTTAAAGCACTAGACCCGTTTACCTGATTCCAGGTATAACTTACTGTGTATAACTTACTGTGTATCTGAGAATGAAAAAAAGGTGGAGTTCCTCTCAGACACAGGTTGATGAGTTTACTTGATTGTTTTAGCCAATTTGGATGCAACTGGCTTGTGCTGCTTCTTGCTGGAAGAGCGCACATCTGACTTGAATTTGCCTGAAAGTGGTGCAGTTTTACCAGTTTGACAGATCAAAGAGCAATTGGCGTTCATATTTCTGACAACAGAGAGCACATACCAAAGCAAAAAATGTTTTTTTTTCTTAAAACACTTTGATCTCTTTGCAAAACCATTGGCGATGGGAAGAAAGATTGCTTGACTGGTTGGAGAAGGCAATCATGTGCTAACATAGAGTCATAGAGATGTACTACACGGAAACAGACTCTTCCACCTAACTCATCCATGCCGACCAAATATCCTAAATTAATCTAGTCCCACTGGCCAGCATTTGGCCCATCGCCCTCTCAACCCCTCCTTTTCATATACCCATCCATATGCCTTTTAAATGTTATGATTTGGAGATGCCGGTGTTGGACTGGGGTGTACAAAGTTAAAAATCACACAACATCAGGTTATAGTCCAACAGGTTTAATTGGAAGCACTAGCTTTCGGAGGGAAGCTCCTTCATCAGGTGGTAATGTAGTAATTGTACCACCTTCCACCATTTCCTCTGGCAGTTCATTCTATACAATCACCATCCTCTGCATGAAAATGTTGCCCCTTAGGTCTCTTTTAAATCTATCTCCTTTCACTTTAAACTCATGCCTCTAGGTTTGGATTCCCCTGCCCTGGGGAAATGTTCATCCTATCCATGCCGCTCATAATTTATAGACATCTCAGTTTATGACACTCCAGGGAAAATAGCCCCACCTCCAGGAATATGTCCAAATCATAACTTGATTCCTGGTGATTCATTCAAATGTCATTTTCATTTAATGGGGTTGCTGGACTTCCAATGGTGTTTCGTTTTAACATTGGGATAGGCAGGGGTGTTTGGGGAACGATGACACATTTAATTTATTAGAACATACAAACCTGAAGAGAAGTTACAGATAGCAGCAGATATGTGGTCACAGCAAGCTTAACAGTGCTGTCAATGTAATAGAGTAAAGAGTTCTTGATTAACTGGTTGGGCAATATTACATCTCAGTGTCAAATTACGCTGTAAGGCTGGTTGTCACACTACACTCAACACTTCAACACTCCAATTTACCCTGGGCATACCATTGCACAGTCTCACCCCGCTGTATTCCCATCGACATTGACAATTGAATATACAAACAAGGTGGAAGAGTAGGCCACTCAGCCCTTCGAGCCTGCTCCGCCATTCATTAAGATCATGGCTGATCTGACTTAAACCTTAACTTGAGGGGCTATAGATAAGGTGAATGGCAGATGTCTTTTCCCTATGGTGGGAAGTTTCAAGACTAGGGGACACATTTTTAAGATAAGAGGAGAAAGATTTAAAAAGACAAAAGGGGCAACTTTTTTTTGCACAGAGAGTGGTTCTTTCGGGGAATAAACTTCAAGAGGAAATGATGGATTCGGCACAGTTACAATGTTTAAAAGACATTTGGATAAGTACATGAATCAGAAAGGATTGGAAGGATGTGGACCAAGTGCAGGCAGATTTAGTTTGGGATTATAGTCAGCATGGACTCATTGGACTGAAGGGTCTGTTTCTGTGCTGTATGACTCTATAACTTTACATTCCTGCATATCCTCGATAATGTTTCATCCACTTGGGTAATCAAGAATCTATCTACCTCTACCTTAAAAATACTTGAAGATTCTGTATCCAGAGAAAAGACATTCCAAAGATTTGCACCTCTCTGAGAGAAAGAAGTGCTTCCTCATGACAGTTTAAATGGGCAATCCTCTATTTTTTAAACTAGGACCCTTGGTTCTAGACTCTCCTACTAGAGGAAACATCCTCTCAACATGCACCCGGTCAGACCTCCTCAGAATCTTATTCAGACATCTCTGACTCGTTTAAACAATACAGAGTACAGGCCTAACCTGTCTAGTCTTTCCTCATAAGGCAATACACTCATTCCAGGTATTAGTCTAGTAAACCCTCTCTGAAGTGCTTCCAACACATTAACATCCTTCCAAAGGTATGGTGAACAGTCATGAGCAAAGTGCTCCATATGCAGTCTTCACAATATTCTGTAAAAGTAAAGCATAACCTCCCTACTCTTGCATAAATCTCAGTAAAATAATATTCAATTGGCTTTTCTGCCTTTTTGACCCAATGGGAATTTTTTAATGAGGCCATTTGTTTCCTGAACCCCATATTGATTTGATTCAACTAAGATTGGCCTGTGGTAGTTGCAGCACTTGGGGAATGTTGATATTTTAGTCAACATGAGCTGCAGCACAGAACAATATATAAATCAACTAGGGTTCTTGGCCCTACAAATGGGTGAACAATCTAGTCCTTTTAAAGTTGAGTCTAAATAGTATTGTCAGTTCCTGCTCTAGAACTGCCCCATTCCTATTAAGAGGAAAACAGTGGATAACATAGAAACAGACAGACAGGCTTCAGGAAGTGACTGTCAGCTAAACACCTTAAAGAGTATAATCGAGAGAGAGAGAGAGAGAAATGAAGGGAGATGTGGATATGAGCAGTTTCCAAATGTAAGAATGAATATGCTCTGGAAGGCAGCAAGGCATCTGGACAGCTGGCTTTTGTAAGATAGATATTATAGATAAAAGCAAAAGGTTGGAGATCTGAAAGTGCCTGAGAGATTCAGCAGGTCAGGCAGCGCATGTGGAGGGAGGAGTCGAGTTAACGTTTCCGATCCAATATGACTCTTCTTCCATACCCGGCTTCCAAAGAAGTGTCAAAAACATTAACTCTTTGGATGGTTCATTTTGCTTGATTTGTTTTTCGAAAGGAAGAGATATTTTGAAGGCTTTTTCTCTTGCCTTCCTAACTTGTTGCTGGGGAATTACAATCTTATGACAACACTCACCTAAATTGTCCTTGATAGTAAGTATTAGGTGGCTATTCGAGGAGAAAGTGAGGTCTGCAGATGCTGGAGATCAAAGTTGAAACTTTATTGCTGGAACAGCACAGCAGGTCAGGCAGCATCCAGGGAACAGGAGATTCGACGTTTCGGGCACAGGCCCTTCTTCAGGAATGAGCAGAGAGTGTTCAGCAGCCCCAAGTGGAAAATGAAGTGTTGTTCTTTGAACTTGCGTTAAGGAACACTGCAACAGATCTGGGACAGAAATGTTGGTGTAGGAACACAGTGGTGTGTTGAAGTGGAGGCAGTGGGAAACTCTGGGTCATGTTTTACAGACAGAGTGTAGGTGTTCAGCAAAGCGGTCATCAAATCTGTGTTTCATCTCCCCCGATATACAGGAGACCACATTCTGAGAACCAGCCCAACCACCCTGTAGCACAGCATTTCATCTCCCCCTCCCACTCCACCGAGGATATGTAGGTCATTGGACTCATCCACCGCCAAACCACAACAACGCGACGGTCGGAGGAGGAGCGTCTTATCTTCCGACTGGGAACCCTCCAACCGCGGGGGATGAACTTGGACTTCACCAGTTTCTTCATCCCCCCTCCCCCCACCTTGTCTCAGCCGAGTCCCTCCCGCCCGGCACCGCCTTCCTGTCCTGCAGTCTTCTTCTTGTCCTCTCCGCCTCCATCCTACTCCGACCTATCACCCTCACCTTGACCTCTTTCCACCTATCACATTTCCAACGCCCCTCCTCCAAGTCCCTCCTCCCTACCTTTTATCTTCTCCTGCTGAACACTCTCTGCTCATTCCTGAAGAAGGGCCTGTGCCCGAAACGTCGAATCTCCTGTTCCCTGGATGCTGCCTGACCTGCTGTGCTGTTCCAGCAATAAAGTTTCAACTTAGGTGGCTATTCAACTACTGAGAGAATCACAGCAAAGCTAGATACTACAATGCTGAGTTCCAGTAGAAGTGAAGTTTGCAGGAAATCTGTCTGATTTTACCCTGATTTATAGAATCATAGGATCCCTACAGTGTGAAAGCGAGCCATTCATCCCATTGAATCCACACCAACTCTCCAAAGAGCATTCCATCCAGACCTCCCCCCACCCACTCTATCCCTGTAACTTTGCATTTCCCAAGGCTAACCTACCTCGCCTGCACATCTCTGGATACTAGGGGCAATTTAACATTGCCAATCCACCTAATCTGCGCATCTATGGTCTATGGAAGGAAACCAGAGCACCCGGAGGAAACCATGCAGACACGGGGAGAATGTGCAAACTCCACACAGAGAGTCGCCTGAGGGTGGAATTCAAACAGGGTCCCTGGCCCTGTGAAGCAGCAGTGCTAACTACTGAGCCACCATGCTGCCTGTGCCATGGTCTGGGAAGTAGTTACTGACAATAGCAGCTCAACCAGTGGTAAAGCACATGTTGACTATATCTACACATTTTATAAACAGACTCAATCATTTGCATTTAGATACTGCCTTTATACTAGCAAATGGCACTGTAGAGTACATCCCAATGATTATTTCACTTTTGAATACATGCCAGGGGCCTCTGATCATTTGTTTAGACAGCAGGCCAATCAGATTTAACATCAAATTATCAAGTATTCTGGTCTAGAATATAAAGGGCATCAAGAAAGAAATTTTGATCTGAATGCATGGCAGCCATTGCTCAGTTCGAAGCACATTTGCTGTAGAGTCACAAAATTATAGGCTCAAGTCTCTTTCCGAGACCTAAGTACAAAAATCATGACCAGTAGTTTTAGACTTGCCACCTTTTGGATAAACCTTAAACTGAAGTCTCTCTTGGGCTGGGTGAAATGATTCCATGGCACTAGGGCAGGAGGGGTTAACCCCAGTACCCTGGCCAATATATGTTCCTCCATCAATATCAGTAAAACTGACTACTTTTGGGTGATTGCTGTGTGCAAATTGGTTGCTGCATTAGGCTAGTGAGTACATGTCAGAAGCTATTTTTTTTAGCACAGCATGGTTCATGTGTGGAATGAACTTCCAGAGGAAGTGGTGGATGCAGTTACAATTACAATGTTTAAAAGACATTTGGAAAAGTGCATGAATAAGAAAGGACTGGAGGGATATGGGCCAAGTACAGCGGTGGAAATAGTTTAGTTTGGGATTATGGTCGGCAAAGGTCTGTTTCTGTGCTGTATGACTCAATGGCTTTATGACTTTGAAAATATTGCATTGACAGTAAAGTGTGTTGAGATGTCTGGTTGTTATTGTTTGGCTGTCTAATCTAGGCTTGTAATTATTTGGTCTTCCAAACGTATTCGGTTTGAGACAGTGGCCTTTTTTTAACACAAACTCTTCACTTACAGCTAGATCTTATATTCTCCTTTTCAAATCTCTCCACCTGTGTGATTATCGCCTTATCATTGGGTATGTTTCTGATGTTAACCCCACTACAGTTGTGAAAGATGCGACGTAAAAGCTAGCTTTATTTTCACAGAAGAAAATGTGGGTGTAATTAAGCCTAGGAAGTGTCATTGCATGGAAGGCAGTGAATCGGTGCAACATTGAACCAACCAATTTGATTTCTCAACAGATAGGCCATCGTCTGCTGGACATCACTGATTTCATCAACAACTGATTTGGAATCGTTTCAGAGAGGCCCGACCTCATCATCACAGAGTGGTTACAGTGTAGACAGAGGCCACTCGGCCCATCAGTGTCTGCATCAATTCTTCGATGGAACAATTTATCTGGTGTCATTCTAGTGCCATCTCCCTGTCACTCTGCACATTCTGACTTGACAGATAACTATCTGGTTTCCTATTGAATGCTTCGAGTGTCACCACACTCTCAGACAGTACATCCCAGATCCTAACCATTCGCCACATTAAAAAAGGTTTTAACCTCAATTGCACCTTATTTATATCTTTTTTTTAAAAACGTAGTGGTGTTCTTCTATTTATTCAGGCAGACGGGTCAACTTAGGTGTCTGGTCACTTCAGTCCACAACACTAGTAATGAGGTTAAATAGACTTCAGGCTCGATTGCAAGCAAATGATGCAGTGAAGAAATGAGCAGTTTTTAAATTTCGAGCTAACAAACAAAAGAGTGTCTTGGGTGGGTTGAGGCTGTGGTTTAAAGTTACCCGAGAACAATGGCACACTTTTTAGAGGTGTTCAGACTCTCAGTCTCCATTGATTATGCCCAGATCACATGACATTCTTTTTGACATGTGGTTTTCCTTTTTGTGTAAACAGGATGCAAGTTCCTGAGCAAAAACATCTCCAAAGTAACAGATTTGCATTGTGAGTCAAGACAGAGATAGGAATGCTGAAAGTGATTGAGGACACAGATACCAGAATTAATTTATGCAAGATGTCTCAAGAGACCATAATTCTATTTGTTTTAAAATAATGATGGAAAAGGATAGACTGGATCTAAAAATTGAAGTTCTAAATTGGAGGAAGGCTAATTTTGACGGTATTAGGCAAATACTTTGAAAAGATGTTCACATGTAAAGGGACGGCCAGTAAATGAGAAGCTTTTAAAAATGAAATAATGAGAGTTCAGAGAAAGTACATTCCTGTTAGAGTGCAAAGTAAGGCTGGAAGGTGTAAAGAATGCTGGATGACTAGAGAAATTTGGTTAAAGAAAAAGAAGAAAGCGTATGTCAGGTATAGACAGCAGAGATGGAGTGAGTCCTTAGAAGAGTATAAAGGCAGTAGGAGTATATGTAAGAGGGAAAAAAAGGGGACATGAGAAAGGCAAATAGGATTAAGCAGAATCTAAAGGGTTTTTATAAATACATTAAGGACAAAAGAGTAACGAGAGAGAGAATAGGGCTCTTCAAAGATCAGCAACGCAGCCTATGTGTGGAGCTGCAGGAGATGGGTGAGATGCTAAACAAATACTTTGCTTCAATGTTTACTGTGGAGAAGGACATGGAAGGTATAGAATATGGGGAAATAGATGGTGACATCTTGAAAAATATCCATTTTACAGAGGAGAAAGTGCTGGATGTCTTGAAACGCATATAAGTGGATAAATCCCCAGGACATGATCAGGTGTAACCAAAACTCTGTGGAAAGCTAGGGAATGATAGCTGGGCTCTTTGCTGAGATATTTGGATCATCAATAGTCACAGGTGAAGTGTCAGAAGATTGGAGGTTGGCTAACATCATGCCATTATTTAAGAAAGATGGTAAGGAAAAGCCAGGGAACTATAGACCGGTGAGCCTGATGTCGGCGTTGGAACCCTGACGAAGGGCTTATGTCCAAAACGTCAACTCTCCTGCTCCTTGGATACTGCCTGATCTGCTGTGCTTTTGCAGCACCACACACAGTATGACTCCAATGACTCAATTGGTTGCACCATTGCTATGAGTGACAGGAACCTGAATTCAATGCAGCACCATGTTCCTCTCCTTCTGGGTTTATCCTGATGCCGCATTTTTACATTACAGGTTGTGTGCCACTCACTACCCTCGGTACTACTGGTTGGTGCCACATAGTCACTTCCCAGTTAGCCACTTAGATGGAATTGTACCAGAAGCCAATCGTAATGGCAGATTCAGAATAGAATATAGGAGGGGGTCTAAAGGGCTCCAATCATCCGCTACCAAACATTTTATATATTCAAGATTAATACAATGTACCTGAGAGAAAGTGAGGACTGCAGATGCTGAACAGTCAGAATTGAAAAGTGTGGCGCTGGAAAAGCTCAGCAGGTCAGGCAGCATCCGAGGAGCAGGAGAATCGCGTTTCGTGCATAAGCCCTTCATTCCTGATTAACCAAGACGAGCATAAGCTCAACTTCAAAAAGCCATTATTGGACTAACCTTATTTATACCTCCCCAACAGAGGGGCAGCAGAGAAGGCAATATAATAAAATGTGCAGGCTTTGCAATATACACAACCACAGTAACTGGGCAGTCAATAAAGAATGAAAGAAGGGACTTGAAATGGAGTCTGAAAACTGAACGTCAATCATTGTGATTGATTACTTTCTCCAATATTTATAAGGGAAATATAAGAAATATGCAATCTCCAACTAATGCAAGTAGCCTTTGTTTGTACCTTTGTCCTTGTCAAATGTGGTACTGTCTGCCTAATTCCTTTAATTGGGACATGAAGATAGTAAAATCACAACACCTTTCCACAACCCTTGTGGCAAACTGAATGTCCATCTCAAAGGACAAAGTTAAAAATCACACACCAGGCTATAAATCTCCGAAAGCTAGTGCTTCCAAATAAACCTGTTGGACTATAACCTGGTGTTGTGTGATTTTTAAATTTGTCAACACCAGCACCTCCACATCATATCTCAAAGGAGATAGCCAACTGTTGGATGGAAAGCAGAGAAAATCTGCAAAGTTAATTCCCGATTTCAGAAATGTCAGAGCTGTGAGGAAGGACTAAATAAACCCTCGCTTGTAGGTTTGTTGCTAATTTACTTGTGGCTTTAACTCCACTGCACATTATAGGGAGGGAATCCTCATCACCAAAAGCTTTCTCAAGGTCAGGACTTCCAGTCAATATCCTTTGTCCTTTCATCAACATCAGCATGGCATAATGTTTGTTTAAAATTTAGTTTGGGCAGATAAGCTAAGTTTATTTTGCCTGACTTACCATCACCAGCTCTGGATCTTTCAAGGTGCCCCAGAGTTTGTTCTGATAAAGGGTCACTGGATCCGTAATGTTAACTCTCTATTCTCTTCACAATTGCTGCTAGTCATCCTGCTGAGTTTTTCCAGTAATTTCTATTTTTGTTCTAGAGTTTGTTTCCTGTTCTTTGGTGTAAGCCAAAAGCAGAGGTGAAAGACAGAGACCAATGAACATTTTTGTTAATTTATTCATTCATGGGGTAAGCGAATGGGTTCATCATAACATTGTCATCAGATTAGCATAAATCCTCTGCAATTTTTCTCTCCAAAGTGCAGAAATCAGATGCAAATGATTTCTATTTACAAAGGATGGATTGCTTTGTTTATATGCTGTAAAGGGAGGTGTCTCTCATCTCCAGTCTCCAGTTTCTAATGGACCATGCTTGTTTTTACAGCGTAAAAATTCACACAACACCAGGTTATAGTCCAACAGGTTTAATTGGAAGCACTAGCTGTCAGAGCGCCGCTCCTTCATCACACAACCACCTGATGAAGGAGCAGTGCTCCGAAAGTTAGTGCTTCCAATTAAACCTGTTGGACTATAACCTGGTGTTGTGTGAATTTTAACTTTGTAAACCCCAGTCCAACACCCATCTCCAAATCATGTTTTTACAGCCTAAGTGTGACCATACTCTGTGACCTCTGACCTTTCCTCTCTCTGTCTTTCTAAACTTCATGCGCACTGTCACATGCACTTTTTCTCATCTTTAAACTCAAGACTGTCTTTTAAATCAAGACACATTGCCCATTCTCGTTTTTCAACATGTTCTTTTTCCGTGAAGTCAGCAATCTGGCACTGCTTGCCTTCCACACATTTTCCCTTTCCCTATCTCCTCCAAGCTTTCAAAAGGAAAAACAAAGCTCAGCAACACCTGATTTGCCTCCCCTCCTCTCTGACTCTTTTTCAACCTTGGCTCCTCTTGCGCTCAATTTCTTCCTGAAAACATTTCCACGTGAAAACGACTATCCAAAGTCCAGTGCAGAAAGGTGGCAAAGTAAACGTCTGCATGTCATTCAATCCCACCCAGCACTTCAAACACCAATTGGCACAGCAATCAACTACCTCAGTTACTGCTCAGCACCTTTGACTGCCACAACCTCAAGGCCAAAACATGGCCCAAAACACTTGCTGCATCGTACAGGTGACCTTGCTGGCCAGGCACTTCAGTGCCGAACATAGGCCAGCTCTGAAACTGGTTTTCAGGCATACACCAACTTGGCTTAACATGCAATAAACAGTTTGCAAGAAACAGACAGAGAGAGAGCATTCAGTATCACTCACAAGTGAAGAAAAGCCAGGACTATTTTTAGTTGATCAGCCTGACTGTTCAGTTATAGCTGCAAGGTCATAGCCAGGCAACCAGTGGACAAGCAGTTTTGTTCATTTATTCCTTCATAGAGTAAGGGAATGGGTTCAGTATAGCAGCGTCATTACATTATATGTCATCAAACACAACATCATCTATTTTGGTGTGTAAGTTGAGAACCAATATCCAGTAGTTTGAGCTTCTGCTTTACAATATAACCTCTTTCATTTATCTTTTGACCTGGGTGGCATGGTGACTCAGTGGTTAGCACTATTGCCTCACAGGCCCGGGTTCGATTCCTGCCTCGAATGACTTTCTGTGTGGAGGTTGCACTTTCTCCCCGTGTCTGTGTGGGCTTCCTTCCACAATCCAAAGGTGTGCAGATTAGGTGGATTGGCCATGCTAAATTGCCCACAGTGTTCAGGGATGTGTAGGTTAGTTGCATTAGTCTGAGGTAAATGTAGGGGAATGGGTCTGGGTGGGTTGTCCTTCAAAGGGTCGGTGTGGACTTGTTGGGCTGAAGGGCCTGTTTCCACACAGTAGGGATTCCATTCTATGAAAAGCTAGATAATGAGTAAAGGATTTCTTAGCTTTGTACGGAGTGTTAAAAGTCGTTGTAAAGTTAATCAGATCGTTATTTAAAGGAAAGGAAAAGATGAGGAGCAAGGAAATGTAACTTAATGGATAGAGTGCAGCACTCATTAATAAACATGGTCCATTCTTCTCAATCCACAAATGGGTACATATGCCAAGACAGATTACAGAATAATTAACTGCACTGCTGTAAATGCAGTGTCACAGAAATAACCATTCTGCTGATATAAACACTTCATCACCTTTGGGATTCCTTTCAGCTCCCTGCTGTAGCCTAATCAGCATCAGATCACTGCCAGTGCATATGTTTCATAATTGAACACTGAGTTAATTTGATAAGATTTCCCGGACCCCTTGCTAAGCAATGCTGTACCTCAAACACTACTGACTGGTGGATGAATTCCAAACAAAGACACCAGTAAAACACTGGTCGGGGATATCCACCTTTTGTTACCATGTGCCAACTCTGCACAGAATCTTGTTCTGTTATTAAAAGAAATAGCCTGCATAAACTGATAGCAAGTTGAGACATTAGCTAAGAGGCCAAATTGTTTCACTTGTTCAGCAGTGCTGGTGACACAAAACATAAACCTGCTTAAAGACACATGGAAGACAAACACATATAACCTCGCTCTCAGTAAAGTGAGCACAAATGTATTATAGGTCCTTAGTTCCTTCCTTTCAGCAGTACATTTACACCTAGGATGATGCAACTGGAAAATACCTTGATCTCAAGTTGAAATCTAGTCTTAGGCAGAGAGATTGGAGGGTTTTAGAGGTTAAAGCTGAAACTGTGTTGCTGGAAAAGCGCAGCAGGTCAGGCATCATCCAAGGAGCAGGAGAATCGACGTTTCAGGCAGAAGAGCTCATGCCCGAAACGTCGATTCTCCTGCTCCTTGGATGCTGCCTGATCTGCTGCGCTTTTCCAGCAACACATTTTCAGCTCTGATCTCCAGCATCTGCAGTCCTCACTTTCCCCTCGAGGGTTTTAGAGGTTGCTTTATTGAAAGGGAATTTACTTACAAAATAAAAGCACAGGAGATACCCAGGTCCCACCTGTCCTTTCAGGATGCAAGAGATCTCCATAAAGTGATTAGGAAGGGAATTCTTTGGAGGTGCACTTCCATTCTTTCAGCAGAGAACTCAAGTGATTATGATGAAGTAAAGAACACTACCCTTATGAGTTAGTTCCAGAGGCCTACAGTTTAGAAATTAGATATTTGACAAAGTGTAGAGTTTTCCAGAGGAAAGGAAATGGTGTTGGTCAACAGAAGTGGAAGAGAACTTCCCTAACCTTTAGTGAGATTAATGTTGGTGAAGGAATTCAAAAGTCATCCCTTTTTCAGGTTAGGGTCTCACATGGACGACCGCAAAGTTCATAAATAAGGGAAGCCTCCAAGTAGCAGATGATTCTGAGTTGGTGCATAAGATGATAAATAACAGGCCACACTGTGGAACCTTTCATGATAAACTGGAATGAAAGTGAAGTCGACGATAAGAAGAGGGCAGGCACTACTGTGAAAAATGGAAAAGGGAAAGAACATTCTAAGGTGAGTATAAGTGAAGGACAGGTTTAGTTCAAGGAGGTTGACATTGAATCTCGGTGTTACTGGCTGGTTGAATGAAAAGGGACTGTGTCCCAAGAAAGATAAGTTTACTTGAGGGTAAAGTGTCACCATGTTCATCGAGTAAGCAATCAAAGTGATCTTTAGCGGTACAAGATCAAACAGTCACTGATGTTGATTACATGAAACTCTCTACAAAAGGTTTGCTGGATAAAGAGTTATTTATTAAGGACAATGGTAGAAATTGTTTGCCAATTCCATTGTATAACATTAATTTAAAATTTTCATTTAATTTTAAAACTTGCGTGCTCTCATTCAAAATAGTGGCCTGAGATATTTTGCATTCACTTAACAGGATAGAAGAGCTTTGTTAATGTCTCATCTGAAAGATGATGTTTTCTTCACTAATGACAGTGAAGTGGCAGCTTAGCCTATCTGCACAGTCTTAAAGGGAGACGTGAACTAATGACAACTTGATTCAAATGTTAAAGTCCTGTTGGTTGCCACTTTTGTAATGGATTCTGATGCTTCCAAAATAAAACCAGTAATAATGGCCTAAACTTTCCCAGTCTTTGGATAATTGAAGACCAGACATACCCCCAAAAAATGCTTCTCAGGACCCCTTAGAAGTCCTAACACACTGACTGTGTGGGAATTACCTGTGAACTTTCAACTTCCAAATGGCAATTATCCAGCACTGGGAACCCTATGAAAAGGGTTCTGAGTTAGAGTTGAGAATTTTGAGGGCTCTGACTCACTTACCTTGACAGTTATCCAGGAAATGTTATAGGCATAAAACTTTAACTTCTAGGTGACTATGCAACTGACCTTCCGCCTACCACATCCCACTCACCACCAAATACCCAGACGTTCCTTGCCTCCACCAAATAAATTCTCCCAATAACCAACTACCTCTACAACTCGAGTATACCCCAAACTCAAACTGAATACATCCCAAACCAGCCTAATCTCTCATCAAATAATCTGCTATCCCATTCCTCAGCCACCCCCTACCACCCTAACCCCTCACCACATACCTTACACATCTTTCTCCTCTCCATAGCTTTTCAAACATCCTTTGGGATATATAAACCATGTATTTAACAGGATGCAGCTACTAATGATGGAACAAGGGGGAGTGAGGTTTGTACTCCCTGAAAATTCAGAAAACAGGTATACTCTACATTTATAAAGAGATCTTGCTCACAAGTCCAGGCCAAAAATATAGAGCTTTATTAGGAGTTTAAAAAAAAGGAGCCAAGTTGATTTGTTTGGAATTGTGTCTATACTGAGAAATTCAATTTAGCGTCAATCTCCTGCCTTTTATCCCCTGTAATGCTGCCCATTGTTTCCATTTAAACAAAATCCAATGCCATCTTGAACACCTCATTTGACATACCCCTAAAACATTCTTGTCAGGACCCTTTGGAAGTCCCAACACACTGACTATGTGGGAATTACCTGTGAACTTTCAACTTCCAACCAGCAATTATCCAGCACTGGGAGCTTTTTGAAAAGGGTTCTAAATTAGCCCCTTCCAGCCAAAGTGTTCCAGAGCCTATTCCATGTCTTTTTCCACCTCCTATTTACTTCTTTCACAAAAGCATTTAAAAACTGGTATTCAATCTATTCATAAGTATGAATGGTTTCTCCCTTTCCACGTTGCCCTGATCCTCATGATTTTGAAAACTAATGTCTCTCCTCTTAGCCTTCTCCTCTTCAAAGATAACAGGCCCAACTTCTTCAACCTTTGTCCAAACTGAACAATCTCAGCCCAGGGACCTAGCTCATCAATCTTAAGCCATTGCTTAGAAATAACACACAGCCACCTTTATTACCCTTCTACCGATAGCAATTTATCTCTATCCACATGCTGTTATAAAAGAGAATACAAAGCACAAAACCATCCAGCAGCAAATGTCTGGTTGGCAGTGATTCAATCTTGTGACTATGTTGATAACACAAACCTACTTAGGCATCTGTCTCATGATCTGTGAAATCAGAAGCAGCTACATAACTCAATGTACACAGTTAAGCTCAGTCGAGATACCAACATGCTCTCGTCTAACCTTCCTCACACCCAAATTTTCAGAATGCTTAACAAGGTGGGCAGGGGAGTGCTAACTACAGAAAGAAGACTTCGGAACTAAGATTCAATTGAAGAGTAAAGGAGTGAATTTCCAAGTCAGGTTTTTCAGCTCCTGCTGTAAATTTGGTGGAAGAGTGGTTGAGCACTCCACTCTGCCAGGAGAAATGGTATCATCAAGCATTCGCCTGGTACCTTTGGAAGGCCCACTCGTACAGATTTTCACAAGACGTCAAGAAAAACCCAGCAGAAATCCTGGTTGACTGGAGTTTCTACAAAACATCTTGGAAATTCTTTTGTGTCATTGTTGTTTGAAAATAAGATGAATGGGACAAAAGTAGAATATTGTTGCACTGTCAAATGCAATTCCCCACAATTAAACTGGGTAGCTAATTCTAACCATTTGCCTCCATAAATACTGTGAATTACAATGATATAATTAACAGTCTATTGAATTTAACCAGCTATGTAGGGAAATAGCAGGTGTCCAGTGAGCTGTTTGTATCTGGAGAAAAGTACAATTACCCTTTTTACTTAAGCCTATTTAAATGTTTCCGGCTACAAATTAAAACCTTTGTAGTGTTCCCTTTATAAGCGAGTGAGGATTTGCCTGATACATAATACACAAGTACTTCCGCCAATTTTTCCCAACCATGGTATCAAGTCAGGAACATGAGTTCAAGTACATCACTACAGGGTTTAACTGCAAAATTGATTTGAATCATTTTGTGGCAGTAAATTGATCCGCACACTCCAACCTAATCAAAAATATATTTGGTCCGAATGACCAAAAACTTTACAAAGGTACAGGTTTGCGTGATGTCACTGAGCAGTATGTATGGCAATCGAATTACTTTAGCTCCAAACGACTACTGTAAGCAATGGGGATGTGCACTTTAAAACTAAAATGTTCTCATACTATGGACATTGTTATTCCATACCCTTTATTAATGATATTATCCAACTTTGAAAAGTACAAGCTCCTTTAGGATGCTGCAGGAAGTTAACCTATTCTTCCTAATCAATCGGTTCAGAGATGTTATTACAAACATTTGGAACAGGTGGGACTTGAACCTGGGCCTCACATTTGAGGGTAGGGACACTACCACTGTGCCACCAGGAGTCAATTTCCCAATCATGCTCACCATAATTACCAAACCATGTGGGAAACACGTCCACAACGTAAGGCTGTTATGTAATTGATTTCCAATGTCTCCTTTCAACGTCAATGCAAATTAAGCTAAAATCTCAAGTGTGAGATAATCCGTCATTGAGTGAATGACACAACAGCAGTCTTGCACCACTCTGGAAATGGAGTTGGTATGGGATGTATTAATGTAGGGCTTTTTGATTGGACATTAAGCCAGAGCTAAAGCTGGGTGGGCTATAAATGACTCTACCTTGAGCCTAGAGGCACTGACCATCTGTATTAATACCATAGACCAATTCCAAGAAGCAAATTCATCAACTCCTAATTTGTACATCAGGCCTGTGGAAATGACAGGTATTGCCAGTGGAGTTTTTGTAACCTCATTTTAACCTCATTTACATAAAACAACAGACAGAACTGATTGCTCCTTTTCAATGTTACTGTGTGCATTGCAGAATCTCACATTCAAAGCAGATCTCCAAGTAATTGTCATGCCAGTGATGCCCACCTCACGACAGGGTATAACCAATCATCCTATTACAACTACAATTAGCCATGGTTTACAAGGGACCAAGGGCATTTCTCTCTATTAAAGATGAGACAAAAGGTGTGCAGACCATAAGATCATAAAAGTGTAGGAACAGTAAGAGACTATTCAGCCCACTGAGCCTGCTCCTTCATTCAATGAAATCACGGCAAATCTGATAACCACAAATCTATTTCCTGACTTTTTGCTATAATTCTTGATTCTTACTGAATAAAAATGTCTCTCTCAACTTGTGGAGTCCTGATAACTAGTGTAAAGTAAACTTTACAATGTACCTTGCAGTCACAATTTAACCTTTTAAATGTTAGAGTAAGTTCTGTCTCATTGTCTAGAGAGCATTGTGGAATGAGCTGTATATTTGGCGGAAAGCGTCCCATGCCACTGTAGGGTCTCAAACTGTTACTTATGGTATAAATGCTCTTCCTGGTTACTTTTCCACTGGCAAGTTGTTCCTGATTTTGCATTTCATCAGTGCATTTGTTGAGACAAGATCCTCAAGAAGAACTGCTAAAATATTAAAGAGTTTTGGAAAAGAACTGGAGCAAACAATAACAGAGGATTATTCCACTGTGGAGTGGAAACACAAGCACTGTGTGATAGCACAAATGGACTCCTCCTCTGCTCAATTATCTTTGATTGTACATAATCTCTCCTGGATGCAGCTTTTTATAATAATCCATTAACAAAGCATTTGGGAACTGTTCATAAGCATTCCAACTTGCAGCACATAGGATGCATCAAACAAAGCCAATTATGCAGTACACCATAAGCTTGAAAGAACGAATGAAATAGTTAACAAAGAAATGTCTTTGAATTGCCTTAAGCTGTAGCAAGCAAAGACAACTGGATGAGAATTAGTTCATGTGAAAATATAGTGTAGAATCCCAATATGTTGTGACTGTAATATGTTTCACCAGCGATTTTAAACTCATCTCTATTTTTGAACTCCCAGTCCTGACAAAACCATTACATTATCTCATCATGGCTGATCCCCTGGTATGACTTCTCTCTCTCTCTCTCTCTGTCTCTCCCTCTCTCGCTCTCTCTCTCTCTCTCTCTTTGCTCCCTTTAGTCCAAGGAATTCAGATTTGAAAGGACACAGTGGCCAACTTGTGTCACTAAAACCAAATTAACTGCCACTGCCACGTCCCCAACTTCCAACAGGTCCTCCTGGCTAAACCTCCTCGAACATTTTTCCCTTCCCTGCCCTTGGTATAGACTCATAGAGTCATACCCAGCACAGAACCAGAACCTTTGGTCCAAGTCATCAATGTTGACCAGGTTTCCCAAAGTCAGTCCCATTTGCCTGCATTTGGCCCATATCCCTCGAAACCTTTCCTATTCCTGTACCTGTCCAAATGTCTTTTAAATGTTTTAATTGTACCTCGCTCTACCACTTCCTCTGGCAGCTTGTTTGAGCAGTGAGTATAGGAGTTGGAGTGTCATGTTAATAAGACCATAAAACCTAGAAGTAGAAAAAAGGCCATTCAGCTCATTGAATTCTGATCCACCATTCAATCATGGCTGATACATTTCTCAACCCCATTCTCCTGCTTTCTCCCTGTAACTCTTGATTCCCTTGACAATCAAGAACCTATCTATCTGTGTCTTAAATATACTCGATTAACCTGACCTCCACAGCCTTGTGGCAATGAATTCCATAGATTCACCACTCTCTGGTTGAAGAAGTTTCTCCTCATCTCCCTAAAGGAGCTCCCTTTACTATAAGGCTATACACTCGGATCCTAGTCTCTCCTGACAATGGAAACTTCTTCCCAATGTCCACCTGTCCAGGTCATTCAATGTTTTGTAAGTTTCAATTAGATTTCCCAAATTCCATTGAGTATAGATCCAGAGGCCTCTGATGTTAACCCTTTCATTCCTGAGATCATTCTCGTGAACGTCCTCTGGACCCACACCAGGGCCAGTACATCCTTCCTGAGGTATGAGGCCTAAAATTGCTCACAAAACACTAAATGTGGTCTAACCAGAGCCTGATAAAGCCTCAGAAGTGCATCCTTGCTTTTATATTTGAGTTCTCTCAAAATAAATGCCAACATTGTATTTGTCTTCCTAACTACTGAATCAACCTGCAAGTTTATCTTAAGAGAATCCTGGAGAAGGACTCCCAAGTCCCTCTGAACTTCAGATTTCTGAATTTTCTCCCCATCTAGAAAATAGTCTGTGCTTCTATTGTTCTTAACAAAATGCATGATTTTCCCAAAGAGCCAAACAAAACAAGAGAGCTCCAAAGGAGAGTGGAAATCAGAAGATGATCGACATAAGATTCAGAAGATCTTGGAGCTTTGTGCAAGTGGAGTATTCCATCTGCCTCTTTTTTGCCCACTGTCTTAACCTGTCTAAATCCTTCTGCAGCCTAACTGCCTCCTTAATACTTCCTGTGCATCCATCTATCTTTGTATCATCTGCAAAATTAGCCAGAATGCCTTCAGTTCCTTCATCCAGATCATTAATATCTAAGATGCAAAGTTGTGATTCCAACACTGACCCTTGTGGAACACTGTTAGTCACCGCTGCCAACCTGAGAAAATGCCTTTTATCCCCATTCTGCTTTCTGCCAGACAGCCAATCCTCTATCCGTGTTAGTACCTTTCATCTTACACACAGGTCCTTATCTTACTCAGCAGCTTCCTTTTAGCGGCTGTCCAAGATATTGGTGAGGCTGCTTTGAGAATATTTCATGTGATTCTGGTTTCCATGCTATCGGAAGGATGTTGTTAGACTAGAAAGGGTACAGAAAAAATTTACAAGGATGTTGCCAGGGCTGGAAGGTTTGAGTTATAAGGAGAGGCTGAATAGGCTGGGATGTCTTCCCCTGGAGTGGCAAAGGCTCAGGGGTATTATCTCTTTCCCTAGTTTTTCACTTCTACCTCCATTCCACCTTCTAGTTCATCTTGTCCATGATACCAACATCCTGTTCCCTTGATAATATTCCCTTTCTAACCAGTTATCCAACACAAAACTGTGTCAATACAGTTAAATGAATAAGTAAAGACATCTAATGGCTTAATGTAATATATCAATAATTACTGATGAGTTTAATATGCACAGACATGGATGGATAAATTGTCCAGCAATTTGGTGTGATGAGGTGATACCTCGTGAATTGGAATTACCATAAATTTCTAAATATTCATTTTACAAAACTGCAAGTTGCCCTTAATTTCCTTTAAGTTTCATTATGTTGCATATTCATTGTCTATTAACTCACCAGTGAAAGTTGAGTATGTGAAAATATGTGTCCTTTTAAAGACCTGATCATAACTAATGATTCCTAATCAACTTCTCTGACCTAGATAGGGTGCAGTTTGAATTGAATTACCAATAGATAGTGAATTGTTGTTGGAGATCTGAAAATTATAAGTTCTTAATTTTTATTTGTTTCTTACCTTTCCTTTAAGATACTTACTCTTCTGTTCTTTTTTTAAATTTGCTTCCTACACCTGATTCAGCATTGAATTCACCCACTCAACTTCACTCTCATTCTCAGTATTCCACTGTTTTTCTTTCAACCCTTGCATATCAATAGGCAAAAGAGATTGTCTGTTCATCCCAATGTTTGCTAAGGCCCCAGATAACCTCTCACACTAACAGAGCCCTCATACACTTGCATATACAATGACTCACAATACAAAACATTCTTAAGATACATGACAGGGGAGAGAGTCAAACTAACAAGACATGCCAACAGATATCCCTTCCCCCCCCGGACTGTAATCCCACACCAGCCTCAGCAAGTTTCAGACCTATGAGAAATGAATCCTTAGTATTCCCTTGAAGAATCCTTCGGGTCAAATGATCTGGGTTTCGCAGTCTATATGTTGTTTAATCAGCAAAATAAAATAAAATTTACTGAGCAATTAAAGGAGTATGAATGTATAATGAGACAGACAAGATACTACTAAAGCATCAATCATTCAAAATTGCATTCATTATCACACATGAGTATAATGCAACAAAGCACTTTGAATACAACCAAGTAGTTTTAAAGTTCCATGACTTTTGTTATGTAGATAATGGTGCAGTATTTTACATTTCTGACATTCTACAAACAACAATGAAATGAATCATCAGTTAAAGGAAACTAAATGTGAGGACTGCAGATGCTGGAGATCAGAGTCGAGAGTGTGGTGCTGGAAAAGCGCAGCAGGTCAGGCAGCATCCAAGGAGCAGGAGAATCGACATTTCGAGCAAAAGCCCTTCATCAGGAAGCTTTTGCCCAAAACATCAATTCTCCTGCTTCACGGATGCTACCTGACCAGCTGCACTTTTCCAGCACCATATTCTTGACCCTGAATCATCAGTTAGCCTGGGTTATGGCATGAAAGAGTATTGTTATCCAGGGGACTGAAGGGATTTTGTATTTTCTTTTAATTTATTTGGTTCTATTTGTAGGAATGGTTATTAACCCCCCCAAAGGCCTGCATTTCTACAGCACACTTCATGAGCCTTCAATGATCATTAAAACAGTATCATCATATAACGTGGGGAAAGGTGGCTGCCATTTCGTGCAAAGTGAAGTCATACGATCTGCAATAAAGGACCAGGTGGTCTAGTTTAACAGTGTTGGTTAAGGGATAAAGTTTGGCCATGATAACTGACTTTTTAAATAGTGCCTCGAGAAGGTAGAAAAGAGCATTACTTGACAGTATACCTGGAAGAACTCCTCCAACTCCAAAGGAGTGAAGCAGTCATAGGGTCACAGAGATATACAGCATGGAAACAGATCCTTCAGATCAACTCATCGATGATAGCCAGATATCCTAAATTAATCTAGTCCCATTCGCCTGCACTTAGTCCATATCCGGCATGGTGGCTCAGTGGTTAGCACTGCTGCCTCACAGCATTAGGGTCCCAAATTCAATTCCAGCCTCGGGGGACTCTCTGTGTGGAGGTTGCACATTCTCCCTGTGTCTGCGTGGGTTTCCTCTGGGTGCTCCAGTTTCCTCCCACAGTCCAAAGATGTGCAGGTTAGGTAAATTGGCCATGTTAAATTGCCCATAGTGTTAGGTGCACTAGTCAAAGGGAAATGGATCTGGGGGTGTGCTACTCTTCAGTGGGTCGGTGTGGACTGGTTGGGCCGAAGGGCCTGTTTCCACACTGTAGGGAATATAATCTAAACTTCCTATTCATATGCCTTTTAAATGCTGTAATTGTACCAGCCTCCACCACTTCTTCTGGCAATTCATTCCATACACGCACCACTCTTTGTGTGAAGAGGTTGCCCCTCAGGTCCCTTTTAAATCTTTCCCCTCACATTTTAAACCTATGTCCTCCAGTTTTGGATTCCCCCATCCCCAGTGAAAGTACCTTGACTATTCACTCTTTCCATGCCCCACATGATTTTATAAACTTCTGTAAGCTCAGCTTCCAACACTCCAGGGAAAATTTCCCCAGCTATTCACTTTCTTACTATAGCTCAAACCCTCCACATTTTGATTTAGAATATTAATCATCAGATTTAGAAGTGTAACCTAAACCCTTGACTGTCTAACTCAGAACCTTGAGTGCTACAAATGAATGAATGCTGACAGCCAACGATCAATATGTATATTTTTAATGTCTTAGTTATTGTGAAATTGTGGTTAATTTAATTTAGAAATGAATTTAGGACTGTGACAACCTTTGATCTGAAAGCAGTGCAAGAGAAAAACTTTAAAATGGCTGTGGAATTTCTTATTGCCGTTAAGAATATTTGAAAAGGGATTTAAAGGGTTTACATCAATTGTAAAGAGATTAGTTACAAAGTGATAAATAGTCTATGTGACCTGTTGACCTATGAGCTAGAAGTAGCACCAAGGAAGTTTAAAAAGAGCTGAACAAATAGGAAACTCCAAATGAGAACTGAAATCAGAAGATGATCAGTTTAAAGATTCAAAAAATCTTGGAGCTTTGTGCAAGTGGAGTATAAAGGTCAAAACTTGAAGGCAGTGAAAATAACTCAGACACTAAACAACTTGATGCTTTAATGGAAGTGGTCAAACTACAAACTAGGGTCTTATTGGTTGGTTTAACTGAAAGGAAGATGACCCTTGACAGATCTTTTGGTTTCATCTATATGCAACAATTCATAAATCGTTCAACCAGTTAAAAGTCAAACCGTTACTCGGCTGAGGGCTAATAAATAGTTCCCATTTCTGATTGCTAACTTGAAACTCCTTTCTGAACTATGTATGTGTGGCCCTACAAGAACAAGCTATCACACTGTCAGCTCTAGTTCACTTGCCTTCAAGTCATGAAGTAGTGAGGTCAAATCTCAGTTGAGGATTTCCATACCCGTCATGGCTAGCACTCCTGTGTGGCATTGAGGGGTTGCTGCTTTTTAGTTGAAACCTTCAACTTGAGTACCTGTCTGCCCTCCCAGATGTACATAAAAGATCCAATGTCATTATTTTACAGAAGAACTAAGGGATTACTTCTTGCATTCTCAATCAACATCACAAAAACAGATTATTAGACTATTGTCTTTTTTGGCTTGTGGGAGCGTGCTTTGCACAAATTGACTGCTATGCTTCCTGCAATACAACAATGAATATAGTTCTAAAATACCTTTATGGCTGTGCAACCTTTTAGGGTGGTTGGTGGCCATGAAGAATGCTATATAAATGTAAGCATTTCTTTCATAGTGAAGACTCCAGTAGTCAATTAGCCTGCTCACCTTTGGTATCTTGTTCCAAAGATAAAGGTCGGCTAACTCACATCACCCATCTACTGTTAAAAACTTCATTGCCACTTTTGTTAGTTCCAAATTCAACTGTTCCAACACACTCATGGCTGATCTTATACCTTCCACCCTCTCTAAGCTTCAAATCATTTAAACTATTCCTCAAGCAGGTTAGCTCACACAAAATCTAATTCACCCTTTTGCCTTACGCATAGCTGTCTACATTAACTCGCAGTCATAGAGACAGCTTCAGTCCAACTAGTCCATACTGACCATAATCCCAAACTAAACTAGTCCCACCTGCCTGCACTTGGCACATACCCCTCCAAATATTTCCTATTCATGTACTTATCTAAACGTCTTTTAAATGTTGTAATTGCAGCCTCTGGAAGTTCATTTTACACACAAACTACACTCTGTGTAAAAAAATTGCCACTAATGTCTTCTTGAAGTCTTTCTTGTCTCACCTTAAAAATATGTCCCCTCATCTTGTAATCTCCGACCCTAGGGAAAAGACACCTGCTAGTCACCTTATGATGACACCTTATGTCATCATAAATGACACCTTAGCCAGCCCCCTCACTATTTTATAAACCTTTATAAGGTAATCTGTCAACCTCCAGCCTATCCAACCTCTCCTTATCACTCAAACCCTCCATACCCAGCAACATGATGATAAACCTCTCCTGAACCCTTTCCAGCTTAATAATATCCTTCCTATAACAAGGCAACCTCATCAACATTCTGTACAACCTCAACAAAACGTCGCAACTCCTATATTCAAATATCTGAGCAATGAAAGCAAGCATGCTAAATGCTTTCTCATCCACCTGTCTATATAGAATCATAGAATCCCTTACAGTGTGGAAACAGACCCTTCAGCCCAACAAGTCCACACCGACCCTCCGAAGAGTAACCCACCCAGACACAATTCCCTACCCTATTATTCTATATTTATTCTTGACTAATGCACCTAACCTACACACCCCTGAACACTATGGACAACTTAGCATGTCCAATTTACATATATGATGCAAACTTCAAGAAATTATGTACCTGAACCCCTAGGACTCCTGTGTTACAACAGTGCCCAAAACCCTACTTTTAACTATTAGGCTTGTCTTTATTTGTTTTACATCAGTCAATCGCCATATCCAAATTAATATTATTTTCATTACACCAATACCACCATCATCTTGACTTCACTATCTCTCACCCAGTTCGTCAACACACTGAGCAATCTGAACTTTCCATCTCTGGCCTGTTGTGCTTTGTCAGCTCCCTTCACAACCCATTTGTTGCTTTGCCATCATCATTTTAGGCCCAATGCCTTCTCATCCTTTTCTAAACCATGGCCTAGCTGGTGCTGAGCATGAAGGTGGGAAGGGCATTAACTGAGGGAGGTGATGGCCTACTGTTACTTTCAGCAGACCATTAAACCAGAGGCCCAACTAATGCATTGGTGACCCAGGTTTGAATCCTGCCACGGCAACTGGTGGAACCTGAGTTCAATTGAAATCTGAAATCTGCACATGGATAGCAGTGAGTTGAAGGGCGTGTAGATTAAGTTATTATATTTTACAATTAAGATTAAACCTCGGCACAATATTGTGGGCCTAAGGGCCTGTTCTGTGCTGTACTTTTCTGTGTTCTAAATCAAGAGCTGTACAAACTCATTCTGATTCGCTCATGCACTTTAGTGAAGGAATCAGCCATCTTTACCCAGTTTGGTCTACATGTGACTCTAGACTCACAGCAATGTGGTTGACCTATAATTTCTCTCTGGTCAATTAGGGGCCAACAACACCCACATCCCAAGAATGATTATAAAAAGTACAGGCAGATAGTGAGGTACCGAAGCACTTCTGCTTCTACCCTCCATACATGTAGAATCCCTACAGCATAGAAACAGGCAATTCAGCCCAAGTCCATACTGACCTTCCAAAGAGCCACACCACACCCAGACCCACGCCATTACCCTATCCCTGCATTTCCCATGGCTGATACACATCCCTGGATACTATGGGTAATTTAACATGGCCATTCCACCTAACTTGCACACCTTTGGACTGTGGGAGGAAACCTGCACAGACACAGGGAGATGATGCAAAATCCACAGAAACAGTCACCTAAGGACGGAATCGAACCCAGGTCACTGGCACTGTAAGGCAGCAGCATTAACCACTGAGCTACTGTGCTGCCATAAAGGCCTGGGCAATAGGATGACTCTTTTGAGAGTCATGCCTTACCACCAGCTGAGGCTTTTTGTCATGATCACTTCAGAGCCACATCTTGCCCGCGTTTGTGGGAAATGCTCCATGTCATTTTATCGTACCTCCAGAATTACAAAGTCAGTGATCCAAAAATGGTGCCCGAGAGCCAAACATCATTTTTCTTAAAGCTGCTGTGCAGTATTATTAAGTGAAATAATTTATAAGCTTGTTGGGATAGGTGTTGGCACAGTGGAGCACAAGCAGTTATTGGCTTTACCTGCCTGTCTGTTTCTGGGGTCCAATAGCCCAAGCCAACCTTGGCCAAAGCATCCCAACCAGAATGACCTGATGTCTGAACTTTACCATGGGCTTGGTCCTGAAGTTGCAGGGTTTGAAAGATTGTGGTTGCTCTTTGGTGCATTACAATGACAATGAGTTTGGCCTGAAGCTACAGAACTAAATGGGATCTGGACCCGATGGTGAAGACTCCCAGGGCAGCTCCTTCCTGACAGTATGTTACTATGTCACCATGTCTACTGGGCCTGTCCTGCTGGTGGGACAGGACAAACCAAGAATGGTAATGCTGTTGTCTGCCCAAAATTGTGTAACTGCACCAGTAGCATTCTGTGCCATCAGACAAAGGGGGAACCATATAACTTACAGCAAAAGAACAGGCCTTTCTGCTCATATGCTGCTTTTTTTCAAATGAGCTTGATCCATTTATAGTTAAGACAGGTTAGTGAGATAAGTTATTTTTGCACCCTCCAGACATTTTGTGGGCTGGAATGGTTGGGTAAGAATTGAGACACTGACAAGACAAATAGATCCTGTACTACTGTACAGAAGACTACAGTCTGTGCATGTACTGGTGTGTCATACAAATGTACAGCAATTAGCCTATGATTTGAATGCAAGACTGGGCAAGAATTTCAATTCTGCAGTTCTTGGCATGTGCACTATTCATAGCGCATAACACATGGGTAAGAGTGAAAGCCTCTGATGTCTATTCTCTGCAAATTGATCACTTAAGTCAAGAACACCCCATCCCCTTCAAGAAAGTGTTGCACGTCCATCAATGTCCATTATTTTCTGAATTCCTGCTCACTCGGCAGCGACAGCAGCTACAGCACTTGGGGCTGTTTTCATGAGATCTTTCCTGAATTCTACTTGGCTTTGACTCCATGATCTGATCTTATGAGACTTCAACAATTCAGAACATGGTGAAGCATGAAGAATTTAGATAATGGAGGGATATGAGAGGTGAAAGGATAAATACATTTAATTATTTCCTGTGAAATGAATAGCTGTCACTGCCAGTATTGTTACTCATCCCAAACTGCCTTTGAAAAGGTGGCAATAAGCTGCTGGTATCAATTGCTGCAATCCATCTTGCATCAGTACTCCCACAGTTAGGAAGGGAGTTATTAGATTTTAAGTTGAAGACAATGAAGAAACAGTGAAATTCTCCAAAGTAAGGATAGTATATCGGCTTGGGAGAGAACAGGCTCGTGGTGGTATTCCCATGCATCTACTGCTCTTTTCATTCCTGGTGGCAAGGGTCAAAAGTTTGGAAAATGCTGTCCAAACTGTCTTAGTGACTTGCTGCAGGTACACTTTGCATACACCAGTGCAAAAGAGGTGAAAGGAGACAATGGTAAATGTTGTGGGCGGGTTGCTAAATAAGTGTGCTGCTTTGTCCTGGATGGTGTTGAACTTCTTGAGATGGATCTGCACCTATTGTAGCAAGTTGGAAATATTCCATCACCCTACTGACTTGCGTTTTGCAGATGGTGGACAGGCTGTGGGGATTGGGGAGATGAGTTACGCATCACAGAAATCCCAGCCTCTGACTTGCTTTTGTAGCCAATGTTGGCCCAGTTAAGTTTGTTGTCAATGATTTTACCCGGGGGTGACAACATAGTTGGATGGATGGTGACAGTGTAGATACTGGACTGTTTATCCAGAGAAAAAACAGTGTTCTGGGGACCCGGGTCCAAATCCCAACACAATACAATAAAATCTGGAATTCAAATTCTATTGTTAACTGTGAAGCAGTTATTATAAAAAAATCCATCTAATTTATTAATATCCTTTAGGGAAGGAAACCTGCTGTTTTGGCCTACATGGGACTCCAGTTCCACTGCAATGTGGTTGACTCTTTACTAAACTTTGAAATGCCATAGCAAGCCATTCAGTTGTATCACTCACTAAAAATTTTTTAAAAAGGAATTAAATCAGATAGACCCCCTGGCCTCGACCTAGACACTGGAAATGGTGAAGGTAAACACAGCCCTACCAACTTGGCAATATTCTCCGTACTCATATCTGGGAGCCAGTGCCAAAATTGAAACAGCTGTCTCACAGACTAGTCAAGCAATAGCCTGACACAGTCATGCTCATGGAATCATACCATTCAATGTCCCAGATTCCACCATCACTGTTCCTACTTTGTCCTGTCCCTACTGGCAGCAGGAGAGCTGGTAGCACAGTGGTATACAGTAAGGGAGGAGCTGCGCTGGGAGTCATCAACATTGACTCCAGACCCTATAAAGTTTCATGGCATCAGGTCAAGCACGGGCAAGGAAACCTTCTGCACATTACCACGTACAACCTTTCCTCAGCTGATTAATCATTTCTTCCCATGTTAGACATCACTTGGAGGAAGCACTGAGGTAGCAAGGGGGGAAAATGCACTGTGGATGGGGTACTTCAATGTCCATCACCAAGAGAGGCTTGATAGCAGCAGTACTGATCAAGTTGGCCAACAAAAAGACATCGTTACTAGACAGCGTCTGCGGTAGGTGGTGAGGGAACCAACAAGTGGGAGCAGGGTATTTGGCCACATCCTCACCAATCTGCCTTCTGCAGATGCATCAGTCCATGGCACGATCAGTAAGAATGACTACTGTATAGTCCTAGGGGCGATGAAGTTCTGCCTTCACACAGAGAATACCATACAACACGTTGTATAGTACTATCACTATCACTATCACTTGGGATAAGACTGGGCATTGATGAGATACTGTGGACCATCATCAACAGCAGAATTGTACTCCCAACATAATCTGTAACCTCATGGCTCAACATATCCACTCATCAGCCATTACCTTCAAGCTAGTTGATCACCACTGAATCAATGGAATGTTCAGGAGGGCATGCCAGGAACAGCACTAGGCATACCTGATAATGAAGTCAACCTGGTGAATCTGCAAAACAGGGTTATTTGTACACCAAACAGCAAGTGATGGACAGGGCTCAATGACTCCATAATGAACAGATGAGATCTAAGCCCTGCAATCCATCACATCCAGTCATGACTTGTAATGGACAATTAAACAACTCAATGCAAGAAGAGGCTCCACAAATCTCCCCATCCTCCAGAACTTGCCATGCCCCTAGTCAAGCTATTCCAGTACAGCTACAACACTGGCATCCACTGAGCAATGCTGCTCACAACGAGGATAAATCCAGCCCAGCCAAAAAGTGCCCCTTCAGTCTACTCTCAATCAGAAATAAAGTGATAAAATGTGCAGCAGTTGAAGATGGTTGGGCCTAAGACACTATCCTGAGGAACTCTTGCAGAGATGTTCTGAGACTTAGATGACTGACTTCAAACCGCAATCACTTTCCCCTGTGACAGGTATGATTCCAGTCAGCAGAAAGGTTTCCCACGACTCCCACTGACTCTAGTTTTGCTTGGTCTCCTTGATATCACCCTCGTTCAAATGATGTCAAGGGCAGTCAACCTCACTCCATTTCTGCAGTTCAACGTTTTTGTTCACCTTTGGACTGAGACTGTAATGAAATCTGAAACCACATGATCCTGATGGAACCCAGACTGAGCATGGCAAAAGCAAGTTATGGGGTGAACCTGATTCATCACTGCACTGCCAGTGACTTGTACCATCACTTTGCTGGTGATAACAAGTCAACTGACAGCGGTAATCATCCAGATTGGATTTTCCTTTTTTTTGGGGGATCAGACATGGTTAGACAGGCAGGTTTTCACATGGTTGGGTAAAAACCATGCATTGCAGCTGCACAGGAACAGTTTCACTGGGGGTGCAGCTATTTCTGGAGCGCAAGCTCTCGCTAGTACCATGCTAGTAGCGCAGGGTGGACATTTCTTCATTGTGAAGATGTGACTTTGCCTCCACAAGGCCTGTGCAGGTGGTTACTGCTATCAAATGTTCTCATGGCCAGATACATCTGTGATGTGGAGCTTACTGGGAGCAAGTTCAAGTGGATTTGTCCCTCATGTTGGTTCTCTCATCCCTCACCAGTCTGGCAGATATGCCCTTTAGCACAAAGCTGGTAGTGACATCACTGAGTCTGGCAATAGGGGCATTGATGTTCTCCACCCAGAGTACATTATATGCCCTTTCTACCTTCATTGTTCCTTCCAAGTAGTGTACAACGTGGAGGAATACTGATCACACTGCCTCTGGCTCTATCTTTTGTTTCTACACTTGGCTCTTTATTAACTCCTTTTACCTTGCATATTTTTTGCTTTATTTTGGCATTTGGACACGTCTGCTCTACACTCAGCTTTTTACCTATCAGCAGTCAAAACAATGTCGCTATAAAGCACAAACTCCACCAAAAAAAAAAGCCAGCTCTACTCTCGCTTTCCCTCCATCTTCCCCAAGCTGCACACCAGCCGCAGTCCACTCCC
Organism: Chiloscyllium plagiosum; assembly: GCF_004010195.1. Lineage (NCBI taxonomy): Eukaryota > Metazoa > Chordata > Chondrichthyes > Orectolobiformes > Hemiscylliidae > Chiloscyllium > Chiloscyllium plagiosum. The sequence continues at coordinate 56,775,950 of NC_057725.1, read as the reverse complement.
CGAGGGTTTCTCGATCGATCGACTTGGAGTCGATCCTGGGATGGGCACACGGCAAGGTAGCTGATCAGTTCTGTCAGAAGCTGACAGACACATTTCCTTGTTTTCTGTTGTTTCACGTTCCCAGTTGTTCCAGCTTGCAGTCGTTTCTCTTATTTAGCAGATCGCATGCTCTGGGTGCGAGGGCTGCCATTCCCAATGGCTGCTCTTCAACATTGAGCTGGTGAAGCCCATTTGAGTCGATCAATGAGATTGGTCAACTCTTTTTTTTGTTCACCCTTGAGGCAGAGCCCATCGCCTTGACCTGACACAGCATCCACACCACCCAACCCGACCCCCGTGCCCCCCTACACCTGCCCCAGAAAAACCACAAAGTCAGCACCTGATATACCTGAGATTACACAGTTTAACACACAGCCATTAACAGCAGATTAAAGACACAAATAGAACTTTACAGGGATGATTTAACTGCCTCTTGGCTTCTAGTTAGGACACATTAGCAAGGCATACTCCTCAGAGGAAGTGGTGGAGGCTGGTACAATTACAGCATTTAAAAGGCATCTGGATGGGAACATGAATTGGAAGGGTTGAGAGGGATATGGACCAAGTGCTGGCAAATGGGACTAGATTGGATTAGGATATCTGGTCAGCATGGAGGGGTTGGTCCATGTTGTACTTCTGTATGATTCTAGTCTCCGATATCCTTTGAGTGGGCAGAGAGGTGCTGCTAACGATGTAAAAAGACTTGCAATAAAAATAGAAAGTGCTGGGAAACTTAGCAGGTCTGGCCAGATCTGTGGAGGGAGAATCAATGTTAACGTTTGATGTCCAATGTATTCATATCTTCTTTTTTGGAGTGATTGAGTGCTCCTGCTGTGATGTGCTCCCACCAGCAGTGATGTGCTAATCATTGGATAATATTTTTCATGATGCTGGATTGGTTGTGACACCTGGTTTATTCCCCTGTTCCTCTTCCAGTCAGTGTCTTGGGAACTTTCAGGTTCATCTGAGAGAGCAAACGGAACAGGTTTCACATCCCCATGGCAGCACCCAACTCAGTACTGTGCTGGAGTGTCAGACAAGATTATTGTGCTCTAGAAGTTAAAGAGAGAGACCCAAATGCTCAGCTGTCAGGCTCAGTGTTATAGACTGAGCCAACTGAAAGCTATCTGTGTTGGTGATAACGGGATTGCGTTGAGTGTGACAACTCTTACAGCCAAACGCCAAGTCAAAATGCACCAGAAAGACAAAGAAGTACTCAATGAATGACAGGGCATGAGGAAGCACAGAGGAACAGAGGGATCTTGGGGTGCCTGTCCACAGATCCCTGAAAGTGACAGGACAGGTCAAGAAGGTATATAGGATGCTTATTTTTAACAGTTGAAGTCAGAAGTCACACAACACCAGTGACTCCACCTGATGAAGGCACAGGGCCCTGAAAGCTTGTGATTTCGAATAAACCTGTTGGACTATCACCTGGTGTCATGTGACTTCTGACTTTGTCTGCACCAGTCCAACACCAGCACCTCCACACCATGGCTTTATCAGTTGAGACATAGATAAAGTCATAGAGATATGCAGCATGGAAACAGACCCTTCAGTCCAACCCATCCATACCAACCAGATATCCCAACCCAATCTAGTCCCACCTGCCAGCACCCGGCTCATATCCCTCCAAACCCTTCCTATTCATATACCCATCCAAATGCCTCTTAAATGTTGCCATTGTACCAGCCTCCACCACTTCCTCTGACAGCTCATTCCATACACATACCACACTCTGTGTGAAAAAGTTGCCACGTAGGTCACTTTTATATCTTTCCCCTCTCACCCTAAACTTATTCCCTCTAGTTCTGGACTCCCCGACCCCAGGGAAAGGCTTTGCCTATTTACCCTATCCATGCCCCTCATTATTTTGTAAACCTCTATAAGGTCACCCCTCAGCCTCCAAATACTTCAGGGAAAACAGCCCCAGCCTGTTCAGCCTCTCCCTATAGCTCAAATCCCTCAACCCTGGCAACATACTTGTAAATCTTTTCTGAACCCTTTCAAGTTTCACAACAACTTTCCGATAGGAAGGAGACCAGAAATGCATGCAATATTCCAACAGTGGCCTAACCAATGTCCTGTACAGCCACAATATGACCTCCCAACTCCTGTACTCAATACTCTGACCAATAAAGGAAAGCATACCAAACGCCTTCTTCACTAACCTATCTA